>NC_092761.1:30178766-30488531 GCF_047496795.1 Chiloscyllium punctatum | reverse complement strand
TGCATCTCAGAGAGTGTCTCAGTGTGTCACAGTCTGTCAGAGAGTGTCACATTGTGTCTAAGAGAGTGACAGACAGTATCACAATGTGTGTCAGAGATTCTGAGAAAAACTGAAAATGTCACTATCTGCGAGAGAGTGTGAAAATGTGTCACAGTCTGTCAGAGAGTATCACAGTGCTTTTCAGAGAGTTTGAGAGAATGTCATATTGTGTCTCAGTGAGTATTGGATAGGATTAGAGAGTGTTGCAGTGCGTCTCAAATTGTCAGAGAGTGTCCCAGTGTGTCTTAGAGAGTGCCAGAGTGTGTCACAGTTTGTTAGAGAGTGTCACAGTGTGTTTCAAAGAATGTCAGCGAATGTCACAGTGTGTGTCAGAGTCTGTCAGAGACTGTCACTGTACGTCTCAAATTGTTAGAGAGGGTCCCAGTATGTCTCCGAGAGTCTCAGAGAGTGTCACAGTGTGTCTCAGAGAGTGTCAGATAGAATCAGAGAGCGTCATAGTGCGTCTCAAAGTGTCAGAGAGTGTCAGAGAGTGTCACAGTGTGTCTCCGAGTGTGTAGGATAGGATCAGAGAGTATCCTAGTGCGTGTCAAATTGTCAGAGAGGGTCCAGCTGTGTCGCAGAGTGTGTCATAGTGTGTCACAGTCTGTCAGAGATTGTCACATTGTGTTTCAAAGACTGTCAGAGTGTCACAGTGTGTCTTATAGAGTGTCAGAGTGTGTCACAGTGTGTCACTTTCTGTCAGAGAGTGTCACAGTGCATCTCAAAATCTCAGAGAGGGTCCCAGTGTGTCTCACTTCTTAATGAGATTGAGGAAGGGTTTAAGTGAAATGTAACTACTCTCTCTGACACACAAGGCAAATGTGCTGTTGCTGATGTTATCAGAGCCCATCAACTTGAGCTAACGATATCAAGGGGGAAGATGCTTTGATGCAGCATGTTGTTGTGCTCTGGGATATAATTCATATCAATTCCAATGCTCAACAATATTTATAAAAAAGCATGTACATCTCCAAAACAAAACAGGATTTAACCTGAATTGTTCCTATCCACAACAACATTTATATTTATAAACAAACAGTTCCCAATCAAAAAATATTTATTAATAACCAGAGATGGTTCGATGCACAGTAATATTTACATGTTAACATATCAGCTCTAATGCAAAACAATATTTATGCGCAGACAAACAGCTCTATACAACAATGTATAAGAGATATTGTATGTATTATATAATACAAAACCTGAAAGAGCTCAGCCACTGAATTGTCAATTTTCAGTGTTGGATCAGAACCTCTCTCAACCTCTCTCTCGCTCCCTCTCTCTTTCCCCCTTCTACACGCTCTCTCCTCACCCTCTGTCACCCCCTCTCTCGCCCTCCCCGCTCTTTCCCCCTCCCTCACTCCCTCTCTCTTCTCCCTCTTCCCCCTCTCTCTCCCCCCTTTTCCGCTGTCTGTCTCTCCCTCCTCTCCCCATTCTCCCACTCCCCTCCTCTCCCCCCTTCCCTCCACCTTTCGCCACCTCACGCACCCTCGCTATCTCCCCATCCCCTTTCTCTCCTGCCTCTCTCTTCCCCCTCCTCTCACCCCTGTCCGCTAACCACCTACACACCCTCCACGCCGTCTCTAATCCTCCCTTCTCAACCCCCATGCTCCCCCCTCTCTCCACTTCTCTATCTCGCCGAACTCTCTTCCCCCTCTCTGCCTCCTCTCTCTCCGTCCCAATCTCTATTGCCACTCTCTCTCCACCCTCTCTCCCCTCTCTCCTCCTCACTTTCTCTCCCCCCTCCACTCTCTACCCCTCTCTCTTGCTCTCCCCTCTCTCGCCCTCACCTCTTCCGCCCATCCCTGTATCTCGCCCAGCCCTCTCTCACCCTCCCCTCTCTCGCCCTCTCCACCCGCCCTCTCCCTCTTGTCATCCCCTCTCTTGTCCTCCCCTCTCTTGTCCTCCCCTCTCTCACACTCACTTCTCTCTCACCCTTCCCTCCCTCCCTACCCTCTCACGCCCTCCTGTCTCTCGCCTGCCCCCTCACTCGCCCTCCCCTCTCTCGCCTTCTCCCTCCCTCTCGTCCTCACCTCCCTCCCATCTCTCGCCTTCCCTTTTCTTGCCCTCCTCTCTCTCTCTATCGCCCTCCCCTGTCTCGCCCTCCCCTCGCTCTCCCGTCCCTCGATCTTGCCCTTCCCTCTCTCTCCCTCATCTCTCTCGCCCTCCACTCTCTCGATCTCCCCTCTCTCGCCGCCTCAATCCCTCTCATTTTCCCCTCCCTCCCTCCCTCCCCTCTCTTGCACTCACCTCTCTCGCCCTCCCCCGCCCTCTCTCCCCTCTCTCGCCCTCCCCTCTCTCGCCCTCTCCCTCTTTCTGGCCTTCATCTCCATCCTTCTCTCTCGCCCTCCACGCTCTATTGCCCCCCACTCTTGCCCTCACCTCTCTCACCCTCTCCCTCCCTCTCGCCCTCCCCTCCCTCCCTTCCCCTCTCTGGCCCTCCTCTCTCTCGCCCTCCCCTCTCCCCCTCACCTCTCTCACCCTCTCCCTCCCTCTCGCCCTCCCTTCTCTCGGCCTCCCCTCACTTGACCTCCCCTTCCTCCCTCCCCTCATTCGCCCTCCCCTCGCTCGCCCTCGCCTCCCTCCCTCCCCTCTCTCCCCTTCCCCTCTCTCCCCTCTCTCGCCTCCCACTCCCTCCCTATGCTCTCTCGCCATCCCCTCTCTCGCCCTCCCCTCTCTCACCGTCCCTCTCCCTCTCATCCTCCCCTCTCTCGTCCTCCCCTCTCTCACACTGACTCCTCTCTCACCCTCCCCTCCCTCCCTCCACTCTCTCATCCTCCCCTTCCCTCCCTACCCTCTCTTGCCCTCCCCTCTCTTGCCCTCTCACTCCTTCTTGCCTTCACCTCCATCCCTCTCTTCTCTCGCACTTGTCTCTCTTGCTGTCCCCTCTCTCGCCCTCCCCCATTTGGTGCCCTCACCTCTCTCACCCTCTCCCTCCCTCTCGCCCTCCCCTCCCTCCCTTCCCCTCTCTGGATCTCCTCTCTCTCGCCCTCCCATCTCTTGCCCTCCCCTCTCTCACCCATCCCTCTATCTCGCCCTCCACTCTCTCGCCCTCCCCGCTCTTGCCCCCCCCTCCTTATTGCCTTCACCTCCATCCCTCCTTTCTCTCACCCTCTCCCTCCCTCTCGCCCTCCCCCCTCTCGGCCTCCCCTCACTTGTCCTCCCCTCCCTCCCTCCCCTCTCTCGCCCTCCCCCCGCTCGCCCTTCCCTCCCCTCCCTCCCCTCTCTCGCACTCCCCTTACTCTCCCTCCCCTCTCTCGCACTCCCCTCTCTCACCCTCCCTTCCCTCCCACCCTTCTCTCGCCCTCCCCCTCCCTCCCGACCTTCTCTCGCCTTCCGCTCTCTTGCAATCCCCGCTCTTGCCCACCTCTCTCGCGCTCTCCTCTCTCTCGCCATCCTCTCTCACCCTCTACCTCCCTCTCGCCCTCCCCTCCCTCCCTTCCCCTCTCTGGCCCTCCTCTCTCTCGCCATCCCCTCTCCCCTCCCACCTCTATCACCCGTTCCCTCCCTCTCGCCCTCCCCTCTGTCGGCCTCCCCTCACTTATAATCCCCTCCCTCCCTCCCCTCTCTCGCCCTCCACTCCCTCCCCTCTCTCGCCCTCCCCTCTCTCACGCTCCACTCCCTCTCTCTCCCCTCGCTCGCCCTCCCATCCCCTCCCTACCCTCTCTCGCCTTCCCCTCTCGCACTCCCCTCTCTCGCCCACCTCTCTCTCAACCTCTCCTCTCTCTCGCTCTCCCCTCTCTCGCCCTCCTACCCCGTCCCTACCCTCACTCGCCTTCCCGTCTCGCACTTCCCTCTCTCGCCCACCTCTCTCTCACCCTCTGCTCTCTCTCGCCCTCCTCTCTCACCCTCCCATCTCTCTCGCCCATCCCTCTATCTCACTACACCTCTCTCGCTCACCCCTCTCTCGCCCTCCCCTCTCTCTAGCCCATCCCTCTATCGCCCATCCCTCTCTCTTGCTCTCCACTCTCACACTCCCCTCTCTCTCGCCCATCCTTCTATCTCACCACCCTTCTCTCGCTCTCCCCTCTCTCGCCCTCCCACCCCCTCCCTACCCTCTCTCGCCTTCCCCTCTCGCACTCCCCTCTCTCTCGCCCATCCCTCTCTCGCCCATCCCTCTCTCTTGCTCTCCACTCTCACACTCCCCTCTCTCTCACCCATCCCTCTATCTCACCATGGCCTTTCTCGCTCTCCCCTCTCTCACCCTCCCCTCACTCTCTCCCCTCTTTCGCCCTCCCCCCTCCCTCCCTACCCTCTCTCACCCTCCCCTCTCCCACCTTCTCCCTCCTTCTTGCCTTCACCTCCATCCCTCCCTTCTCTCAAACTCCTCTCTCTCGCCACCCCATCTCTCGCCCTCCCCCATTTGTTGCACTCACCTCTCTCACCCTCTCCATCCCTCTCGCCCTCCCCTCCCTCCCCTCCCCTCTCTGGACCTCCTCTCTGTTGCCCTCCCCTCTCTCGCCCTCCCCCTCTCACCCATCCCATTATCTCGCACTCCCTCTCTCTAACCCTCCACGCTCTCTCGCCCCCCTCTCTTGCCCTCACCTCTCTCACCCTCTCCCTCCCTTTTGCCTTCCCCTCCCTCCCTTCCCCTCTCTCGCCCTCCCCTCTCTCGCCCTCTCACTCCCTCTCGCCCTTCCCTCCCTCTCTCCCCTTTCTCGCCCTCCCCCTCCCTCCCTCCCCTCTCTCGCCCTCCCCTCTCTTGCCCTCTCCCTCCTTCTTGCCTTCACCTCCATACCTCCTCTCTCTCGCCCTCCACGCTCTCTCGCCCCTCTCTCTTGCCCTCACCTCTCTCACCTTCTCCCTCCCTCACGTCCTCACCTCCCTCCCATCTCTCGCCTTCCCTTTTCTTACCATCCTCTCTCTCTCTCCCCTCTCTCGCCCTCCCACCCCCTCACTACCCTCTCTCGCCTTCCCCTCTCGACTCCCCTCTCTCGTCCACCTCTCTCTCAACCTCTCCTCTCTGTCGCCCATCCCTCTATCTCACCACACCTCTCTCGCTCTCCCCTCGCTCGCCCTCCCACCCCCTCCCTACCCTCTCTCGCCTTCCCCTCTCGCACTTCCCTCTCTCGCCCACCTCTCTCTCACCCTCTGCTCTCTCTCGCCCTTCTCTCTCACCCTCCCGTCTCTCTCGCCCATCCCTCTATCTGACCACCCCTCTCTCGCTCTCCCTTCTCTCGCCCTCCCCTCTCTCTCGCACATCCCTCTCTCGCCCATCCCTCTCTCTTGCTCTCCACTCTCACATTCCCCTCTCTCTCGCCCATCCCTCTATATCACCACCCCTCACTCGCTCTCCCCTCTCTGGCCCTCCCACCCCCTCCCTACCCTCTCTCGCCTTCCCCCCTCGCACTCCCCTCTCTCGCCCACCCCTCTCTCAACCTCTCCTCTCTCTCGCCCTCCTCTCTCACCCTCCCCTCTCTCTCGCCCATCCCTCTATCTCACTATGGCCTTTCTCGCTCTCCCCTGTCTCACCCTCACCTCCCTCTCTCCCCTCTTTCGCCCTCCCCCCCCCTCCCTAAACTCTCTCCCTCCCATCTCTCGCCTTCCCCTTTCTTACCCTCCTCTATATCTCTCGCCCTCCCCTCCCTCGCCCTCCCATCGCTCTCCCATCCCTCTATCTCACTCTCCCTCTCTCTCCGTCATCCCTCTCGCCCTCCACTCTCTAGACCTCCCCTCTCTCGCCCTCTCAATCCCTCTCATCTTCCCCTCCCTTCCCTCTCTCGCCCTCCCCTCTCTCGCCCTCCCCTCTCTCGCCCTCCCCTCTCTCGCCCTCTCCCTCTTTCTTGCCTTCACCTCCATCCCTCTCTCTAACCCTCCACACTCTCTCGCCCCCCTCTCTTGCCCTCACCTCTCTCTCTCCCTCTCCCTCCCTCTCGCCTTCCCCTCCCTCCCTACCCCTCTCTCGCCCTCCCCTCTGTCACCCTCTCACTCCCTCTCGCCCTCCCCTCCCTCTCTCCCCTTTCTCGCCCTCCCCCTCCCTCCATCCCCTCTCTCACCCTCCCCTCTCTTGCCCTCTCCCTCCTTCTTGCCTTCACCTCCATACCTCATCTCTCTCGCCCTCCACGCTCTCTTGCCCCTCTCTTGTGCCCTCACCTCTCTCACCCTCTCCCTCCCTCTCGCCCTCCCCTCCCTCCCTTCCCCTCTCTGGCCCTCCCTTCTCTCGCCTTCTCCCTCCCTCTCATCCTCACCTCCCTCCCATCTCTCACCTTCCCTTTTCTTACCCTCCTCTCGCTCTCTTGCCCTCCCCTCCCTCGCCCTCACCTCTCTCACCCATCCCTCTATCTCACTCTTCCCCTCTCTCCCTCATCTCTCTCGCCCTCCACTCTCTTGACCTCCCCTCTCTCGCCCTCTCAATCCCTCTCATCTTCCCCTCCCTCCCGTCTCATGCCCTCACCTCTCTCGCCCTCCCCCTCTCTCCCTCCCCTCTCTCGCCTCCCCTCTCTCGCCCTCTCCCTCTTTCTTGCCTTCACCTCCATCCCTCTCTCTTGCCCTCCACGCTCTCTCACCCCCCTCTCTTGCCCTCACCGCTCTCACCCTCTCCCTCCCCCTCGCTTACCCCTCCCTCCCTTCCCCTCTCCGGCCTCCCCTCTCTCGGTCTCCCCTCACTTGTACTCCCCTCCTTCGCTCCTCTCCCTCCCCCTCGCTTTCCCCTCCGTCCCTTTCCCTCTCTCGTCCTACCCTCTCTCACACTGACTCCTCTCTCACCCTCCCCTCCCTCTCTCCCCTCTCTCGCCCTCCCCTCTCTTGCCCTCTCCCTCCTTCTTGCCTTCACCTCATTCTCTCCTTTCTCTCACCCTCCACGCTCTCATACCCTCCCCCTCACTTGCTCTCACCTCTCTCACCCTCTCCCTCCCTCTCACCCTCCCTGCTCTTGGCCTCCCCTCACTTGTCCTCCCCGCCCTCCAGCCCCTCTCTCGACCTCCCCTCTCTCACCCTCCCTTCCCTACCATCCTTACCGCACCCTCCCCCTCCCTCCCTACCCTCTCTCGCCTTCCGATCTCTTGCAATCCTCTCTCTTGCACACCTCTCTCGCCCTCTCCTCTCTCTCGCCCTCCTCTCTCACCCTCTACCTCCCTCTCGCCCTCCCCTCCCTCCCTTGCCCTCTCTGGCCCTCCTCTCTCTCGCTATCCCCTCTCCCCCCCTCTCACCCTCCCTCTCCCTCTCGTCCTCCCCTCCCTCATCCTCCCCTCTCTCACACTGACTCCTCTCTCACCCTCCCCTCCCTTTCTCCCCTCTCTCACCCTCCCCCTCCCTCCTTACCCTATCTCACCCTCCCCTCTCCCGCCCTCTCCCTCCTACTTGCCTTCACCTCCATTCCTCCCTTCTCTCGCACTCTTCGCTCTCGCTGCCCCCTCTCTCACCCTCCCCCATTTGTTGCACTCACCTCTCTCACCCTCTCCGTCCCTCTCGGCCTCCCCTCCTTCTCCTCCCCTCTCTGGACCTCCTCTCTCTTGCCTTCCCCTCTCTCGCCCTCCCCTCTCTCGCCCTCCCCCCTCTCGTCCTCCCCTCTCTCACACTGACTCCTCTCTCACCATCCCCTCCCTCTCTCCCCTCTCTTGCCCTCCCCTCTCTTGCCCTCTCCCTCCTTCTTGCCTTCACCTCCATCCATCTCTTCTCTCGCACTCCTCTCTTTCGCCACCCCCTCTCTCCTCCTCCCCCATTTGTTGCACTCACCTCTCTCATCTTCTCCGTCCCTCTCGCCCTCCCCTCCCTCTCCTCCCCTCTCTCACCCATCCTGCTATCTCGCCGTCTCCTCTCTTGCCCTCCCCTCTCTCGCCCTCCCCTCCCACTCTCCCCTCTCTCGCCCTCCCCTCTCTTGCCCTCTCCCTCCTTCTTGTCATAACCTCCAGACCTCCTCTCTCTCGCCCTCCATGCTCTCTCGCCCCTCTCTCTTGCCCTCACCTCTCTCACCCTCTCCCTCCCTCCCTCCCCTCTCTCACCCTCCCCTCTCTCGCCCTCCCCTCTCTCGCCCTGCCCTCTATCACCCTCCACTCCCTCTCTCCCCTCTCTTGCCATCCCACTCCCTCCCTATCCTCTCTCACCCTCCCCTCCCTCCCCTCTCTCACCGTCCCCTCATTCGCCCTCCCCTCCCTCCCCTCTCTCACCCTCCACTCTCTCACCCTCCCTTCCCTCCCTCCCTTCCCTCGCCCTCCCCCTCCCTCCCTATCCTCTCTCGCCTTCCCCTCTCTTGCAAACCCCTCTTGCCCACCTCTCTCGCCCTCTCCTCTCTCTTGCCCACCTCTCTCAGCCTCCCCTCTCTCTCGCACATATCTCTATCTCACCATCCCTCTTTCGCCCTCCTCTCTCTCTCGCCCTCCCCTCTCTCGTCCTCCCCTCTCTCGTCCTCCCCTCTCTCACACTGACTCCTCTCTCACCCTCCCCTCCCTCCCTCCCCCTCCCTAATTCTCCCTCCATATCGCCCTCCCATTTCTCACTCCCCTCTCACTCCCTCCCCTACCACGCCTCTCCCTCACTCTCTCACCCTCCCCTCCCTCCCTCCCCTCTCTCACTCTCTTCCTATCTCTCACCCTCCCCTCCCTCGCTCCCCTCTCTCGCCCTCCCCCTCCTTCCCTACCCTCTCTCACCCTCCTCTGTCTCACCCTCTCCCTCCTTCTTGCCTTCATCTCCATCCCTCCCTTCTCTCACACTCCCCTCTCTCGCCCTCCCCCTTTCTTGCCCTCACCTGTCTCATCCTCTCCGTCCCTCTCGCCCTCCCCTCCTCCCCTCCCCTCTCTGGACCTCCTCATCTCGCCCTCCCCTCCCTCCCCTCCCCTCCCCGCTCTCACCCTCTCCCTCCCTCTTGCCCTCTGCTCTCTCGTCCTCCCCTTTCTCACCCTTCCATCTCGCGCCCTCCCCTCCCTTGAACCATTCTTTTCCCCCCCCTTGCCCCCTCACCTCCCTCCCTCCCATCTCTCGCACTCCCCCTCTCTCGCCCTCCCCTTTCTCCCATCCGCTCTCTCGCTCTCTCCCTCCCTCTCGCCCTCCCCTCTCTCACCTTCTCCTTCCCTCTCGCCCTCCCCTCACTCCCTCCCCTCTCTCGCCCTGCCCCTCCCTCCCTCCCCTGTCTCACCCTTCCCATCTGTCGCCTTCCCCCTCTTGCCCTCCCCCCTCGCCCTCCCCCTCTCTTGCCCTCCCCCTGTCTTCCTCCCCTCCATCCCTCCCTCTCTCGCCCTCCTCTCTGCCGCCCTCCCCCTCCCTCTCTCCCTCTCCTCTCTCGCCTGCCCCTCTCTCACCCTATCTCTCCTTTGTCCCCTCTCTCTCTTCCTTATGCTCCTTCGTTCGCTCTCCTCTCTTCTCTCACTCTCGACTCCCCTCAATCGGAGTCTCTCTCTCCCCACCTCCCTCCGTTTCTCTCTGACTGAATGTCTCTCCGTTCTTTCCCTCCCTCCCTCTCCCTCAGACTCACTCTGTCTCCCTGCTCCTTCCCTCTCCCTCTGACCCAGAGACTGGGGGGTGCGGGTGTAGTTTGTCATGAGGCTGCGTGTGGCAGGGTGTGGTGAGAAGTGGGAGGTAGGAGGAGGGGAAAATGGGGCAGAGATGGAACTGCAGGAGGAAGACAGAGACGGCAGGACAGAGAGAGTGAGGGTGAGGGGAAAGGGGAGAGTGGAGGCAGGTGGAGAAAACGGGGTTGGAGGGTGTGTGAGAGAGGGGGAACGAGGAAGTGTGAAGAGGAGAGGTGGTGAGAGACAGGGAGAAAATTGAGTAGAAAGAGTGGGGGAGAGGAAATAAGGAGGTCAGGCAGCAGTGGGGAGACAGAGGGAGTTAAACCCAGCTCCTGAGCTCAGGGCGCGGTGCCCTCCCCTTCCCTGAGAACCAGGACTTGGGGCTGAGTCTGTCTCTCTCCAGCTCAGATTCTTCAACACAATGACACACAACAACATTGGTCACTCTGCTCCTCGGCACTCTTTAATCAACATTTTTATTGTTTACAAATGAAAGTGATGGATACAGTCAGTGGGATGGAGCCTTTTCTCACTGGCCCCTGAGTTGTGAGAAACATTGAAATGTTTCCCTGTAACCCTCCTGTGGGATAAGGATGGACAAACCAGCGCTACCCTCAGTCTGTTACCATAGCGACAAGCTGCTCCATCACTGAAACACTGAACTGAAATGAGAAAATCCCGGATGGATTTATTAATGAGGGAATTTGATGGATGAATGGATTTGGGTGAAGGGATATTTCAGCACATTCTTCAGCTGCTGCCTGAACTTAGTCTGGGTCACGGCATAAATCGCGGTGTTTGTGCAACAACTGAGGAGCTGCAGCATGAAGCCCAATTCCTGCACATAGTCATGGAGATACACAGACCGATACCCAATCCACAACATCCGGCACCATATAGAATACAGCATGAACGTTGACCATAACAGGATGAAATTGGCCGAGATCACAAACAGTAAAATGATGGATTTTTTTCGGTTTCTCATTTCAGTGTCAGACTGAGCGTCCCCATTGGTGTGAGCGCGGAGTCTCCTGCGGGCTCTGCTGGTCACTATAATGTGTCTGATGGTGAGAACATTGAGCAGCAGAATCAGGAGAAATGGGACACACGGGGTTAGAATGTAGTGGAGGAACTCGATTGTGACCCAGACAATGGAGAATAGAGTACCGTCTGTTACAGAACAAAACCAGGGGGTGTTCACCAGCCAATACCGAGCCTTGAGCATAAAATACCAGAAAATGTTCTTTAAACAGCTCAGCACAGTCACTGCTCCCAGAACCACAGCCGCCGTTTTCTCACTGCAATATTTACTTTTCAGCTTCTGGCAACAAATGGCCACAAACCGATCAAAGGTGAAAGTGACGGTGAACCAGACAGAGCAGTCATTGGCTGCATAAAGCAGGACGGCGTGGATATTACACACGGGGATGGACCCCCTCAGGAAATAAAACTGTTCCTTATAAACAATGGGAATGTGTCTCAGGATCAGGTCGAGGATAATGACCAGGAGATCCGCCGCTGCCATGGCCCCCAGGTAACGTCTGACACATGGAGACAATCCACAATCTTTATAAAGCAGGACGTAGATGGTCACGACGTTAACTGTGAGGAAGGAAAACAAACCCATTATCCATCAGCCTGGAGGCAAAGGGACCCGTTTGATCGGGGACCCAGTGAGATTTTCAAATGTGTCCCTGTATTCAGGGATTTATTAAAATAATTGGAGCTGGAATAACAAATGGGAATGTCGGAATTACTGACAAAAATGTGACATAAACCACAAGAAACCCTCCCTCCCCAAACACACAGAGACACATCCATAAGGACAGATGGTTTCTAGAACATTCCCACACACTCAATCACTCGAGAGCAGACACAGGTCATTCCTTCCCTGTTCCTAATACGGAGGGTGGAAATGTTGCTGTCCTGAAGGATTCTCTCCCAGTTTCCTGAAGACAAATGGAGTTTGGGAATTCCTGTATTTTGGTCTAAATTGTGGTCGATCCTGTGTCGGGAAGAAATGTAAACGCAGGGAAAACGTATTCCCCCCTTTAACTGCCTGAGGGTCTTTCGGAACAGTGTCTCCTTCTCCCTGGAACGGGACCTCTTCGCTCGGGATCTTATCGTTTGTTTGTGAACGGCCGGACGTCAGTGAATTGAATTGTCAGTTATAGAATGTCGGGCTCAGAACGTTCCGGGGAATGTCAGTTATAGAATGTCGGGCTCAGAACGTTCCGGGGAATGTCAGTTAAAGAATGTCAGGGACAGAACGTTCCGGGGAATGTCAATAATAGAATGTTGGGAACAGAACGTTCCGGGGAACCCCTTGACCTGTCCATCACCTTTCCCCCCTCCCCACCCCACCAACATGATGTACTGTTCCTGGACACACTGTAAAATTAATGGGGTGAGAGACGGAGGGTCCAATCACAGGAATGGGAACTAAAGGCATCGCCAGATCAGCTGAAATGGTGAGATATACCACATTCCCAATCCACCTCACAGAACCAGCCCAGACACCATACACCCAGAGGAGATATCTGTTCACCGTGGAACACTGTGCAGACCAGGTCAGTGTACTGCTCAGTACAACCCAGCAATCTGTCCAGAGTGGAACACTGTGCAGATCAGATCAGGGCATTGATCTATAATGCCACATCACATGTCTGTCCAGCGCGGTGAGAAGTGCAGACCACAGCAGTGCATTGATCTATAAACCCAGATTAGATATTTGTCCAGCACCGGGAGCTGTGCAGACCACAACAGGACATTATCTATAAACCTCAACCAGATAGTCTGACCAGCACAGCGACCTGAGCAGTGGTCACATGTGAATTAATCTGTAAACCAGGATTAATCTGCAAATCTGTAAAACGTAGGACTGTGTACCCCACCCCAGTGTAATGATCTGTAACCCAGGAGCAGTTACCCCCCCAGCATGTAGGACTGTGTACCCCACCCCAGTGCATTGATCTGTACCCAGGAGCAGTTACCCTCCCAGCATGTAGGACTGTGTCCCCCACCCCAGAACATTGATCTTTAAACCAGGAGCAGTTACCCTCCCAGCATGTAGGACTGTGTACACCACCCAAGTGCATTGATCTGTAACCCAGGAGCAGTTACCCTCCCAGCATGTAGGACTGTGTACCCCACCCCAGTACATTGATCTGTAACCCAGGAGCAGTTACCCTCCCAGCATGTAGGACTGTGTACCCCACCCCAGTATTGATGTGTAAACCAGGAGCAGTCACCCTCCCAGCATGTAGCACTGTGTACCCCACCCCAGTGCATTGGTCTGTAACACTGTGTTAGGTCCCTGCCCAGTGTGGGGAAGCTTGCAGCCCGGGCTGGAAGTGACAGGATGTACAGCTACCATCCATTTCCAGCTCCAACTCTCTATTGTGGCCTGACAAGGGGGTGCTGTGGGTGTGAACATCACTGCCAGAGAGATACAGAGATGGAGGGAGAATCGGTTTAAACAATAACAAATGGGAGGGGTATGGGAAATAGGCAGAGTGGGGGAGACTGAGAGACAGTGTTGTGGAAGGATGTGTTCCCAGGTTTCAGAATGCAGAAATGAAAACATTTTAACAGCATCATGTAACATCAGGCAGTGTTTCCAGGAATGGTCGGTGAACAGCATATTGATGGGAGTTCAGATGATGCAGTTTTGGATGAGAATTTGTTCTGCAGCTTTGTATCTGGGCGTAGGGTCAGCAGAGTCTTTGACTCATTGAGCTAAATCTAACAATTATTTGTCTCAGTGCCATTTCCATTGACTGTGACAGAGGGATCATCTACACTAGGCCGAGCTAGTTTCCTGATGCTATCTTATCGAACTCGCCTCATTAACTACCCACCCTACCCCATGCTGTCCCTCTCATTCAATACCAGCCCGATTCTCTCACCCATCATGGCTGGAGGTACTCACCATCGCCCGGGTGCCCCTGGATATTCCATGATCCATGACACTGGCGCCATCTTTAAAAGGCCACTGAGCACACGGTTGAGCTTTCTCTGTAAGTAGCTGCCCTGCACGGTTTACCCTGAGCATGGCAGATAAGGGGTAATTACACCACGATTTGTCGACAGGGGCACGGAGGTCCTGGTGAATGGGCTAGCACAGGGGGACCATTCCCTTCCCAGAGGGATCACACCACCAGACCCCCCGAGCATGGTCTGAGCTCCCCACCCAGCTCAGTGCAGTATCTGCGGTCTGAAGAAATGCCCAGCAATACAGGACAAGCATCAATAACCTTCCCTGCTCTGTCAGAATAAGGGTCACTGTATTCTCTCTGCTCCCTCACACTCACTGTATATCTGTTATAGCACCGACCCCCGAACAAGGCTCATGGTCCACCACTCTCACTGCCTCATGCTGCACCTTCTCTCTCTCTCTCTCTCTCTCTCTCTCTGTCTCTCTTTCTCTCTCTCTCTTTCTCTCCCTCCACTTTAACCCCCCCACACACATTAATACACTGCATGGATACAACACTGTGGACTGACTGCCTCCGGACACCTCACCATGAACCTGTCCTCCACCGACACTAACACTAACAGCAGGGCCACCTACTCCCATACTCCCTCCCTCCCTCCCTTTATCTCATTACAGGAGAAACAGCCTGGAATAGGACAGGGAGGGCCTATCCGGGTGGTGGAGTGCCCGATATCTGTTCCCTCCCCCTCCCCCCTGCCATGTTGGGAGGACCCTGGTACGAGCCGGAGAGGACCAGGACGCCTCGTGTGGAGATTCTGAAATATCCACGTCCCACCGACCGAGTAAGGAGCAATGTTCAGTGAAGGGCAATTCTCACTTTAAACCCACTGGCAGCTCCGTTTCCCCCCGGCACAACTTAGAAGCCGTGGCCCTGATGCCATCTCCCTTTTGTGTCGAGCTGGTACAAATGGAATCCCCACGGTCTCGGTGGGCAGGAGGGTGAGCTCACAACACATCGTCACCACCACCTCCCAGGAAGGGAGCACGGAGACTCCGTCCTACACCTCCTCCTGTAAACAGCTCAGATACTGAAACTAATCTGTGATAGTTACTGCTCTCCCCACTTGTCCTGATATCTTCAATAATCTGTGCTCATATATACCCAGCGCTCTCTTTTCCTGCAGCCCCTTTACCATGGCACAGCCTGCTTTAAACTGCCGTTCATTGTCATTCCTACCAAAGTGCATCACCTCACACAGCTCTGCATTGATCCCCATCTGCCATAAACCTGAACACTTCATCAACGTGTCATTGTCCTCTTACAGTTCCACACTCTCCTCCATAGACTTCAGAGTTCTTCCAGGTTTGGTGCCATCGACAAACATTGAGATTGTTTTAGTGTCACAGTCCCCAGGAAACAACTGAAATCCTGCCCCACACACACGAGTATGAGCAAGTGAAATACTGATATATTCCCACGGACAGAGTTGACATGCTGTCAATGAGCAACAAAAATCCTACCATATACGAGACAGAGTAGATGAAATATTGACAAACCACAGAACAAAAGAAATCCGGATAGGTCCCACTTATCGATATTCATCAGGGTATAATGTGATGAAGGACTGATGTGTACTGTCCCTTCAAGAGAGAGGGAATGCTGTTCTGAACTGAGAGCTGCCAAGCACCTGTGATATGAGACGATGGCAGACCCAGAAACAATATATTGCTATAGAGCTGGAGTCGGGTAATAAGCAGTTAAGAGAAAGAGGGTCCCAGAGTTGTGCATAGTTGATGTAAAATGTTCACTTTCAGAGTGAAAAGAATTAAATTGATGTTTTTATATAAACAGTGGAATTTGGGTGTTCTCTGTCCCTCATATTTTAACAGTTTACGAGGTGAATTGAGCATTTTTAATGTTTCATTTAAGTTACCAGATGAGCTTCACGCCGTGCCCTCACCATCCTCGTGTGTATATCTGTGTGTCTCTGTGTGGGGCATGTCTGGCAGTCTCTGTGGTCCGTAAAGGGCTACAATGCCACCCTCTGCTGGCCTCCACAAGCCACTGCACAGGCATTGGCAGAGGGTGAAAACCAACAGGAATTCATTCAGTGATGGGGAGGGAGAGGGCAGCTGCTCACAGCACCATCCAAACTGATGTCTTATCCATGTACTGATCTAAATGTCCTTTAAACATTCTAACTGTCCCTGCTTTCACCACTTCCTCTGGAAGTTCATTCCACACACAAGCCAGCTTCTGTCTAACATAATTACCTCTCATGACTTTCGTAAAACTTTTTTCCTCGTAACTTAAAATTCCCTCAGTTTTGAATCCTCAACTCTAGAGAAAAGACATCAGTCCTTCAGCATCTCTGTAACCCTCATTATTTTATAAATCTCTGTAAAGTTACTGCTTAATCTCATATCCTTCAGTGAAAAAAGTCCCAGCCGATCCAGCCTTCCTTATAGCTCACTCCTTCCTTTCCCAGCCACATCCAGGTTAATCTCTTCTCAATCCTCTCCACCTTAATAATATCAACGTCAGTAATATCAAAGTGAATAGGCAAGGTATTTTCTAAGGGTATGGGGAGTCCAAAACTAGAGAACATAGGCTTAAGGTGAGAGGGGAATCATTTAAAAGTGACCTAAGCGGCAGCATTTTCACCCAGAGGGTAGTGTGCCGATGGAATGAACGGGCAGGATGACCAGACTGGACACAGATGCGTCACCAATGTCCTGTACAACCACAACATGACATCCCAATTCCGATACTCAAAGGTCTGTCCTATGAAGACAAGTGTGTTAACACCTTCTTAACCACACTATCTATACGAGATGCAAATTTTAAAGAATTAAACCTGACGGCCTAAGTTTCTGTACTACAGCACTGCCAAAGACCCTACTTTTAATTGTATAGGTCCTGCTGTTGTTTGATTTACCAAATCCAATACCTCTCATTCATCCGAACTAAACTCCATCAGCGACCATTCAGCCCAGTGAGTGATATTACTGTCACCTCACCCTCCCCCTTCAATTTTAAAATGTCCATCCCTCTCCAGGAGGCCTGCACACTCCGGCTTTGATTTTCACAAAGATCCTGAGCTTGGTTTGCCTTGTGTGGTTAGGGCGAGGAGGGACACATTGCAGACACAGTCAGTGGGGAGGAGAGGCTGGACAGTAATCAGTGGCCAGGAAGAGGGGAGTCGCACGTTAGAGATGGGTAAGTGTGATCGGTGTTTTGGGGTCAGAAATTAAGCTCTTCCTTCGTCTCTGGTGTTCAGTAATAAATATCTATTTGAGACCCTTCATTAGGCAGAGTGTGTCTGCAGGATTTCTTTCCTTAATATTGTAGACTATAGATAATAGCACTTAAAGATGTTTATAGTTAATTTTGATGGCACAGTATGTACACTCAATATCCTACAGTTGAGACAAATATCTTGCATTTGTTTAATAATACAAAGTGTTGTTTGTAATTCATTAATGGTAACCTGGTTGTAGTAAATCCACACCAAGCTGAAAGTGGGCACTAAAATATGACCCAAGTCTGGGTATGGTAGTGTAGTGGATAGTGTCCCTGTCTCTGATCCAGAGCTCTGGATTTGATTCCAATTCCTGAACTTGTGTGGTAGTGTTCCTTGCTCTGGACTAGAAGGACTGGATTCAAGTTCTGCCTGTTGCAGAGGTATGTCCCAACATGTCAGGACAGTCTGATGAACAAACACACAGGAGAATACTGTTACAGCTTTATGGGTATTGTCGAACGATGCTAGTGTCCCTGCCTCCGGGCACAAAGGTCTAGGTGTAAAGCCCACAGAGGTGTCTCAGGATACATCTGAACAAACTGATTAAAATGGATTTAGAATTGTGACTTGATGGAGAAGGAAGAGGTGTCAGTATGGCATTTCAGAATTTAGGCCCACGATGACTGAAAGTACGGCCATTCGTGTTGATTGGAGTCACATTTTGCAGCAGTAAAGGTTGATAAAATCAAAATGGCCATAGATAGGGTGAGTAGTCAGGGGTTTTGTCCCCAGGTTAGGGACATCCAAAACTAGAGGGAAAGTGAAAGGCGAAAGGATTTGAGGAGGCCTAAAGACCACCATTTCACACAGAGGGTGGTGTGCGTATGGAATGAGCTGCCAGAGGAAGTGGTGGAGGCTGGTACAACTACAGCATCTGGGTACTGAGAGACCTGGCAAGCTTTTCCAGTAATTTCTGTATTTCTTTAAAAAATGCATTCAGTTTAACACAGGTATTCTTAATAAATTAAACATTTTTATTTTTTAATGACGCAGGGACATATAACCATATCTTCAAATTGACCGAGACCATTTTCTGCAAAGTGTATGGCACTGTGTATGACAGCAGCAATGATGCACCTACATGGAACAGGGAATGTGATGGAAACATAGTTTGGACAATGTGCAAGGAGACCTGGTAAGGTCCAATATGGGAGAGGATGACATTACTGCGTGATTCAACTCAGAGAGGGAGGAAATGTAATCTGCCTGAGAAGGAATGGCCTATTGCACTCTCTCTCCTTCATTATTCCTCATCACAGCAATGTGTGCGAGTTAAAAAAACCTCTACAGTCATCGTTACCATTCTTATTTTTATGGAATCCCTGCAGTGTGGAAACAGGCCCTTCGACCCAACAAGTCCATGCCAACCTTCCCAACCCATTTCCCTATATTTACCCCTGACTATTGCACATAACCTCGAAATCCCTGAACACTACAGACAATTTAGTATGACCAATCCACCGAACCTACACAGTTTGTGGGAGGAAACTGGATCACCCATTAGAAGCTCATACAGACAAGGGGAGAATGTGCAAACTCCACACAGACGGTCATCCAAGGCCGGAATCGACCCCAAACCCTGGTGCTGTGAGGCAGCAGCGCTAACCAACGTACTACCTTTGGGTGATCTCTAACCAGAATTCACTGGAATTTATTCACTGCCGAAAGTAAAGGGAATTCATCCAAATCCAAACTCTCCCAGGATGAAATCCCATTGCTAGCAGCATGTGTGAGTACAATATCTTCAGAAGAAGAATAATGTTTTGGACAATCTCACAATTTTTCCTTTTGTCATGAGTTCCAACAATATCTGGACAAAGTTCTTTCAAGTTAAAATTGCAAAGAGTGTTTGTGTGTGTGTGTCAGTGTTTTTATAAAGGGAAATATTGGTTATATACTTGCAATAAACAAACAGTTTGCCATTCATCTTTTCATCATAGTTTGAGTAACATTGCTCTGGATCATAAACATGTTGTTTTCGCAGATTAAAGAAACTAGCCTGACTTGTTCCTAAAATTGACCCTGACCCAGTCTGAGACCAATATCGTCGGCCATATCACCAACCTGGTTACATTTAACATTTGTTGTGAGCAGTGGAGGAGTGGGACTAGAAAAGGAAACAGTGACCCAAAAAGCCAAGGAACTATAGACCGGTGAGCCTGATGTCAGTGATGGGTAAGTTGTTGGAGGGGATTCTGAGGGATAGCATTTACATACATTTGGGAAGGCAAAGGGCTGATTGGGGTAGACAATGTGGCTTTCTGAATGGGAAATCATGTCTCAGTAATTTGGTTGAGTTTTTTGAAGAGGTGACAAAGAAGATTGATGAAGGCAGTTTGGTAGACATTGTCTATATAGACTTCAGCAAGGTGTTCATTTAAAGAACAAAGACCAAAGAAAATTTACAGCCCAGGAACAGGTCCTTCTCCCCCAAAGCCTGAGCCGATCCAAATGTACTGTCTAAATCTGTAGGTCAATTCCTAAGCATCTGTATCCCTCTGCTCCCCACCTATTCATGCATCTGTCCAGACGCATCTTAAATGAATCTGCCGTGCCTGCCTCTACCACCTCTGCTGGCAAAGCGTTCCAAAAGCCCACCACTCTCTGTGTGAAGTACTTACCACGTGTATCCCCTTTAAACATTCCACCTCTCACCTTGAAAGCACAACCTCTCGTTATTCATTCCTTTAAACTGGGAAAAAGCTTGTCTCTATCCAGCCTGTCTATACCCTTCGTGATTTTGCAAACATTAATCAGGTCCCCCCTCAATCTTCTTTTATCGAGTGAAAATAAACCTAACCTACTCAGCCTGTCTTCATAGCTAGTATTTCATTCTGATTAGTAGACAAATTAGTAAGTTTCAGTCACATAAGGTACAGAAGAAGTTAGTCATAAATGGCTTGAATGAAGAGGGATATTTTTCAGCCTGGAGGCTTGTGAGCAGCAGTGTGCTTTAAGAATCAGTACTGAGTTCACTGCATTTCATCATTTATGTAAAGGATTTCGGTGTGAATATTGGGGCAATAGTTAGTAAGGTTACAGATGACATCAGAAAGATGGTGTAGTAGATTATCTCAGAGTACAACAAGACCGCAATTAAATGGGACAAAGGGACAAGGAGTAACAAATGAAGTTTAATTTAGATAAATATGAAGCTTTTCATTTTGGGAAGGCAAATCAGGGCAGACATTATATACTTCATGGTCAGGTCCTGGGGCATGTTGTGAAACAAAGGGGCATAGGGCCGCAGATGCATTGTTCCTTGAAAGTCGAGTCGCAGGTAGACAGTGTGGTGCAGAACACATTTGGCACATTTGCCTTAATCAGTCAGAGCATTGAGTGTAGGAGTTGTGGTGGGATGTTGTATCTGTACAGGATGTTAGTGAGGCCACTTTTAAAATCTGCGTACAACTCGGTTTTCTGCAGAAATGACTGACACGGATGTTCCAGGACTGGTAGTTTGAGCTTTAGGGAGAGGTTGATTAGGTTGAGGTGTTTTCCCTTGGAGTGTCAGAGGCTGAAGGGTGACATTATAGAGGTTTATAAAACCATCAGAGGCATAGGTATTCTGAACAGCCACGTTCTGCTCCCCAGGACAAGGGGAGTCCAGAACAAGAGAGCAGAGGTTGAAGGTGAGGGGGAATTGATTTAGAAGGTTTATGAAGGCAAATGTTTCACACAGAGAGTAGTGTGTGGACAGAAAGTGCAGTTAGAGGAAGTGGTGAAGGCGGTTACAATTGCACATTTAAAAAGTATCTGAAAGAGGAGGAATATTGGCCAAATGCTGGCAAATGGGACTGGATCAGATATGATATCTGATCGGTGTGAACAGATTGGACGAACAGATCTGTTTCCATTCTGCATGACTGTCTGATTCTATGAGGGATGATGAAAACGTCTATCAGGTCCTATCAAGTCGTACTTCTCTTCTCTTGAAGTTTATCATGCCTCTATGTTTACATTGATTGAAAGCTGTGTTAGTTAAATATTTGACAGGGAAGTGAGTCACGGATAATGGGATACAGACAGGAAAGTGGGGCTGAGACCACAACCTGATCAGCCACAATCTTACTGCCTGGCGGAGAAGGCTCAAAGTATCTAATGACCCACTCCTGTTCCTCAGTCCCATGTTCCTGTGTTCCATTCAGCCCCTCATACCTGCTAGGCAGGAACAGTTGGAGGCCACTTACTCCTATAACCTGGTGCACAGAAACAGAGGAGACCATTCAGTCCCTCAAGACTGTCCCACACGCTTTAAGGTGATTTGGGAAACGTAATTGGAAAACCCAGACTAGGCAAGAAAGAGGCCCCTCATCTCTCTTTAGAAAGCTTCCCCTATCTGCAGCTTGTGCTTCAGTTGTTGGTCATGTTGTAGACCCAGATTCACTGTGAATACAGCCCACATACCTCATCCAGAGATGGCTCACAAAATCATCTGGTCGCCCTGACTGCAATATACAATACCAGAACATTCATAAAAATAACACTCATTAACTTTCCAATAACAGAATGTGAAAACATCAGAAACAGGGGCATGTCGTTCATTCCCCAATCCTGCCTTGCCCTTCACTAAGACCATGACTAATCTGCTCCTAGCCTCAAATCCTCTTTCATACCCAACCCTTCATAGCCCTCACCTCTCTGACAGGTCAATATCCATCTATTTCCTCTTCAAATACTTTCAGTCATCTAGCTCCCCGAACACTCTTGAGAAGAGAAATCCTGACATTCAATACCACCTGTTTGAAGAAAACACTTGCTGCTCCTATATCATGGCTTATTGATGCGAACACAAGAGGTTGAGACAAGGGTTTAAATAAAAATTACTGGCCCCGATATCAAGGCAGTGGTTGCCTTCTGTTGACACCAAGGAGCTGGACTTAATGGGAATCAGAGTAAACTCTCCAGTGTTTGGAGTCAAACATGGCACAAAGGAAGATGTTCATCATCTCTGTCCTGTGTCACCTCTGTGGGAGATCCTCAGAGTAGCTTCCTCTTCACAAACATCTTTAGCTGCTTCATCAATGTCTCCCCACCCTCACCCTCCCCACCATAAGAACAGAAGTGGGAATGGTCACTGAAGATTCCACAATTTTCTGAATAATTTGACGCCCCCGTCAGCTCCTGAACTGGTCTGTGTCCATGTGCAGCAAGACCCAGGCTCCATTCAGGCTTGTGCTGTTAAAGTATCAGTAACATTCATCTACCAGCACTGCCTGACACTGCGCATTCCCACAGTAAAATAAGAGTTCATTCAGCTCCTAACGCTGGTTTCACAGGAATATGAGGAAGTCATTCAGCCCATTGACATGATTGGAGAAGAACAGGGATAGACTATTCAGTGCCTCCAGCCTATTACTCAGGAAGAGAAGGAGTCTAGTATGATGGACCACAACAGAACCCCTCGAAAATATTTGACGGCAATAACCTAGACTTTTTTGTTTTCTTATTTTAAAGGAAATGTAAAGTGTCTGTTCCAGATGCAATGTGACTGGTCAAACTACTCGGTGGTAAGCAAAATACCATCTATTTCAACACGAAAGAAGAAATAATTTCCACAGAAAGAGGAATTTAGTATAACGTAATTCTATTGGACACCTTAACAGAATAATAGATCTAGGAACTATTACTAATGAACTGTTCCAATATAGTAAAATCTCATAAACACAGCCCTTGGCAAAAAGGAATATTCAGACACAGAATGTCACAAATATTTCTCCAATCCAGGAATTAAAAACAGAATTAAGAGAAAATTCAGAGAGAGTAGCAACCAGGAGACATCGACTGAAGCTTCCAACTCTGTGGAGACCCCAATAGTTTCTGATGTTACTGAGAAACCAAAACCCAGAGATCCTAATCTGTGAGAGCTGGCCACACCCATTCAGGCTGCATTAAAATAAACACAAGGTCTCCCTAGCTGTTACTCAAGTAGTCTTAACTAGCCAGCTTTGTGATGACCATGCACTCTCTCTCTTAAAAGAAACCTGGACAAAATAACCTCTTAAAGCTGCAGCACCATCACACTTGACAGTACATCGAGTTGTCAAACAGGAACCAGGTTTAACCCAGTCAGGCCCTTGGTTCTGTCCAATTGGACGAGGAAGAAGCCAATCACTCCCTTGAATCACTTATTCAGGAACAGCAGGAGGCCATTCCCATCTCAATACACTTACACGGGGGCAGAATGTGGTAATTGATGCTGATTCCTGATGAATGTCTTATGCCCGAAACATCGATTCTCCTGGTACTCGGATGCTGCCTGACCTGCTGTGCTTTTCCAGCAATCGAAACTCTACTCTGATCTCCAGCATCGGCAGTCTTAAGTGTCTCCTAAATGATGCTCTAACATGATGAACAAGTGGAGCAGATTTTGCACAGACAGACTGTTCCACGTTGTTCCTCCTGGCTCCGTTGCTCATGATACACATGTGGGACTTTAACGTGGTTTTCTAGTGGTGATCAGGGAAGACATATGTCTTGTGTGAAGTCTCAAGAAGGCATCTTTAATCTCTGCGAAGACAGCCTGGTGTTCTCTATGTAGGGCGGAAGCTGGTGGGAATGGCTACCTGTTTCGGATGGAAGGTATTGTGGCTGCTGTTGGGGATTGTGAATAACCTGTCGTTCAGTCCAGGGTTCACACGCCGACTGCACAATAAAGAGGGGAGAGTTAATTTAGGCAAATAAACTATTAGGAAGGCCATGTTAGACTGATGAATGGATGCTCTAATTTCAAATAATGCTGATCTTGTTCATGTTGATCTTGTCTAGTGAACGTCCTATTCAGGGTAACTTGTATGCCTTACTCTGTCCAAATCTATTTCCACCCTATGATCTGTCTGGCCGTGCTTACTATGATCTGCCTCCACTGCTCATAAATGAAGTGTTTCCCTTTACTGAGGTACACGTGACAATAAATCAAACCAATCAATCCTGGGTAAAGTATGGAATTTCTCTCCCTGTCAATGTCTCTTTTGGAAATAAGTGATCGCTGCCACTTCTCGTGTTTCAGCATCACAATTTATTCATCTCTCACAGCTCCACAGATTAAACACTCAGCTTATTCACTCTATCCTCATGTTACCATCACCCTTATCTGTGGTACGGAGATCATTCCTTACAAAGGAGATCAAATCTGTACAGAGTGCCCCAAATGCTCTCTCAGGAAGGCTCTACAACAGCAGGAAGATGGCTTTACTTATGTACTCGAATCATCTTACAATAAAGACAAGCATGCCATTGACTGCACCCATTACTTACACAGGGATTGATTCAGACTGGTCAGCATAAAATTGTGATTGGGAGATCATGCTTCCCAAATTTCTTAGAGTCCTCTGGTGAAGTGACCAAGAATGTTGATGAGGGCAGAATGATTAACGTAGTCTCTATGGATTTCAGTAAGGCCTTTTGACAAGGTTCACATGGCAGGCTGCTCTGGAAGGTTCCATCACGTAGACTACTGGGGGAACTGACCAATTGGATACACAGTTGGCTTGTTGATAGGAAGCAGAGGGTTTAGTGGAAGGATGGCTGTCAGACTGGAGGTTGGGTCCATAGCTTTTTGTTATCTATTATTTGGTTGAGAATGTACAAGGCATGATTAGTAAGTTTGCAGATGACACTAAAGTAAGTGGGAGCATGATCAGTGAGGAGGTTTATCAGAAATTGCAGCAGGGCCTTAATCATCATAGAGATGTACAGCATGGAAACAGACCCTTTGGTCCAATCTGAACATGCCGACCAGATATCCTAATCTACTCTCGTCTCTTTTTCAAGCACTTGGCCCAACTCCCTCCAAACCTTCCCATTCATATACCAATTGAGCTGCATTTTAAATGTTGCAATTGTACCAGCCTCCACCACTTCCTATGACAGTTCATTCCATTCATGTACCACCCTCT
Source organism: Chiloscyllium punctatum (assembly GCF_047496795.1). Classification (NCBI taxonomy): domain Eukaryota; kingdom Metazoa; phylum Chordata; class Chondrichthyes; order Orectolobiformes; family Hemiscylliidae; genus Chiloscyllium; species Chiloscyllium punctatum. Next base: position 30,463,909 of record NC_092761.1, on the reverse strand, counting down.
GAGTGAACAAGTTGCCCTTTAGATCTCTTTCATATTACCTCTCACATTAAACCTATGCCTTCTAGTTCTGGACTCCCCACCCCAAAGAAAAGACTTTGTCTATTTATCCTATCCATGCCCGTCATGATTTTATAAACCTCGATAAGGTCACCCATCAGCCTCTGACATTCCAGGGAAAACAGCCCCAGACTATTCAGCCTCTCCCTGTAGCTCAAATCCTCTAACCCTGGCATCCACCTTGAAAATCTTTTCTGAACCCTTCCATGTTTCACAACATCCTTCCGATATGAAGGAGACCAGAATTGCATGTCATATTCCAACAGTGGCCTAACCCATGTCCAGTCCAGCCGCAACATGACCTCTCAATGCCTATACTCAAAACTCTGACCAATAAAGGAAAACATACCAAACGCTTCCTTCATTATCTTATCCACCTGCCACTCTACTCTCACGGAGCTACGAACCTGCACTTCAAAGTCTCTTTGTTCATCAACTCTCCCTCGGACCTGACCATTAAGTGTATAAATCCTGCTCAAATTTGCTTTCTCAAAATGCAGCTCCTCGTGTTTATCGAAGTGGAATAGAATTGAAGGTTTTGGGGTGTTTTTGAAACATGCCAGTCACACATACATGGAAGTGAGTTACACGTTGGAATCTAATCGAGAGGGTTACGGGTGATTCATATAATCCCGACCGTAGGGAAACAAGCCCTTCAGCCCAACAAGACCACACTGACCCTCAGAAGAATAACCCATCCAGACCCATTTCCCCACATTTACCCCAGATTAATGCACCTCACGCACACATCCCTGAATACCATGGGCAATTTTAACAGGGTTTGGATTGGATGGCTAATATACAGACTAACAGATACCCAGGAGTGTGATACAGACTGGAATATAATCAAAGGATTGAAGTGGCTAATGTACAGAGCCCCTTAAAATTGGAAGTCAGTTACAGATTGGAATTTTATCAAGGGGATTCGGGACGATTATGTGTACAATAACAGATACCCCAGAGTGAGTTGCAGACTGGAATCTCATCGAGGGTTTCAGGGTGGTTTGTATGCAGAATAACAGGTTGCCCGGAGTGAGTTATACAGTCATAGAAACATAGAGATGCACAGTATGGAAACAGACCCTTCAGTCCAACCTGTCAATGCCTACCAGATATCCCAACCCAAACTAGTTCCACCTGCCAGTACTTGGCACATGTCCCTCCAAACCCTTCCTATTCATATACTCATCCAAATTCCTCTCAAATGTTGCAATTGTACCAGCCTTCACCACTTCCTCTGGCAGATCACTCCATACATGTACCACCTTCTGCGTGAAAAAGTTGTCCCTTAGGTCTCTTTCATATCGTTCCCCTCTCAAACTAAACGTATGCCCTGTCGTTCTGGTCTCCCTTACCCCAGGGGAAACCTGGATAAGTTAATCCCTCAGCCTCCGACACTCCAGGGAAAACAACCCCAGACTGTTCAGCCTCTCCCTGTAGCTCAAATACTCCAACCCTGGCAACATTCTTGTAGATCTTTTCTGAACCCTTTCAAGTTTCACAACATCTTTCCGATAGGAAGGAGACCGGAATTGCACGCAATATTCCAAGACTGACCTAACCAATGTCCTGTATTGCCACAACATGACCTCCCAACTCCTGTAGTCGATACTCTGACAAATAAAGGAAAGCATACCAAATACCTTCTTCACTATCCTATCTACCTGCGACTCCACTTTCAAGGTGCTATGAACCTGCACTTCAAGGTCTCTTTGTTCAGCAACACACCCGAGGAACTTAACATTAAATGTAGAAGTCCTGCTAAGATTTGCTTGCCCAAAATGCAGCACCTCGCATTTATTCTTTTATTTTGTGACTCACTACTTGTTATCTGTTATTCTGTGTGTAAACCACCTCAAACCTCTCGATTAGATTCCACTCTGTCCCTCACTCCTGGGTATCTCTTATGCTGTATGTAAACACTAAACCCCTCAATTAGATTCCAGTCTGGAACTCACTCCTAGGGATCTGTTATTGGATCTGTGAAGTGATCCTTGTTGAATGTTAGACTGAAGACAAGATAAACTCAATGGTCAAATGTTACATTGGGAGCAGGAACACAGAAAGCTGCTGGTTCATTTCTGTCCTGTTACATATCTCCAAGTTTCAGATTGGGGCTGAATTTCTGTCACAATGGGGAAAGTCTCAAAAGCTGTTTACTGTCCTGCATGAATGCATCATCATAACATGAATTCTCTTGCAAGATAGGAAATGGAGACAGCTTCTGGAAGGTGTCTGTATCCCTGTGTGTGTGATTCTGTGTGTCTGTGATTCTGTGTGCATGTCCAATGTTTTATCTTTTTTCAAACTTTATTGATGTTGCCAGTCTCTCTTGCTTTTCCTTATTTATAAACTCAATGTCATCATTTTCCTGATATAAAATGGTGGCTGTGGACAAATCTAAAATGTCTGCCTGACTGATTTGTGTCAGGAATACTTTCAGCAAGGGAGAAGGGGCAATGTGTCAAAAGTCATTTCCATTCATTGATGCCAGCAGAGATTGGAAATGGAGACAGCTCTTTGAAGGTGATTAAAATGTAAATCCCAGAACCTTTTTACAGTGAATGCGGAGAGACAATGTGACATTCCAGTAAGGTCTGCCTTACTTTCCAAGCTCCTAATATATGATAGAAACATAATATACAAAACTTGATCGAGCTCAGCCACTGAATTGTAGATTTGCAGCGTTGGATCAGAATCCTGACTGGCTTGGGCTCCTCCCAAATTGAAGGGTTTCTCATATCCCACGCTGACCTTCTGTGGGTTCAAAATGTGTGTTGTCGACAAATAAAAGAAAATAATGCACCTGCAATTAAACAAAACTCTTTCTGTAACTTTGTGCATCTGTTGGTTTAAGTATATTTCAACAGGATTGAAGATAAATGAGGCAGTGAGAGATAGGTAGCACTATAACCAAAATGTCAGTGCAGTATATAAGGTATATTAATATCTTCAGTGAAAGGGGAAAACAGAGGAAGATCGTCCTCAACTGAGGATCGTGGGGAGTCAGTAAAGTTGTGTAGTTTTGGCTGCATTATGTTTATGTGAGTCAAGATTTAAAACCAGTTGGCCAATAGTACACTTTGTGACACACTCCCAGTTACAAGTTATTTCACATAAAAAGGTTAACATATCCCTCGATGAGATTACAGGCTGTAACTCACACGGGGCTATCTGTTATTCTGTATATAAACCACCCTGAACTACTCGATTAGATTCCAGACTGTAACTCAATCCATGGCATCTGTTATTCTCTACACAAACCACCCTAAATCCCTCGATTAGGTTCCAACCTGTAACACATTCCAGGCTATCTGTTATTCTGTATCTAAAACTCCCTGAACCCCTCGATTAGATTCCAGGCTGTAACTAACTCCAGGGTATCTGTTATTCTGTATATAAACCACCTTGAACCCTGCAATTAGATTACAGGCTGTAACTCACTCTGGGCTATCTGTTATTCTGTATATAAACCACCCTGAATCCTGCAATTAGATTCCAGGTTGTAACTCACTGCGGGCTACCTGTTATTCTGTATATAAACTACCCTGAAAGTCTCGATTAGATTATTGGCTGTAACTCACTCCGGGGTACCTGTTATTCCTATATTAACCACCCGAACCCCTCAATTAGATTCCAGTCTGTAACTCACTCCGGGCTATGTTATTTTGTATATTAACCATCCTGAACCCATTGATTTGATTTCACTTTCTGACATGTTAAGCTCATGTTTCCAACACAATCTAATCTCAATAATGATTAATGTATCACTGGTCCTCCTATCTGCTGGCACTACCATCATGTTAACTTTCTGATGTTTACGTACATGATTACCTGTAGCAGTGAGTCGCAGGTAGACAGAGTGGTGCTGAACACATTTGGCACATTTGCCTTAATCAGTCGGAGCATTGAGTATAGGGGTTGTGGTGGTATGGTGCATCTGTACAAGATGTTGGTGAGGCCACTTTAAGAATACTGCGTACAACTCGGTTTTCTGCAGAAATGACTTACACGAATGTTCCAGGACTGGAGGTTTGAGCTAATGGGAGAAGCTGGTTAGGTTGAGGTGTTTCCCCCTGGAGTGTCAGAGGTTGAGAGGCAACATTATATAGGTTTATAAAATCATCAGGGGCATGGATATTCTGAACAGCCATGCTCTGCTCTCAAGGATAGGGGAGTCCAGAATAAGACAGCATAGGTTGAAGGGGAGAGGGCGAATGATTTAGAAGGGACCTGAGGGTAAATATTTCACACAGAGAGTGGTGTGTGTACAGAAATTGCAGTCAGAGGAAGTGGCCAAGGCGGGTACAATCACACGAGAAATATTGGCCAAATGCTGGCAAATGGGACTAAATCAGATTTGATATCTGATCGGAGTGAACAGATTGGACTAATGTCTGTTTCCATTCTGCATGACTCTCTGATTCGATAAGAGGGATGGTAAATAATTCTGAAAGGACCTTTCAAGTCGGAATTCTCTTCAGTGGAAGGTTATCGTGTCTCTATGTTCACATTGATTGAAAGCTGTGTTATTTAAATATTTGACAAAGAAGTGAGTCATGCATAATGGGACGCAGACAGGAAAGTGGGGCTGAGACCACAATCTGATCAGCTACAATTTTAGTGCCTGGTGGAGAAGGCTCAACGTATCTAATGACCCACTCCTGCTCCTCAGTCCCATGTTCCTGTGTTCCATTCAGCCCCTCATACCTGCTAGACAGGAGCAGTTGGAGGCTACTTACTCCTATAACCTGGTGCACAGAAACAGAGGAGACCATGCAGCCCCTCAGTACTGTCCCACACGGTTTGAAGTGAATTGGGAAATGTAATTGGAAAACCCAAGCAGGGTATGAAAGAGTCCCCTCATCTCTCTTCCCCTCTCTGCAACTTGTGCTTCATTTGTTCGTCATGTTGTACACCCAGATTCCGTGTGAATACAGCCCCCATACCTCACTCAGGGATTGCTCACAAAATCCTCTGGTCTCCCTGTCTGCAACATTCAATAACAGAACATTCATGAAAATAACACCCACTAACTTTCCAATAACAGAATGGGAGAACATCAGAAACAGGGGCATGTTGTTCACACCCCAAGCCTGCCTTGCCCTTCTTTAAGATCATGACTGATCTGCTCCTGGTCTCAAATCCTCTTTCATGTCCAATTCTTCATCGCCCTCAACTCTCTGACAGGTCAATTTCCATCTACCTCCTCTTCAAATACGTTCAGTCATCTAGCTCCCCGAACACCCTTGAGGAGAGAAATCCTGACATTCAATACTACCTGTTGGAATAAAACACTTGCTGCTCCTATATCATTGGCCTATTGATGTGAACAAAAGAGGTTATCACAAGCGTTCAGATAAAAATGACAGGCCCCGATATCAAGGCAGTGGTTGACTTCTGTTGACATAAAGGAGCTGAACAAAACTGAACTTAATGGGAATCAGAGTAACCTATCCAGTGTTTGGGGTGAAACATGGCACAAAGGAAGATGTTCATCATCTCAGTCCTGGGTCACCTCTGTGTGAGATCCTCAGGGTAGCTTCCCCTTCACAAACATCTTCAGCTGCTTCATCAATGTCTCCCCGCCCCCACACTCCACACCATAAGATCAGAAGTGGGGATGGTCGCTGAAGATTCCACATTATTCAGAACATTTTGTCCCCCGTCAGCTCCTGAACTGGTCTTTGTCCGTGTGTAGCAGGATCCAGACTCCATTGAGACTTGTGCTGTTAAACTGTCCGTAACATTCATGTAACAGCACTGGCGGGCACTGCACATTGCTCCAGTAAAACAAGAGTTCATTCAGCAGCTCACGCTGGTTTCACAGGAATATGAGGAAGCCATTCACCCCATTGACACTATTGGAGAAGAACAGTGACAGCCCATTCAGTGCCTCCAGCGTATTACTCAGGAAGAGAAGGAGTCTAGTGTGATGGACCACACCAGAGCCCCTCGAAAATATTTGAAGGCGGTACCGTAGATACTAATGATTTCTTATTTTAAAGGAAATGTAAAGTGTCTGTTCCAGATGCAATGTGACTGGTCAAACTACTCGGTGTGAAGCAAAACACCATCTACTTAAACACGAAAGAGAAAATGAAACCAAAGAAAGAGGAATTTAGAATAACGTAATTCTACTGGACAAGTTAACAGAATAATAGATCTAGAAAGTATTAATAATGAACTGTTCCAATCTAGGAAAATCCCATACACAGCCCTTGGAAAAAAGAAATATTTAGACACAGATTGTCCCAAACATTTCTCCAATCCAGGAATTAAAAACAACATCAAGAGAAACTTCAGAGAGGGTTGCAACCAGGAAACATTCACTGAAGCTTCAAACTCTGTGGAGACCCCAATAGTTCCTGATGTTGCCGAGAAACCAAGACCCAGAGATCCTAATCTGTGAGAGCAGGCCACACCCATTCAGGCTGCACTAAAATAAACACAAGGCCTCCCTAGCTCTTTCCCAAGTGGTCTTTACTAACCAGCTTGGTAACGATCGTTTAATCTCTCTCTTAAAAGAAACCAAGACAAAATAACCTCTTAAAGCTGCAGCATTGTCACACTAGTCAGTACAATGAGCTGTCAAACATGAACCGGGGTAACCAGCCAGGACCTTGGCCCTGTCCAATCGGACGAGGTTGAAGCCAATCACTCCCGTGAGTCACTTACACAGGAACAGTAGGAGGCCATTCCAACCTCAATGCACTTAACCGGGGGCAGAATGAGGTAATGGATGCTGAATCCTGATGAATGCATTATGCCCAAAACTTCGATTCTCCTGGTCCTCGGATGCTGCCTGACCCCCTGTGCTTTTCCAGCAATTGATGCTCTCCTCTGATCTCCAGCATCGGCAGTCTTAAGTGTCTCCTAATTGATGCTCTACCATGATGAACAAGTGGGGCAGAGGCTGCACAGACAGATTATTCCACGTTGTTCCTCTTGGCTCCGTTGTTCATGATACACATGTGGGACTTTAACGTGGTTTTCTAGTGGTGAGCAGGGAAGCCATATGTCTTGTGTGAAGTCTCAAGAAGGCATCTTCCATCTCCAAGAAGATAGCCTGGTGTTCTCTATGTAGGGAGGAAGCTGTTGGGAATTGCTACCTGTTTCAGATGGAAGGTATTGTGCCTGCTGTTGGGGATTGTGAACAACCTGACGTTCAGTCCAGGGTTCACACGCCGACTGCACAATAACGTGGGGAGAGTTAATTTAGCCAGATAAACTATTAGGAAAGTCATGTTAGACTGATGAATTGACTCTCTAAGTTCAAATAATGCTGATCTTGTTCATGTTGACCTTGTCTAGTGCATGTCCTGTTTAGTGTATCCCGTGTGCCTTACTCTGTCCAAGTCTATTTCCACCCTATGATCTGTCTGGCCATGCTTACTATGATCTTCCTCCACTGCTCATAAACAAAGTGTTTCCCTGTACTGAGGTACACGTGACAATAAATCAAACCAATCAATCCTGGGTAAAGTATGGAATTTCTCTCCCTGTCAATGTCTCGTTTGGAAATAAGTGATCGCTGCCACTTCCCGTGTTTCAACATCACCATTTCTACATCTCTCGCAGCTCTACAGATTAAACACTCAGCTTCTTCACTTTATTCTCATGTTACCATCATCAGTGTCTGTGGTAAGGGAATCATTCCTTACAAAGGACATCAAATTTGTAAAGAATGCCCCAAATGGTCTCTCAGCAAGGCTCCACAACAGCCGGAAAATGGCTTTACTTATGTACTCGAATCATCTTACAATGAAGGCCCGCATACCATTGACTGCACCCATTACTTACACAGGGTTTGATTCGGAGCAGTCAGCATAGACTTGTGAGTGGGAGATCATGCTTCCCAAATTTCTTTGAGTCTTTTGATGAAGTTACCAGGACGTTTGATGAGGTCAGAGTGATAGAGGTAGTCTCTATGGATTTCAGTAAGGCCTTTGATAAGGTTCCACATGGCAGGCTGCTCAGGAAGGTTTCATCTCGTGGAATACTGGGGGAACTGGCCAATTGGATACACAGTTGGGTTGATGGTAGGAAGCAGAGGGTTGAGTGGAAGGATGTTTGTCAGACCAGAGGCTTGGTCCATTGCTGTCTGTTACCTATGATTTGGTTGAGAATGTACAAGGTATGATTAGTAAGTTTGCAGATAACACTAAAGTAATTGGGAGCATGATCAGTGAGAATGTTTATCAAAAATTGCAGCAGGACCTTCATCAGGTGGGAAATGGGCCGAGAAATGGTAAATGGAATTTAATATAGAAGCGTGAGGTCTTACATTTTGGAAATTCAGATCAAGGTAGGAGTTTCATAGTGAGTGGGAGGGTATTCAAGGGTGTAGATGGGCAGAGGGACCTTGGCGTTCAGGTGCACCGTTCTCTAAGAGTGGAGACACAGGGCAGTGAAGAAGGCTTTCGGCACATTGGCCTTCATCAGGCAGGATATTGAGTATAGAAGTTGGGACGTTATGTTGCAGTTACACAGGACTTTGGTGAGGCTGCACTTGGAGTATTGTGTTCAGCTTTGTCACTTTGTTATGGGGAGGATGTTGTTAAATTAGAAAGAGTGCATAAGAAATTTGCAAGGACATTGCCAGGACCCAATGGTCTGAGTTACAGGGAGTGTGGACAAGCTAGGACCTTTTCTTTAGCATGTAGGAGACTGAGGAAGTCCTTATAGAGCTGTATAAAATCACAAGGGGTATGGATAGGGTTAACGCTCTCAGTCTTTTTCCAAGGTGTAGAGAATCGACGATTAGAGGGGATCGGTTTAAGGTTAAAGGTGAAGGAATAAAAGGGAACCTGAGGGGCCACTTCTTTATACGGAGGGCTGGTTGAGGGGGTTACATTAACAACATTTCAAAAACTTTTGGATAAATATGTCGATAGGAAAGGACTGGAAGGATATGGGCCAGCTGCAGGGAAATGGGGCTAACGTGGATGGACATTTTCAAGGTGAAGATGAACCCCTCTGTTAATTAAAAACAAACACCCAGAAAAGCTCGTCTCACCTCGTAATCTGTTAAAATATGAGTGACACAGATCTCCTACATTCCACCATTTAAACAAAAATTATCAAGTTAGTTTCTTAACTTTAATAGTGAATACTAAGCAACAACTATTCGCAAATGCAAGCCCCTCTTTTCTTAGCTACTTACTATCTGACTCCAACTCTGTAAAAATGTGCTGTTCCAACAACACACATATGAAACATTACAATCTCAAGACCACACAGTCTCTATCTTCCCCGCTGTGCTCACTCTTCCAGCTGATGATCTCCTTGGGTCTTTTTTTTATTGCAAACAGGTTTGACATGAACATGTGTCTTTGATAGAGAGTGTTTGAGATGGCCAGTTAGCACTCCTGCTCTACAGCAGTTACTCTGATGTTGGATGGCAGTAGCTCTCCCTCCAGTGTTCAAAATGCTGGGTTTATATACGCCCCATGATATAATAATTCTCATAATTTGATTGCTGTCCAGGTGTCCAAACAATAATATTCAAATTCTGTTGGCACATGGTGTCCTGAGCGTTATTTAACCTATTTGGTTACATTTGAATGGCTGTCAAATCAGCAACCAAAACTCAGGAATCCATTCCTCAGCTTATGGTGACATGTGGAACAGTGTGACCTTTAGCTGGCATCAGTGGCTTTAATTTCTATTCAACAAAACCCATTCTGTTTTAAAGTGCCCATACATGTTTTTGGCTTCATAACATCTTCCTGCTTCATAAAATAAAATGAACCAGCAGAATGAAAAGTTGGCTACATTTCTTTTCCTCTAATTCTTAATCACAATTATATGAAATGCAAAAGTATTAATCTCAGTTATATCATTCATATTAATTCTGCACACCAATACAACACTGGAATAAGTCAAATCTTATCTACACTGCTTTCCTTTAAATCCGCAAAAACCCATCTGCTATCATATTGTAGGAGCCACAGCCTGTACATTTTGTGAGTTTAAAGTCGGTAAGGTAGAACATAGAACATAGAAGAACACAGCGCAGTACAGGCCCTTCGGCCCTCGATGTTGCGCCGATCAAAGCCCACCTAACCTACACTAACCCACTATCCTCCATATACCTATCCAATGCCCGCTTAAATACCCATAAAGAGGGAGAGTCCACTACTGCTACTGGCAGGGCATTCCATGAACTTACGACTCGCTGAGTGAAGAACCTACCCCTAACATCAGTCCTATATCTACCCCCCCCTTAATTTAAAGCTATGCCCCCTTGTAATAGCTGACTCCATACGTGGAAAAAGGTTCTCACTGTCAACCCAATCCAACCCCCTAATCATCTTGTACACCTCTATCAAATCACCCCTAAACCTTCTTTTCTCCAATGAAAACAACCCCAAGTGCCTCAGCCTTTCCTCATAGGATCTTCCTACCATACCAGGCAACATCCTGGTAAACTTCCTCTGCACCCGTTCCAGTGCCTCCACATCCTTCCTATAGTATGGCGACCAAAACTGCACACAATATTCCAGATGCGGCCGCACCAGAGTCTTATGCAACTGCAGCATGACCTCAGGACTCCGGAACTCAATTCCTCTACCAATAAAAGCCAGTACGCCATATGCCTTCTTCACTGCACTATTTACCTGGGTGGCAACTTTCAGAGATCTGTGTACATGGACACCAAGATCCCTCTGCTCTTCCACACTACCAAGTATCCGACCATTAGCCCAGTAATCCATCTTTTTGTTACTCTTACCAAAGTGAATCATTCCACACTTAGCTACATTGAACTCCATTTGCCACCTTTCTGCCCAGCTCTGCAGCTTCTCTATATCCCGCTGTAACCTGCCATATCCTTCCTCACTGTCTACAACTCCTCCGACTTTCGTATCATCCGCAAACTTGCTCACCCAACCTTCTAACCCTTCCTCCAGGTCATTTATAAAAATGACAAACAGCAATGGTCCCAAAACAGATCCTTGCGGAACACCGCTAGTGACGGCACTCCAAGATGAACCTTTGCCATCAACTACTACCCTCTGTCTTCTTCCAGAGAGCCAATTCCTAATCCAAACCTCCAACTCACCTTCAATGCCAAATCTCTGTATTTTCTGCAGTAGCCTACCATGGGGGACCTTATCAAACGCCTTACTAAAATCCATATATACCACATCTACCGCTTTCCCCTCATCTACCTCCTTAGTCACCTTCTCAAAGAATTCAATAAGGTTTGTAAGACTCCAATTAAATAGTCTCATATTCAGGTATTTAAATATTCCAAAAAATGCGAGAGATTTGTCGTTGTCCACAAACATCTCTGACAATTTGTTTGTCATATAAACATTAAAATATTGTCAGGCCAGTGTGGAACATAATCCTTCTTGTTCAATAATGGAGATTTTGTTGTTTTTTTTTCTGGTGGATATTGAGTTTTTTCGACAAGTAGCCAATTAGCCATTCAATTCCATCATCCTCTTTCTGTATCAATACATCTCCGACCCCTATATCCCGAGCATCAAACACAATTTTCAAAGGGTTTCAGAATATTTGGTGTAGTTAAATCTGGTGTGGTGATTAATCCTGCTTTAAAATTCTCAAATGCCTCCTGGCATTGTTCTGTCCACCACAATTCTGTGTTCTTCTTCAGTAAATCCATCAGTGGTGCCAAGACACTGCTGAAGTTTTGAACAAACATTCAATAGAATCCACTCAGTTCCATAAACCAAAGCACCTCTTTCTTCGAGCATGGTCGTGGAAATTCCTCAAAGCCCTTCGTTTTTATGTTCCATGGGGTCAACCTTCCATGTCCAAAGTAATGTCCCAAGAACGTCACCTCTGCCTTCACGAATTCTGTTTTCTTTAAGTTTATTACCAAGTTTGCTTCTTGTAATCGTTCAACATGCTCTGCTAACTGTAACATGTGAGCTTTCAATCATTTGCTAAAGATCACTACATCATACAGATAAGCTGCACAATTTGTTCACCTCTGTTCTTGAGTCTTAAATGTGGCTGGTGCATTATTCCTCCATATGAAATACTCCATAAAGTTTTTTTGTCATCTCCTGCATCTTTACCAGGTAGTTTAACTGACTCCACCCTTTTTTTCTTAATTTGAAAGGGGCCACTAAACCTGGCCTTGAAGGGATTTCCTACCACTGGTGGCGATACTGATACGTCATCCCCACGGGAAATCGTTAAAGTTTAAGAGATTTTTATCTGCCACCTGCATCAATCTATACTGTGCCCCCTCCAGGTGCTGTTTAGCTAACTCACCTACTCCATCCAATCTCTCCATCAACTCACATACATAATCCAAGTGTGAGATATCCAACTTTGGTCCTGTAAATTTATACTTAATTAATTTCAAAGGATCTCTCACTTCATGTACGAATATTAACTCAAAGGAAGTAATGTGAGTAGATTTATTTGGGGCATCTCTAATGGCAAACAATTTAATGGGGCACCTTTATCCCAACCATTCGGGTAATCCTGACAGTACGCTGTTAACATGGTCCGCAGTGTCTGATGCTAACTTTCCAAGGCTCCCTGGGATTCAGGACGGGACGCCCTTGATTTGAAGTGCTCTATGCCGAAGCTATCCATGACTTCCTTAAACAGCTGAGCGGTAAAATGAGACCCTTGGTCTGACTGAATCTCTCTGGGCAGTCCACAGTGTGTAAAGAAAGCTACCAACTCTTCCACCTCCCTTTTTGCCTTGACACTCCAATAATGGAATTGCCTCTGGAAATCTGGTAGACACATCCGTTATGGTCAGCAAATATTGGTTTCCACTTTTACTTTAGAAAGGGGAGCTACACAATTAATCATAACCCACGTGCAAGGTTCTTCGAATGCAGGAATTGGCAACAAAGGTGCTGGGTTTATTACTGCCTGTTACTTACCTACCATTTCGTCACGTACAGCAAATATTAACACCGTCCTTGTGCATCCAGGCTACTACAAATGCTTCGGCATCTCAGTTTGAATCTTCTGTACACCTAAGGGACCGCCTGCAGTTAGTTTATGTGCTACCCGTAACACTGTACGTTACTGCTAACACATTCTGGTGCACGTCGGCCCATTTCCCTTCTGCACTAACCTATCGGGGTCTCCATTTTAATTTTAGGATTCTATCTTTAAGTTAATAACGTTCAACAATATATTCTGATTCCTTTTCTGTGTGTGTGCATGTGTATGTGTGTTTGAATGTGTGTGTATATATCTGTTGTAAGTCCATTAGCCTTTCTGGACTAAACTCCCCTGCCTGACCCTCTGCCTGTTCAGATTTTTCCTGCACCGTTACATCAAACAGGGGGTCAGTTCACTGAGCATCAACCCATTTGTCTTTTTTGTTCGTTTTTCCTTCCTGCTGTAACTTATGAGAGGGGGATCTTGTTACTACACAGTTTGGAAAAAACCCTGGGTAATTTTCTTTTAACTCACCAATTCCCGAGTCTTCCTTTGGCTTCTCCACCACAAGGGGTGCCACTCCCACCTCGCCTCCTGCTAAATTGTTCCCAAGAACAAACTTTATTCCTGGAACTGACACTCTGTTATTCTCTGTCACTGTTACTTCCCCAACCTTGATTTGGCAATCCATCCTGATGTTACACAAGGGAATGCTTAATTTCTGTCCCCATTCAACAAGTTATCATGCTCTTGATTAACATGCCAGAAGGAGTGAAAAAAACTTTCATCTCTTACTATTAGAGGGTGAGAGAAAGTGAGGGCGGCAGATGCTGGAGATGAGAGTTGAAAAGTGTAGGACTGGAAAAGCACAGCACGTCGGCAAATTCCGAGGGGCAGGAGCGTTACGGTTTCAGGCATAAATCCTTCATCAGGAAAGTGGGTCGTAAGGGAGGGGGAAGGAGTTTGAGAAATAAATGGGAGGGTGGGGGTGGAACTGGGTGAAAAGGAGCTTGAAAGACGATTGGTAGATGCAGGTGGGGTGTGATGGTGATAGGTCGGACAGGAGGGTGACAGGACACCTATCATTGGTAGGACAGCTGGAACCCTCAAACTGTACAGCATCAACGTTGACTTCACCAAATTCCAAATCTCCCCTCCACCAACCTCTCCCAGATCCAACCGTTCAACTTAGCACTGCCCTCTTGAACTGCCCTAACTAGCCATCTTCCTTTCCACCTCCCGAATCCACCCGACCTTCCAACATATCACTATCGCTCCTACCTGTACCTTCTTATTGCCTTCCCAGTGACCCTTCCACCAGCTCAGCTACTACCCTCGTATTTATCTTTCAGCCCCCTTGTTCCCCCGCCATGTCCCTGATGATGGGTTTCTGCCTGATATTCGATTGTCCTGCTGTTTGGATGCTGCCTGATCTGTTGTGCTTTTCTGGCGCCTCACTTCTCAACTATTAGAGACTGAGCAGATCCCGTATCTCACAAAATTATAACTTCTTGTCCTTCTCCCCCTGTTCTTTCTGAGTAAACTTTATCTACAGAGGTGAATTCTTTAGAGAGATCAGGCACTGCCTCCATACCCAGCCCTTGCCTAGGCTGTGCAATTTCCTGCAGCTCCTCGGCTCCACTTGGGGTGTCCTTTACCAGTTTCACTAATGCCACTGGGCTTAGCCTCTTCTACCACATCTTTCCCCAAAGTGTCTTCCTTTAACGCCCAGCACGGTGTGTCCCAGCTTACTGCGGTGAAAACAACTTTTTCCCTGAGCCCTTCTTAAACCACCAACACTGTAATTTTATGTTTTCCACTCCCTTATAGTGAGAGCACTGAGGCCTTTCACCACCTTTCAACCCCCTTGGGCTTCTGTTTTCACCTGTGGTAAACTATTGTGAGCTACTGTTCGCTTTGTAATGTGTGATCGTCCCTTCTCCCAATTTCTATCCCTCACAGGATGAAATTCCTCCCAGAAGCCTAATTTTATCACATGCCACAATGCATATTTACCTGCCATTTCTGCCGCGCTTCTCACTTCTTGAACTTTCTATTCATTCACGTGAATTCTTACTATCTCTGGAAGTGAGTCTTTTAACTTCTCCAGCAGATTAATCTCCCTTCAAGCCTCACAGGTCTTATCCATTTTTAATGTCAGCACCCACCTGTCAAAATGACTGTGGTTAATTCTTTCAAACTCAATATAAGTCTGACCTGGTTCCGTCTCTATTTTTCTGAACTTCTGTCTATATGCTTCTAGTACCAATTCATAACCAATCAAAATCGCCAATTTGACATCTTGATAATCTCTTGATCCCTCATCTGACAGCGCTGCACATACCTCACCAGCTGTGCCCACCAGCTTAGTCTGAACTAGCATTACCCACAAGTTCACTGGACACGTCATCTGCCGAGCCATTTTTTCAAATGAAATAAAAAAGGTTTGACATTTTACTCATCGAAATATGGCAAGTTACTAACCTAGTTGTATACATCCCGACGTTCTCCCTTCATCTCCATCCTGTTAAGTTTTTTTTTGTCTAATTCCCAACTTCTGAATTTCAAATCCCCTCTCTCGTTCTTTTTCCTCTCTTTCTCTTTCGTCTCTCTCTGTTTCTGTCCCTTTATTTATCTTCTATCTCCAGTTGCCACATTTGCAATTTAAGTTTTTTCTAACTCTACTGCAGTTGCCTATTTCTCGGATACATCAAAGTGCGTAACCAACTCCATTACAATTTCAGCTTCCCTTTTCTCCCTGGTTAAACCCAATTCCAACCCATTTGCTAATTTAAAAAATGTCCTCCTTCTGTCTTTCTAAACTTCCTTGTAAAATTTGGCAACCTCTTTAGTAATGTTAAAAGCCATTTCCCTCACCTTTAATTTAACCAACCATAAGTAACAAAACTAAACAAAATTTTCCGACTGATTTTATTTGAAGATCAAAGTCACTATTTGCAATGAGTTGGAATTTGCTGGGACCTGTTGTATCTCAAATCTGTTCAAGTCTATCCAAGTGACACACGGCAAGGCCCCAAACTGTTGTGACATCAATGTCGAACCCCATTGTTAATTAAAACCACACACCCAGAAAAGCTCACCTCACATCATAATCTGTCAAAACGTGAGCGACAGAGAACTCCTAAATTCCACTAATAAACAAAAAGTAACAATTTATATGTGTGCAAGTTAGGTCGCTGAGCTTGAAGGTATGTTTTCAGAAGTTTTGTCACCATGATTAGGTGACATCATCAGTGAGAGTATCTGCTGAAGTGCTGGTGGTACGTCCCGCCTCTCTATTTATAGGTCTTGATTTCTTAAAGTGGGTGATGTCACTTCCTGTTATTTTGACAAGAGAATGTGGACAGGATCTAAATTGATGCTTTTATTGATGGACTTCTGTTTAGAATAGCATTCCTCTAAGAAGGTCCTTGCGTGTCTTAGCATGTGTGTGTGTTCTTTGTCCCAGTCACAATGGTTCCCTTCTTTGTCTGTATGTATGGAACATAGTGATAGTGCATCATGTCTTTTGGTGGCTAGTTGGTTATCATGTATCCTTTTAACACGATAACAGGACAGTTTCAATGGTGGAAAAGTGATTTTATATACACTGTTTAATCAATGTGTCTGTGCAGATAAGTAGCATTTTTCACATGTGCACAACATATTGTAAATGAACAACAGAGACACAGTTAACGAAAAATGATGCATATGATGTATAAAATTGATAAAACATTAAAACATGAATTGATCCTCTCAACGTTCTCTCTTTTCTGGGATTCCCAACTCTAATCTCTCATTCTTACCAGGATGTGTGCTCCAAATTCTTGATTCTAGTGTCCCAACTTCTTTCGGTTAATCCCCTTTCTACCGGGACTTCAATATGTTGGCCTGCTGGGATCTTTCCAAAGCTAGTGTCTGTCATATTATTGGAGATACATATTCTGGCATCAGACTCAGTATTTAAACATATTACTCTGTTGTACATGCACTGTACAAAGGATCACAGCACACAGGCATTGCCAAGACATTGAGGGAAGTACATCTACTTCTTTCGATAACATAGTTTTCTCATTTTCCACATCTCCATATCGATATCCTCTCTCTCGTTCTCCCTTTGTATCTAGTTGAGAAATCCACCAATTATTCTTCGTGTCCCATCTCCCAAAACTCCTTTTTTTCAGTTAATATCTAACGCTCTCTTCAAGATGTAATGTGGTTATAATTAAGCAATGTAACTACAAAGAAATGTGGGAGGATCTGGCCAGAGTTAATTGGAAGGGGAGCTGAGCAGGAAAGACTATGGAGCAGCAATGGGAAGAGGGTCTGGGGATAATTCGGAAGATAATACCAGAAATGCAAACCCAAGAACATGAAACATACTCATGGGAGAACAAGGCAGCCATGAGTGATGAGACATCAAACCAAAAGAGGAAACATGTGGTGAAGATGATTGGGAATCCAGAGAATTCATTGGCTCTGCAATTACATAACGCTGGCATCACTGACACTGCAGAGCTCTTAATCATGGTCAGGGAGAGAAACAGAGGAAAAACATTTTGAACATTTGAATTAAGATCAGTTAAATGCTTTTGCGGAATGTGTCAAATTGGAAGTATGACCCGGGGAGATAGACCCTCGGCAGAATGAGAGTTTGAAAATGGAAGTATTTCCACATCAGAAACCAGGTTAGTCACTGAGTACAGGGCTGATGGGTGAATGGGTCTCAGTGAGAATTGGGGAACAGACAGCAGAATTGCAATATAGATATTGCAGCTCGAAACTGCGTATTCATGTAGTGCTGTAGACCACAGCAGCAGGAGAAGCAGACCTGCATTAAACCACAACCTGTCACTTTTTGCGAGGGTAACACCTCAGTCTGTTATTGCCAGCAACACCATCTATGGCTCAGTGACGAGTGTGGGTGAACATGTCAGAGTCAGAACCACGTGAAATTTAACCTGATGCTAACTCAGTAACGCTCCCAGACTTGACCAACAGATCTGATTGAAGCACTGCAGTCCTGCCATATTCAGTCATAAATGATGATGGACGATTAAACAAATAGACAATAGACAATAGACAATAGATGCAGGAGTAGGCCATTCAGCCCTTCGAGCCTGCACCGCCATTCAATATGATCATGGCTGATCATTCCCAATCAGTATCCTGTTCCAGCCTTATCTCCATAACCCTTGACTCCACTATCTGTAAGAGCTCTATCCAATTTTTTCTTAAATGAATCCAGAGACTGGGCCTCCACTGCCCTCTGGGGCAGAGCATTCCACACAGCCACCACTCTCTGGGTGAAGTAGTTTCTCCTCATCTCTGTCCTAAATGGTCTACCCCGTATTTTTAAGTTGTGTCCTCTGGTTCGGCACTCCCCCATCAGCGGAAATATGTTTCCTCCTGCCAGAGTGCCCAATCCTTTCATAATCCTATACGTTTCAATCAGATCCCCTGTCAGTCTTCTAAACTCAAGGGTATACAAGCCCAGTCGCTTCAGTCTTTCCGTGTAAGGCAATCCTGCCATTCCAGGAATTGACATCGTGAACCTACGCTGCACTCCCTCAATAGCCAGAATGTCTTTCCTCAAATTTGGAGACCAGAACTGTGCACAGTACTCCAGGTGTGGTCTCACCAGGGCCTTGTACAGCTGCAGAAGAACCTCTTTGCTTCTATACTCAATTCCTCTTGTTATGAAGGCCAGCATGCTATTAGCCTTCTTCACGACCTGCTGTACCTGCATGCTTGCCTTCATTGACTGGTGGACAAGAACATCCAGATCTCTCTGAATAGCCCCTTTACCTAATTTGATACCATTGAGGTAGTAATCTGCCTTCCTGTTCTTGCCACCAAAGTGGATAACCAGACATTTATCCACATTAAACTGCATCTGCCATGCATCTGCCCACTCACCTAACTTGTCCAGGTCACCCTGTAATCTCCTAACATCTTCATCACATTTCACCCTACCACCCAGCTTTGTATCATCAGCAAATTTGCTAATGACATTGCTGATACCATCTTCTATATCATTTACATATATTGTAAAAAGCTGCGGTCCCAGCACGGATCCCTGCGGTACCCCACTGGTCACTGCCTGCCATTCCGAAACGGAGCCATTAATCACTACCCTTTGTTTCCTATTAGCCAACCAATTCTCTATCCAATCCAGGACTTTGCTCCCAATACCGTGCGCCCTAATTTTATTCACTAACCTCTTGTGTGGGACTTTATCAAAAGCTTTCTGAAAATCCAGGTACACTACATCCACTGGATCTCCCTCGTCCATCTTCCGAGTTACATCCTCAAAAAATTCAAGAAGATTAGTCAAGCATGATTTCCCCTTCATAAATCCATGCTGACTCTGTCCTATCCTGTTACTATTATCCAGATGTGCCGTAATTTCATCCTTTATAATAGACTCCAGCATCTTTCCCACCACTGAGGTCAGACGAACTGGTCTATAATTTCCTGATTTCTCCCGCCCAACCTTCTTAAAAAGTGGTACAACATTAGCCGCCCTCCAATCCTCAGGAACCGACCCCGATTCTATTGAACTCTGGAAAATAATCACCAGCGCATCCACGATTTCCCGAACCACCTCCTTCAGTACCCTGGGATGCAGGCCATCAGGTCCCGGAGACTTATCAACCTTTAGACCGAACAGTCTCTCCAACACCAAATCCTGGCAAATATAAATTCCCTTACATTCAGGTCCTTCAGCTACTGTTCCCTCAGGGAGATTGCTTGTGTCTTCCCCAGTGAACACAGATCTGAAGTACCCATTTAATTCCTCTGCCATTTCTTTGTTCTTCGTAATATCTTCCCCTGTTTCTGTCTTCAAGGGCCCAATTTTTGTCCTAACCATTTTTTTGCCTAGGACATACCAAAAAAAGCTTTTACTATCCTCCTTTATATTCTTGGCCAGTTTACCTTCGTACCTCATTTTTTCTCTGCGTATTTCCTTCTTACTAATCCTCTGTTGTTCTTTAAAAGCTTCCCAGTCCTCAGTTTTGCCACTTATCTTCGCTAAGTTATACTTTTTCTCTTTTAACTTTATATGTTTCTTTACTTCCCTCGTCAGCCACGGCCGCCCATGTCTCCTCCTGGGATCTTTCTTCCTTTTAGGAATGAACTGATCCTGCAACTTCTGCATTATACACAGAAATATCCGCCATTGTTCCTCCACGGTCTTCCCTGTTAAGGTATTGCACCATTGAACTTGGCCAGTTGCTCCCTCATAGCTCCATATTTCCCTTTATTCAACTGAAATATTGTCACTTCCGATTGTACACACTCCCTCTCAAATTGCAGATTGAAGCTTATTGTATTATGGTCACGACTTCCCAATGGCTCCTTCACTTCGAGGTCACTGACCAATTCTGGTTCGTTACACAATACCAGATCCCGAATCGCCTTATCCCTGTTCGGCTCCAGCACCAGCTGCTCTAAAAATCCATCTCTGAGGCACTCCACAAAGTCTCTTTCTTGAGGCCCGATACCATCCTGATTCTCCCAGTCTACCTGCATGTTAAAATCCCCCATAACAACTGTAGTAACATCATTGCGACAAGCCAATTTCAGCTCCTGATTCAACTTACATCCGACATCCAGACTACTGTTTGGGGGCCTGTAGATGACTCCCATGAGGGTCATTTTACCCTTAGTGTTTCGAAGCCCTATCCACACTGAATCTACATCCCCTGACTCTAGGTCCCCCCGCGCAAGGGACTGAATATCCTCCCTTACCAACAAGGCCACCCCACCCCCTCTGCCCATCAGTCTGTCCTTACGATAGCACGTGTAGCCTTGAATATTCATTTCCCAGGGCCTGTCCCCATGAAGCCACGTCTCAGTTATCCCCACAATATCGTATCTGCCAATTTCCAAAAGAGCCTCAAGCTCATCCACCTTGTGTCTAATGATTCGTGCATTCATATATAGAATTTTTAATTTGTTACTGCTCTCACCCTTCCCCTCAACCGTTATTTCTCTCAACTTTACAGCATGATGCCTTTTCCAGTTTTCTGCCTCCTTGATACAGTTGTCTTTCTTGACTTCTCTTGTTCTAACTACCCCTTCAATTTCCTTTTTTAACATCCAGCTTGTGGAGAGGGCTCCACAAACATTCCCATCCTAAATAATGGAACAGACCTGCACATCAGTGTAAAAGAGAAGGATGTTTTCTCTGCACCATCTTCTGCCAGAAGGGTTGAGTCGATGATACACCTCACCCTCATCATGATGCCCACAGAATCACAGATACCAGTATTAAAGCAATTTGATTCGCTGCATGTCACATGAAGAAACAGCTGAACACAGTAGATTCGGCAAAGGCAATGGGCCCTGACCCCATTCATGTGATAGGACTGAAGACTTGTGCTGCACAACAACCCATGTCCCTGGGGAAGCTGTTTCATTCCAGCTCCAACTCTGTCCTCTACCTGGCAATGTCGAAAATTACTCCCCTATGTCCCGTCCCCTAGGACGGGAATAATTACAATCTGACCAATTACCACCTCCTCAGTCCCATCACGACAGTCACATTGGTGGGAGTTCTTCTTGACAGAGCTGTCGAGTAGCACAGAAATAACCTGCTCAGTGTGGCTTTTGACAGGTCCTCATGTGGAGATGGTGCTGCTGTGGAAATGTCACTGGATTACTAATCCAGACCAGGCTAATGATCTGGCAGCGGGTGGAAGTTAAAGGCAATTAATAAAAATATCGAGATCTCAAATTTGGTGTCAGTAACAGTGACCTTGAAGCCAATATCGATTGTAAACAGAATTTCCTTCTCCAATGTACTTTTAGGAAGTGAATCTCCCATGATTTCCTGGGCTGGCCTAAAACTGACTCCAAAGACCCTGACATGTGATAAACATTTCAATGGTCTCTGAAACGGCCAAGCAAGGCACTCATTTGTATCAAACTACTCCGAGGTCTGAAAGGATGAAACCGGACAGAACACCCAGCCTCAGCATCAGTGTCGGAAAAGGGAATGGGAACACAGTCCTGTCGACTCTGCAGAGACTTCCTTCCTAACACCTGAGAGCTTGTGACAATATTGACAGAGCTTTCACACAGACTGCACAGAAACATCGGGAAAGGAGTAAGTCATGCAACACATTGAGCCTCCCCCATTCTAGTTCATGGAAAAAAATCTCCTCACTGTACTTACCCCACACGATATACATATCCGTTAATGTGAGTAACCTTGGGAAGCTATAAAATAGGCGGTGCAATAGTACATTTTGTCCATCGAGTTTGCTAACCAATTCAAGGTAATGATGGTTAGCCTTTCATTTCCATACCGTACTCCTGCTCTCCCACCATGCCTTTACTGTCTCTACATCCTTATTTATAATCAGTGTCTTGGTTTCCAGGTGCTAGCGAATTCTTAGGTTCACTGGTCTGTGAGTGAAGCCAGTTATTCTCATCTCAAAGCCGAGTGACCTTCCTTTACCTTGTACTGTGGCCCCTTATTTTAGATGTCTCAGCCAGGGGAATTAACATCCCTGCTTGCAATGCGTCTCACCCTTTCAGAGTTTTGCTATTTCACTGTGATTGTCACTCATTTTCCTAAACCCCATAGAACACTGGCCCAGTCTCCCAAATTCTGCTCCCACCACAAGCCAGTCATCCCAGAGATCAGTCTGGTCATCCTTCACTGCTCTCTCTCAATGTCAGGTTTGTCCTTTATTAGGTTAAAAGACCAAAACTGCCCACAATACTGCAAAATGTTTGAGATGATGTCTCACCAAGGCCCTATACCACTGCAGTAAGACACCTTTCTCCTGGACTCACAACCCACTAAAATGTAGGTCAACATACCATTTATCTTCCTCACTGCTTTCTGTTTCTGCAATATTACTTTCAGTGACTGGTGTACAAGGAGATGCAGATCCTTTTCAGTGTTATAGCTTCCCACTTGGTGGTTGTATATACACTGGTCAGCGTGCCAATGCCATGCCCAGTATTAACTTCTGGTTACAGAACTCACTGCGCTGCAGGAAGCTCAGATGATTATGCAGAAGGAAACAACAAAAAGGAGCATACGTCCCTTTGTAGATCAACATGTTTCCACCAATCGCTTCCAAATGGTAGGCTGCCAATTTATCGTTTCCACCAAAGAGCACACCGTCACCTCTCTCCACATTGTTCTCCATCTGTCACGTATTTACCCATTCACTTCACTTAAAGGACTGTCACCCCACATCTGGAATTCAGCTCTGTTGTCCATGTTTGAACCACGGTAATGAGGTCAGGAGCTCAGTGGCCCTGGTGGAGCCCTAACTGGGCGTCATTGACCAGGGTATTGCTGAGCCCGTGCTGCTTAAAAGCACTGAGACCTTCCACCACTTTACTGATGATCGAGAGTAGACTGAGAGAGTGGGAATACCATCATCTTTAGGTTCCCCTCCAAGCCATTCACCATCCTGACTTGGAAATATATTTGCTTTTTATAAACAGGAGATACTTAGGGTAATTTTCCACATAATCGTGGAAACCATTGTTGTAACTGTATTGAAACATTTTGGCTAGAGGAGTGGCAAGATATGGAGCACAAGTTTTCTGTACTATTGCTAGAATGTTGTCAGAGCATGGACTCTTTGGAGCATCCAGTATCTCCAACCGTTTCTGGATATCATGTGGACTGAATCGAATTGGTTGATGACTGGTGACTGAATCGCTGAAGACCACTGGAGAAGGCCGAGATAGATCATCCACTCAGCACATCTGACTGAAGATTGTTGCGAATGCATCAGCCTTATCTTACACACTAAAGTGCTGGGGTTCTCCATTCTGGAGGAAGGGGTTATTTGTGGAATCTCTTCCTCCAGTGAATTGTTTAATTGTCCCCAACATTTCTCGACTAGATGTAGAAGGACTGCAGAGCTTAGATCTGAACCTTTGTTTGTAGGATCACTTAGCTCGGTCTATCACTTACTGCTTATGCTGTTTGGCAACACGTTGTCTTGTTTGGTGGCATCAACAGGCTGACACCTCATTTGCAGGTGCACAGTGCTGCTCCTGCCATTCTGCCCACTCCATTGAACCAAGGCAGATCCTCTGGATTGATAGTAATTGTTGTGACGGGGATACGCCAGGCCATGAGGTTATTTGGGTGTACAATTCCGCTCCTATACATGAACCATAGCACCTTATGGACACCCAGACGTGAGCTGCTAGATCTGTTCGAAGTCTGTCCAATTTAGCATCGTGATAGTACAACCCAAATTGGTGGAGGCTTTTCTCAATGTGCAAGTGTGACTTTGTCTCCACAATGACTATGCGGTGGCCACTCTTACCAATACTGTCATGGACAGATGCTTCTGCAACTGGCAGATTAGTAAGTCTGTGGTCAATATGTATTTTCCTCTTGTTGGTTCCTTCACCATCAGCCGCAGTACCAGTCTAGCAGTTATATCCTTTACGACCTGGCCAGCTCGATCAATAATGCTGGAGCTCAGATACTATTGGAGGTGGACATTGAAATCCTCCAGCCAGAGTACATACTGCGTCCGTGCTACCATTATTGCATCCTCCAAGTGTTGATCAACATGGAGGAGTATTGATTCATCAGTTGAAAGAGGCTGGTACATGGTTATCAGCAGGAGGTTTCCGTTCCCATGTGTAAACTAACGCCATGAGACTTCATGGGATACAGAGTCAAGAGCAATTCCCTTCAACCTGTATCCCAATGTGCCGGCACTACTGCTGTGTCCGTCCTGCTGATGAGACAGGAGATATCCGGGGAAGGTGATGGGGAATCTGGGACATAGGCTGAAATGGATCATCTACTCAGTACTTCTGACAGAAGATTGTTGCGACTAAATCAGCTTTATCTTATACACTGATTTGAAGGACTCCTCCATTATGGAGGAAGGGGTTATTTGTGGAATCCCTTCATCCAGTGAATTGTTTAATTGTCCCCAAAGTTTCTTGACTAGATGTGGAAGAACTTATACCTTACAGAATCATACCTTACAGACAATGTCAGGCTGATGCTTGACGAGCCTGTTTATTTCTATTCACTGTTTCCAGCCAGCTGTCCCATTCTAGAAACATGTCCATATATTAGCCCCAATCCACTCAGATTTGATTTTGCAAACTGGGCTTAGAGCATTACCAAAACTTTTCTAAAAATCAAAATGTACTACATCCATTGCTTCTCTTTCATTTCTCTCCCAGTCTGTTTCTCAAAAATAATTCCCATTTCATAAATCTATGTTAGTGTTGTCTGTGACCATTACTTTCAACCCCAATAATTTCTCCTAAACCATTTTCTTAAAATGTTCTATGTTCCATGTACTCTGTCATTTTCACACACCAGACTCAGTTTTCCTTGTATTGTTTGAAAGTTCTGTGAAGACAGAACTGAAGTAGTGGCTTCATAGTTCTGCCATTTCCCTGTTCCCCATTGTCCATTCTCTGGTTTCAAACTGCAAGGAAGCTGCACTTGTTTACTCATATTTTTTACATTGACATGATTTATCACGTTATTACAGTTCACTCTTATAACCCTTGTGAATATACTCTTCAGAAACCCATCAATTCCTGCCTTAAACTGCTCAATAATTGACCTTCCACACCATACACACACAGGAGCATAACCTCTGTGCCAACAGAAGTACAGCACAATCTATATTAGTCTCACTTTCCTACAGCAGGCCCATAGCCTGGAATGTTATGACAATTCCAAGTGCTTGTCCAAGTACTTCTTAATGATTGTGAGGTTACCCGTGATAATTCCCCTCTCAGGAAGTAATCCCAGAACACAACACTCTCCAGGTGAAAAAAAGTTTAAATCGTCTCTGAACCTCAAACTTTTCACTTTAAAAGTGTGCTGATTTGTTCTTGACCCTCTGACTAAAAGGAACAGCGGCTGTCTATCCACCTTGTCCATGTCCCTTATAATCTTATCCTTCTGAATCACGGACGCCTCAGCTTTCTCTGCTCCAAAGTAAACAACCCGAGCTTATCCAGCCTCTCTCCACAGCTGATATGCTCCATCCCAGGGAACATCCTGGATAATCTCCTCTGCACCCTCTCCAGTACAATCACATCCTTCCTGGAATGTGGCTCCCAGAGCTACATACAATACTCCATTTGGCTGAACCAAAGCCCTGTATTGCTCTTATAATCTACGCCCTGATTAGGAAATACAATACCCAAGGTCCAATTCTTAACTAGTCCATTAGCCTGTCCAGTCACATTCAGGGATGTGTAGAGAAGCACAATCTGAGGTTCCCAGTGTGCTGCCATTCATTGAGTCCTCCCCTGTCTGGTTCCTACTCCCAAAGTGCATCACCTCATATTTATCAGGGTTACATTCCATCTGCCATTGATCTGCCCATCTGACAATTCCGTCTGCATCTTCTTGTAACTTAAGGCCTTCTTCCTCACTGCTAACCACCCAGCCAATCTTTATGTCAAACATGCATTTACTTATCACACCTTCCCCACTCTCCACGAACCTCCCTCCACATTCACATCTTTTTTTTTATGAATAACATAAACAATAAGGGACACAACACTGATCCCTGTGGTACACCAGGGGACACTAGTCTCCAGGTACACAAACAGCCTTCTCTCACCATCCTCTCTCTCTTCCTACTCAGACAATTTTCGTTATAACTTGTCAAGTTACCCTTCATATTGCGAGACTGTACTTTATTTTTCAGTTTCCCAGGTGGAAATTTGTCGAAGGCCTTCTTACAAAACTAAATAATCCACCTCCTCGAACTAATTCAATCAAATCCATTGGATGTGAATTCCTTCTGATAAAGTCATGATGATTATCCCTGATCAAACCTTGCGACTCTGATTGGAGTTCGATTTTCTCCTTCCCTTTTTTATCCAGTAGTTTCCTTAACAGAGATCTAATACTCGCTTGTCTGTAGTTCCCTGGTCTATCTCTCCCACCCTTACTGTGAAGTGGAATCGTATGAGCAGTTCTCCAGTTCTCTGGCACCTCCCCTATGGTCAGATTCTAATTACAATATTCAGTCAGCGTCTTTCCTCCTTTGACCCCAACAGCCACCTGTGATACAACTCATTCAGATATGGAGATTGGTCCAAATCTACACAGAGCAAAGCCTCAAATCCTTTCTTGTATTTTACATCAATCTCTTCAAGAGCTTCCCAGTCCATCTTCTTGAATTCTGCAACTGCCTCCTCCTTCTCCCAAGTAAAATAGATGTGAAGGTCTCATGTAACAATCCATCGATGTTCTCCAACTTGACACACAGATTGCCCCTTTGGTTTCTAATAGACACTAACTGTTTGCTGATTATTTTGTTCGACTTGTCCGTGTAGAATATCGTGGAATTCTTCCTGACCTAGCCTACTTTAACTTCTCCATGTCCTTCTGTTATTCAGTCCACTCTCTGTTTCTAAGTTTCACTACAATCCCCTCTCATGTTTTGAAACTCGAGATCACAGGCTGAGGTTCCCCATCAGACAATCTTGCCATTTTAGGGATTAATCTGGATAATACCTTTTGCAGTTCCTCTGTTGTCAATATAATCTTTCTTAGCTTGGGACTGCAAACGATACAAAATACTCTAAGTGTAGTCTCATGAACACTCGATCAAACTGGTGCATGGCATCCTCTATATTCCAATTACATTCACATGAATGTAAACCTAATTTTTACTTTCCCATTTGCATATATTCTTCCCAATACCTCTCGCTTTAACTTTCCTTATGAGCTTACTGTGTGAGTTCTTTGAAAAAAAAGCTCATGAATATCCAACTATCCGTTATCCAATGATTCATCATTGCCTATTTCACAAGAATCATCTTCAAACCATTCCAAAAAAAATGTTTGCCACTTCTGGTTTTCCTTTCATCGGTACATTCTCACACTCTCCAGTTATGTTATTACCTTCTAAATATCGAGTAGCATGTTCTTTGTAATCGAGTCCAACAGATACCTGACTGTCGATGACAAGTTACTGGTCTGTAGTTCACCACTCTCCAAATCCATCCTTTCTTAAACTGTTGGATAATATTTATAACCTTTGCCTTATCCAGATTGGCTAAATGCCTTTCGGGAATGTGTTCGAAAATAAAGTGAAAATCCGTGATGCAATCAACATGTCTATTGATGCTTCCTCTGAAATTCGTGTATGAAGTACATCTAGTCTGTCTGATTTATAAATACTCAATCCAGCTTTCTTTTCAAAGATATTTTCAACACTGATAAGAATGATCTTAGACTTTACTTACACAAGTCCCAGGGTCACTTGGTATTTCTGGGAGAATTTCTGGATATTCTTCCATGAAGATAGACACAAAGAAACTGTTTCTTTTCGTTGCGATTTCTCGTTTCTCTGCAATAAATTATCCTGAACGCACACAAACTGTTCCACATTTGATATTGTTTTTATTTTTTCTTCATACATTGATAGATGCTTTTTCGGAGTCTTCATGTTTTTCCTTCGTTTGCACGCTTTTCCTCTTTCTGATTTTCTTCTCAGTTTCTTGGCCATCCTTTGCTGGGTCCTACATTTCTCTGAATCCACTGGCTCACTGCAACACTTGACATTTTTCTAAGCTGCTTCCTTTCATCAAATACGTAGATGAAGGTAGGGTTGAAAGTGATAGTCGAGGGGAGGGTGGACCAGATTGATAGGAAGGAAGGTGGACACGTAGGAACATTCAAAAGGGCGGTGTTGACTTGGAAGGTTGGAATGGGATTAGGTGGGATTAGGGGAAATGGGGAAATGGTGAAAACCACTGTGATCCCCTGTGGTTGGAGGGTCCCAAGGCAGAAGATGAGGCTTTCTTCCTCCAAGGTTCTGGTGGGTCGGGTTTGGAGATGGATCAGGCGCAGGTCCGTCATGTCCTTGGCAGAGTGAGAAGGGGAGTTAAAGTGCTCAGCCACAAGGAAATGGAGTTGTTCAATGTGGCTGTCCCAGAGATGTTCTCTGAAATGATCCACAAGTTGACCTCCTGCCTCGCCAATGTAGAGAAGACCACATTGGGTTTAATGGATGCAGTAGATGAGGCGTTCTGTCTCCCTTCATCACCTATTACTTTCAACCCACCTTCATCTACCTATCGCAATCCCAACTACTTCCCCCCTGCTGCACCACCTTCTGATTTATCTCTCTGTCCTCTTGGCCCATAAGCTTCATTCCTGATGAAGGGCTTATGCCCAAAACATCGATTTATCTGCTCTTAGTATGCTGCCTGACTGTGCTTTTCCAGCACCACATTCTTTGACACTGATCTCCGCATCTGTAGTCCCCACTTTTTCCTCACACTTTCAGGGCTTGCATGACTCAGATTTATAACGGTTACTTCAAATAAAACAAAAACTGCCGTGTACTGAAACAGCATAAAAGAAAACCAATACATTATGGTCATAGAAGCTAAATGAAACTGAGACCCTAACAGCCCCTGGCAGCACCACCCTCCCCCTGGTGTGAAGCTGCAGGTCGTTGAAGGAGGTGACACCACTCTGTGACCAGCTCCTTGTTCAGTCAGGGCCCCTCACACTCTGCTCCTGGGTTAAGTGAAACTTGGGAACCTGTGCCTGGAAAACCCAGGGTGGGTACAGCAGATCCCTTTCCCCCCACACACTCACTCCATGGTTTCAGCACTTCCCCTCTCTGCAGCTTCTACTCCATTTGTTGTTCATGTTACAGGCCCAGATGCTGTAACTGCAGTCCCCATGCTCCATCCAGAGTTGGGTCGCCAAATCCTCAGATCTCCCTGAATGTCTGAGGCAACTTACAGCATAACCTCCAGCAAAACATCCCCAGCATCCCCACAAGATTTGTCTGATGTATGTTATTCACAATGTAAATGCTGAAATGTTGTACCACCAACACAAAGCTCAAGGCCTCCTTCCCCATTGTGGAATAAAACTGTTGATGTTTCCACTGGACACTCCAACCACACGTTACATAACAGAGCACTTCTCACCTCTCTAATATTCCCACTGAATGACATAGCTCCTCGTGTCTCAGCATAAAAGAGTTACATGCTTCTGTCCCTCTTAATGCTCTAATCTCTTTAACTGCTACTCCTGGCCTATGCCAGTAAACCTTACGCTCACGGGTATATGTTTTAAGAAGATCTCGCACATTCTTCTCAATCTCTCACAGAAACCAAATTTTGATTTCTGAACTCAGTCATCATCATCAGCTATTTCAGCTTCTAATCTTCCCATTGTTACTCTCTGCTCTTCCACATGAGTTGTCACGACTGCAGGAAGTGAATTGTTGAACTTCTCCAAAATAAGAATCTCTCTCAGAAGGTCATAGGTTTGCCCTGATTTAATACCCTTACCCACCTTTCAAAATCACTTTGTTTGATCCTTTCAAACTCAATTTGCGTTTAACCAGGGACCCTTTTTTAGATTCCTGAAATGCTGTCTGTCGGCTTCTGGCCCAAGCAAATATGCACTTCAGATGGCTTTCTTCACCACCTCAAACTGGCGAGATACCGTCTCCAATAGGGATGCAAATACCTATCAGCTTTGTTTGGATATACTAAATCCACATGATCACTTGCCAATCCATTAGCCACATTCTCAAATGAAATTCCAATGGCTTCTCCATCCTTCTCATCAAATGTAGATAATGCCTGGATGTATTTAAACAGAACCCCATTAGGCCATTGGTGACAATAGGGTTGATCAACCTCACTATCCTCCTCATCCTTCCGACCGTCTACCTTCATCTCCACCTTCTTTTCCAACTTTCCTCTCTAACTGCCAACTGTTTAATTTGAAACTCTCTGCTTTTCTTCTCTCCCTTTTTCTCTCTGTCTTCTTCATTTCCTTTTCTTTTATTTCTACTTTTCATCATAATTCAAACTGTTTCAATTACTTCTCATGTTAAAAGTGCCTCATTTGAAATTGAATTCTCGCCATTCTCAAAGAGTCTGATGGCGTTTCCACAACACGCAAATGCTGAGCTATAGCTGTAATTATCTCTAATTTTCTCACAGACAAACGCAACCCCAACTCCAGATTGTCTGTCAATTCCTGCAGCTTTGCCTTCATTACCTTTTGTAAAACCACCAACTTAACTTCTTCCACACCTAGAGAACTCTTAGTGACTGAAAGAATCTTTATACACAAAACACTGTTTAAACCAACCGAATTCAACATCTGAAACAAAAGACGCTAACAGCTACATACGCGACCTTTGAACCCAATAGCCTCCCGTTGCATACTCTCCAGTGTCTGCATGAGCTTATTCTGGATTATCTGGTTTCCTCCCACAACCCAAAGATATGCATGTCAGGTGAATTGGCCATGCTAAATTGTTTGTGGTTTTCAGGGATGTGTGGTTTAGGAGCCTTTGTCGGGTAAATGTGTAATAATAGGGTAAACGAATGGGTCTGGTTAGGTTAATTCTCGGAGGGTTGGTGTGGACTTGTTGGGTCGAATGGCTTGTTTGCACACTGTAGGGATTGGAATTCTAAACCCAATTTGGTGTTACCAGACAAGAGTTCCCAGTTTGCTATAGACCAACCAGACTGCCTCAAGCTATTTTAAGAGGGTACCTTGGATGCCAAACTTTCCTTATTTTAAAGGTAGATATGAAGTGGGTATTCCAGATGTGATGCTACTTGTCACACCACTCACCATTAGCAAAACACAACATACTCAAACACTGTAATGAAAATCCATACAAAATGAAGAAGAATTTAGATTAATTTAACTATTGGAAACCATGACTGAATAATGGATATAGTAACTTCTACTAATGAACTGTTCCAATATACCAACATCCCATAAACACACCCCTTGGCAAAATGGAACATTCAGACATACATTCTTGCATACAGTTCTCCAATTCAGGAGGAAACATCATCAAGTCAGGTTTCAGAGAGATTAGCAGCTAGGGATAAGTGAGAGGCCGTTGTTACTACGATTTATGAAAAACCGTAAAAGCGTCGTCAGTAATTTACTTGAGCCGTTATCAGTTTGGCCTTTAAGATCTCTTATATGAAAAAAAAGAAATTAATCTTTTTTTTAAAGTGACAGCATTGTCACACACTTTAGATGGCTGGTCCTTTACTTAAAGGGCTTCCTTGATCGCAAGATCACCTGAGAGTGACAAATACAGGTACAGAGCAAGTTACAATGATGTATCTTATAACTTCTGAAACACGCCTGTCCATAGACCATCACATGGGTCATACCGGGAAGTGAACAACAGCCTGACATACACCATTTCACTTTTTTTGAGCTTCACAATGCCAGCACTCGATACACTAGGGAGCCAAAAACAAATGGCAGGGAAAGATACAGAGGGACAAAAAGAGTCACATTAAAGAAAGAAAGAGACAGTTAATTAACTGAAAAGATGTTGTGGAAATATGGGGGAAAAGACAGGGCAGTAGGACTAACTGGAGAAGTGAGATCTTCGAGAGTAAAATTACAAGAATGAGAACATTGAATAAAGGCATTGTCAGATCAGCTGAAATGGTATGTTACATCAAATTCTGAATCTGCTTAACAGAAAAAAAAAACCATAAACAACATAAACTGGGACAAGATGACAGCCCAGCATGGAGAGCTGTGCAGACCTTGTTAGAGTGTTTCTCAGTAAACTACACTTTCTGCCCAGCATAGAGAGTATTGCAAACTTTACTATCATATGCTAACTATACTCGCATCAGATTACTATAATGTTTACAATGAGAAGATTTGCTGTGTGTGTGTTCATCAGAGACTGAGTGAGAGTCCGTGTGTGTGCGCGAGACGCGTGGTTGAATGTGAAACTTATTGTTTGAGAAGGAACACACATGGAGGAAACTATTTTAAATACAGACAACTCTCTGTTAATCGACAGAGAGAATGAGGGAAGTTTCATGGACAAATGAGGTAAAGTGTTTGAGAATGTTAAAATAAAGACATTGCCAGACACAATAGCAATATACATCGGCGTACACATGAATGACAGATGGATGGGAGTTTGGTGTGTGGTCGAATCAGAATTGTTTCAGCAGGTTTGAAGCTGGGAGTGTCAGCAGCAGATTTGTGGCTTCGTTAAGACTGTACTTCATAGCTCAAGGTTCAAACAGCAGATGGAATAAACCAGTGAGATATATTCTGGGCTGGTGAGCATTGCAAGTTAGAAATGGTCAGGATATGGTGTCATGAATCAGGTCATGGTCAAAGTGATCTCCCACAGTTGTGACTTGTCTGCTTCAGTCGCAGATATTGGTCAGGGATGGGATGGAAACAGAGGAAGGAAGTGGAGTTTGTCACCAGAACAGTTGAGAGTGACCTCCCAGCTCTTAATATTTAAATAACAAAGGCAATGATACAGTAAATTGTAGTTCGCAGCTGCAACTGAGTAGGTCAACACAGAGAGTAACAATACCAGCTCAGACAGGGAGACAGTCATTGAACACATTCATTGATGTAGTTAGTAGTGGTCTGTAGATTGAATATATGGAATGAGAGTTTCAACAGAAAAATAATAGTGACAAGAAGTGTAGACAATATTAAAGAACAGTAATACAATCATAACCGGTTTATAGAACAAAAATATCTGGACAGTGACACTTACCAGGAGCACCAACGATAGCCAGGAAAGGATAATGAAAATACTGAATAATGAAAAGAGCGTAATAGATCCACAAGGATAATGGCCACCAATTAAATGCAGAAAGACGCCAAACATCATAGGATAAACTCCTGTCTATTGCTGGATCATACCAGTCGAATGTTCCCAGATTCTGATACATGTTTGGAACATTCCAGTTCAATGTTCTCAGATTCTGATCTCTCCTCCCCCTCTCTCTGGGTCTGCTGTTCCCTGTCAGTGCTGTCGGTGATGCTCCCGCTCATGTTATGGGATAACACATTGAACGACGTCCATTTATCATTGAAAGATGGAAACTCTCCACTGAGATAATTAGAATTCATGGAGATTGGCATTAAGCACAGTCACTGAACAAACACTAGGAAAATTAGCAAAGGCTACGACAACGGAAGAATGGGCACAATCAACAGACAGGGGTGTTCCCTTCCAGTTGGTGAACACTTCAGTGGTCCCGGACATTCAACCTCGGACCTTCTGGTGACCATCCTTCAAGGAGGACTTCAGGACAGGCAGCAGCGAAAAGTGGCCGAGCAGAAGCTGATTACAAATTTCGGTTCCCATAGGGAGGGCCTCAACTGGGGCCTTGGGTTCATGTCACATTGCAGGTGACCACCATTGCACTACACACACACGCACACACACATAGGCACTCCTATACACACACATACATACGGACACATATGTACACAGACACGCACACAGACACACAGACACACCCTTACAGATACACACACTCTTACAGGCATCCGCTTAGAGACTTAGACCACTCGACACTCATGCACACACATATATACTCTCTCTCACTGATACTCAAACCCCCCACACCAGACATGCACACACTCCCACACTCACACATGCACCCCCTCACAGTCTTAAGACACTCTACATCACTACATGCACATATACACTTCCTCTCACACTCACAACCCACAACCAAGACAAACACACACACACAAACAGAGAAAGACCCACACGCACACATATATTTTGTGGGGTGAATTTGTACTTGCAGAGTTACATTGTACTTTGCTCAAAAAACTGCATGCATTCATGTAAAACTCTGTTATCTCACTTTTCAGATTAGAATCAATCTAAACATTATGGTATAGACAAAGAACACAGGGGCTAAAACCTTCAAAATACTGTCTAATTATCACTCGTTGTTTCTGCTAACCTGAGAATGCAACTTTAAAAGAAAAAGGTTTTGTGATTTACACATGAAAGAAGTGAAACTATCATGGTATTCGAACAGATGAAAGACTCAACAGACAATCAAGGTATTTTTCAATGTATAATTTCAGTTACATCACACTGTAAATTTTTGCTATAAATTCTGTGCCTTAGAAGTGTGTCCTCCACTATCACCTGATGAAGGAGCGGCGCTCTGAAAGCTAGTCTGCTTCCATTTAAACCTGTTGGACTATAACCTGGTGTTGTGTGATTTTTAACTTTGTACATCCCAGGCCAACACCGGCATCTCCAAATCATGACTAAACAAACAGGCTCAGTTAACCAGTTCCACACATCACTTTTCATATCACTATAAAAGGGAACATTTACTGGGTTTGGAAGGAATGGATGAGGGTTGCTGAGGGATGGACCAAAAATCTTTAAATCTTTTTTTAAAACTTGTATATGAGAGTATTAAAAGGCACTGCAGGGTTTCTCTGTGTTCCACTCTGTTTATGAAAGGAGGCAGTTATAAAATAACAGATCGGTTGCATAAGAAAAAGTCGGGTGGGCAAGTTTCTAGATACCTTAACCCAAAGTATTCTACTTATTGTCCAGTGTGAGGCTCCTCCTGGTTTTAAGTGCCCTGTTATCAAATCCTTTCAAAACCTTGGGACAGAGTATTGAGATTGATGCTCAGCAAAAGGCCAAAGCAAGTCTGTCCCTATGGGCCTCTTACAGAGGGATAAGAGAAGGCCATTCAGCCCATATTCGCCTGTTGCTACTTGAAAAGGTGGAAATCTAGAATATTGGCACATTTTGCCAACAGAATCATTCAAAACAAAGAGATGTGTCACTGCTGCTCTGTGAAGTGTTACTGAGAGGGCACCTGGAGTACATTGTGTTGTCTGTGTTTCTGTAACTGAGAAGGGATGGACCTCCATCAGATACAGTTTACTGGCTGCTCGTAATCCAGGGGTTGCTGTGTCATTTAATGTTTCGGGTCTACATAAGGACAGGAGGAGGCCATTCATGCTTTCCAGTCTATTACAAAACGTCACGAGAAGCCTATTCTCGAGTCTGTTACAGAGGGGCAGGAAGTGTTTCTTTAACTTTTTGTTACGCATAAATATTAGTTTTAAATTAGTTTTGGAATAGTAAAGACCTGATGAAAGCATTAAGGTTCTAACTTTGAATAAGGCCAAATTTGAAAGTGTTAC
Organism: Chiloscyllium punctatum; assembly: GCF_047496795.1. Lineage (NCBI taxonomy): Eukaryota > Metazoa > Chordata > Chondrichthyes > Orectolobiformes > Hemiscylliidae > Chiloscyllium > Chiloscyllium punctatum. Next base: position 30,427,986 of record NC_092761.1, on the reverse strand, counting down.
GTGAGCCCTGTAAAAGGCTGATTGGAATACCCTATTCACAGTAAAGGGATGGTTGTAAAATGCAAGGCAATCAAAACGTGGTTTCAGAGAGTCCAGAGCCAACGTGTTCCCATGAGTGAGACGGGCAATGCTGGTGGGTGCAGAGAGTGCTGGATGGCTAGATATATTGATGTTATGGTCAAGGTAAGGAAGGAGGCATATGTCAGGTAAACAGAGCTGAGATCAAGTGAATCCCGAGAGGTGTGTAAGGGCAGCAAGCGTATCGTCAATGGGGAAGTCGGGCCAAAATATGTGGACAAGAGATGGCTTTAGAAATACGGTTAACGAGGCATTGAAGAAATTATACAAATCCTTTAATGTCAAAAGATTAACTTGGGAGAGAATAGGGCACCTTAAAGATCAGTAAGACCACCTATGTGTGGAACCACAGGAGATTGGAGGGATACAAAACATGTATTTCTCCTCAGTTTTTAGTGTGGACGAGTTTACATGAACGACAGAATGAAGAAATATATAGTGATATCTTGAAAGTGTCGATATTACAATGAGATGTTAGACATTTTAAAACATATAAAGGTGAACAAATCCTGGTACCTGAGCAGTTATATCCCAGATGTTTGTGGGAAACTAAGAAAGAGATTGCTCAGCATTTTGCTGATATATTTTTAACATTGATTTCCACAGGTGAGGTGTCAAAAGACTGGAGGGCTGCTAACATAGTGTCATTATTTAAGAAAGTAAGGAAAAAACAGGTAACCATAGATCGGTGAGACTGAGGTTAATGGTGACTAAATTGTTGGAGGGGATTTCGAGGAAAAAATCGATATGCATTTGAAAAGACAAGGACTGAAGAGGGCTTTGTACTTTGGAGATCACATCTCACAAACTGGGTGGAATTTTTTGAGGAAGTGATGAAGATGATTGATGAAGGCAGGACAGTGGATATTGTCTTTTTGGAACTCAGTAAGAAAACCAAAATGTTCTACATGGTAGACTGGGTAGCAATGTTAGACTGCCAGGAATCCAGGGAGAGCTCGTCATTTAGATCCAAAATTTTCTTGGATATTGGAAACAGGGCGTTACAGTGGACATTTGTTTATTAAACTTGGAGACCTGTGACCAGTGACGTGCCGCAAAGATCAATAGTGGGCCCACTGCCTTTTGTCACTGATACAAATCATTTACATTTGAGTATATGAAGTATTGTCAGTAAATTTGTAGATAATAACAAATTTAGTGGTGTAGTCGACAGTGAAAAATTAACTCTCAGACTATAATGGGACTTTGCTTAGGTGAGCCGAGGAGTGGCAGATGGAGTTTATTTTATTTAAATGTGAGGTATTGCATTTTGGCAAGACAAATCAGGGCAAGATATATAGGTAGAGTCCTGTCGAAAGCTGCCAATCAAAGAGAACGCCATAGAAATTATTGAATACCTACAGTGAGGAAACAGCCTATTCGGCCCATCGAGGCCACACTGAACCTCTAAACAGTATCCCACTGGACAAACCCCTCCCCTATCACTCTGAGCCTGCATTTCCCATAACTAATCCACCTCGCCTACACATCCCTGGGTACTTTACGCAATTTAGCATGGCCAATCTACCCTTATCTGTATATCTGTATACTGTCGGAGGAAAACATAACATCTGGAGGAGACTCACGCAGACACGGGGAGAATGTGCAAACTCCACACAGGCAGTCATTCAAGGATAGAGTTAAACCCAGATCGTTGTGCTCTGAGGTAGCAATGCTAGTCACTGAGCTACTGTGTCACCTCGTGGTGCAGGTTCTCTGTTCCTTGAAAGTGCCGTCATAGGTAAACAGTGCAGTGAAGAAGGCACTTGGTGATCTTCCCTTTATTGGTCCGTGCTTTGAGTCTAAAAATTTTCACGACGTGTTGCATCTGTACCGGACATTGGTTTGGCCACTTTTATAATATTGCCCTTAATTCTGGTCTCCCTGCTGTCGGTAAGATGTTGTCAAACTTGAAAGGGTGCAGATGCGACTTAAAATAATGTTGCAGGTGTTGGAGGGTTAGAGCCACAGGGAGAGTTTGAATAGGCTGGGACGACATTCAAGTGTTGAGGCTGAGGGGGTGTCCTTAAAGAGGTTTATAAAATCATGAGGGGCAAAGATAAGACAAACAGTCAACGTCTTTTACCCAGGATAGGCGACTCCAAAATTAGAAGACAAAGATTTAAGGTGAGAGTGAAAAGATTTAAAAAGGAACATGAGGGACAACTTTTTCACACAGAGACTGCTGTGTGTATGGACTGAACAGCCAAAAGCGGTGGTGGAGGCAGGTAGAGTTACACCATTTAAAATGCAGTTAGATGGATACATGCATAGGAAGTGTTTAGAGGGAGATGGGCCAAATGCTGGCAAGGGGGACGAGATTTATTTAGGCTATTTGGTCGATGTGGGCGATCAGACCGAAAGGTATTTTTCCGTGCTGCACATTTCTGAGACTCTATTGCCTCTTGAGTGTATAACACAGGAACAGGAGGAGGCGATTCAACTTTTGAATTCTGTCAGGCAACTTGTTTGTTCAATTGCTGAGAGTAAAATACAAAAATACATCATTCAGATTTTGATGGTGTTTTACAAAGGCTTTTATTCAAGAGAAGCTGTAAGTAATGTGAAGAGGCCATTCAGGCCCTCGACACCATTCCACAGGAGCAGCAGGTGAGCACAGAGCTATTGGAACCTGTCAGTCAGTAGCAGGAGGGGGACATCTACTATCACAAACCTTGGATCAGGAGGCAGTCACACAGCTGCTCAAGATTGGGACACATAACAGGACGCAGTCATTCAACTGCTTGAGACTGTGACGCAGGGACAGGAGGGAGTCACTCAGAGCTCGAAACTGGGGCACAGTGAAATCTGGAGGTTAGTGAGGCCCCAGCATCCTGTTATGCAAGGACAGCAGGAGGTGACTCACTCCCCACAAGTATGGGACACTGGGAGAGAAGGGGAGTTTGCTTGGAACAAATAGAAATATATGAATATGTTGCATTAGTGGTCCATTCAATCCTGCCCCAACATTCACGCAGACCACGGCTGATCTGATGGTGATTCCCTCATTCCATTTTATGGAGACTCCGCTCACTGCATCCTCTGCTCCGTTTCTTGAGCAGACTCAGCTGCTGCAAGAACACTCACCATGACTCATCCAGAAGGATGGGTCTAACAGGATGAGTCAGGATTTGAGGGGTCCAATGACAAGAATGAAAACACAAAATAAAGGTATTGTCAGATGTTTTGTACTCTCACATTCGCAATCCAACTCACATAACCAGCCCAACCATTACATATTCAGAATGGAGCACTGTGCAGATCCGGCTAGTGTACAGCTGTATGCAACCCATCAATGTGCAGAGTGAAACTCTGTGCAGCCCACACCAATGCTGGATCTATAATCCTGGACTAAATGTTCAGTGTGGGGAGCTGTGCAGTCCGCACTGGGTCATTCATATATAAACCCAGGCTGTTGCATTGTTCGGTAACACTGTATTAGATCACTGCCCAGTGTGGTGAAAAATGTAACCAATGGTGGAAGTGACAGAATGTGCAGTTCCCATCCATTTACACCTCCATATCTCCACTGTACCTTGACAAGGGGTGCTGCGAATGTGAAAATCAATGTGAGGAAGAGATGTAAATGGAAACAATTTAAATACCAATAGTTCTGATTGAGGCGCATATCTCTCTAGTAATTAAAGTTGAAATAACTGAGATGTTTCAATTCATGGATTCCAGGAATGAGGGTCTTATATTATGAAGGCTTTAACAGGTTACTCTTGGAATGAGAGGTGATCTTATTGAAACATACAAAACCTAGAGGAGAGTGATCAGATAGATACCCACTGGGTGTTTGTATCGTCCAAACTTCTTGTTGTTTTTATAGAATTTCTACAGTGTGGAAGCAGGACATTCCATCCATCAAGTCCACATTGACCCTCGGAATAGTATCCCCTCCGGACCTGCCCCCGTACTCTATCCATGTAACCCTGCATTTCCCATCACTGACCTATCTAACCTACACATCACTGGGCACTATGGGCAATTTAGCATGGCTAATCCACTCTGAGCTGCACATCTTTGGACTGAGGGAGGAAACTGGAACACTGGTAGGAAACACACACAGACATGGGGAGAATGTTCAAAATTCAAATAGAGGGTTGCCAGAGGTTGGAATTGAACGCAGCTCCTTGGCGATGGGAGGTAGCAGTGCTAACCACAGATCCACTATGTGCATCCGTTAGTTCTATTAGTTACTTTTGGCTGACTTAAGAAATCTGCCTGACTTGTCCCTGTCACTGAACCTCACCCAGTCTGAGACCTTTATCATCGGCCATATTACCAACCTGGTTACATTTAAAATTTGTTGTGAGCAGTGGAAGAGTGGGACTATAAAAGGAAAGAGTGACACCCTCCATCCTCAGTCACAACTGGAGTGAGAAAAAAATCACAAAGTGGTATTTCATTCCAGTGGGAATTCTCTTTCCCAGAATTTGGGATGGCCAGATATTTATATTATACCGAGGCTGGCTTCGTCTATAGACAGGTGAATCAGCGATAATGGTGCATGGAGAGCAAAGTGCAACTGGGACCACAATGAGATGAGCCACGACCTTTGACACTGGTGAAGTAGTGTCAAAGGGCCGAATGGCCCCCTCGTGTTCCTCAGCCCTGTATTCTGATGTTCCATTCAGCCCTTCGGACCTGCTACACAGGGGCAGATCGAGGCCACTCCGATGGTTAGGTGCAGTTGCGGAAATGTACGTGGAAAATGCAGGCTGGGCCAGAGAGTGCTCCCGCCACTCCCCCCACCCCCTACAATCCCTGCTTCCAGGCTTCCCCTCTCTGTAAGTTCTGATCCAGATGAGGAGCATATTGCAGTCCCAGATTGGCTGGGAATACAACCCCATACCCCCCACGCAGGGTTAAAACAACAAATCCTCTGTCCTCCCTGAATGTAACATTTTACAACACGATTTCCATGAAAATAGCCCATTACTTTCCAAAAGCATAGCATGTGAAATGAATAAATAGGAACAGGAGTAGGTCAATCTACTCCTCAAGCTAACCCTGTCATTTAAAAAGTACATGGCTCATCTACTCCAGGGCTCAAATCCACTTTCTTGCCGACTCCTTGTATCCGTACACACCTCTCTGGATTGGGGAATTCCAGACATTCACTACCTTCTGAGAGAAGACATCGGTTTGCATCTCAGATTGAAATCGATGTTCCGTATTCGGTATCTATATCCTTGAGTCCGACACTTTGCCCAGGAATGGAAACAACTTCTCAAGATCTAATTTCTCAAGCCCCTGCTGTGTCTTGTATGTTTCAGCAGTATCACTCATCATTCATTTAAACCAAATGAATGATCGCATCACCTTTTTTTAGAGATTCTCTATAACTAAACCCTTTCATCGCAGGAAAATGCCTAATGTACGAACATAGTTACTTTATGCCTGCTGACTTTATGTTTCATACTCAGGAAGACTTCAAACCCTTTGTACTGTTCCTTTTCTGGAAGTCATCTCCATTAAATAACAGCCTGCCTTTTGATTCTCAGTATCATCCTCAAACTCGGATGTATGTTGCACTCAGCTCCCTCCTTCAGTCTATCTGTATAGATTGTAAATAACTGATGCCATCAGACTGATATTTGTGGTACTCCAGCAGATACACATTTATCATAAAGATCCATTAATCCTGACTCTTCGATTTCTGTGTTAACCAATCACCATCCCATGGTAAACAGTGTCCGACGTCCTAGAACTTCTGTTTTGTGTAAGAACTTTTATTTTGTAGTACCTTGTGGAAAATCTCTGGAAAGTTTTGTGTCTACCAGATCCCCTTTATCAAATCCGCTTGTTTCCTTTTCAGGCATCTCCAGAAGTACTTTGCATGATTTTAAGGGGAAAATATAATTTCCCTTTCACAGACCCACACTGACTCTGCGTGAAGCTTTTCTAAATGTCCATGCTGGCCATGTTTTCCAAACTATACTAGTCCCATCTGCTTTCCTTTGACCCATATGCCTCTAAATGTTTCCTAGTCATATCATTGTCCAAATGATGTTAAATGTTGCAGCTGAACACGCAATCTACCACTCTTCCTCTGGCAGCCCATTCCATACCCACACCACACTCTGTGTCGAAACGTTGTCCCTTCGTCCCTTTTAAATATTCCCTCTAACACCTCTCCAAACTTGAACCCACCCAGCCCGTGGAAAAATCTTGGCTATTCACCCTATCCATTCCTCTCATAATTTTATAAGCTTCTACAATGTCAGCCCGCAACCTTCTACACTCTGTCTGATACTAACTTCAAGAACAAGCATTTAAAGATAAGCACTGCAAATTTGAAGTGATATTAAACATCTCAGGTAACCAATACTCAGCCCAATCTTCATACTGTTATTTGTTTTTCTCCATGTTACAATACTAAGGCGACATGAAACGCTTACTAGTCCCAATAAGAAGTTAATCATCTGAATTCCTTTGTCTAAAGGGGATAATGATCACTACAGTGAAAATGTATCTGTGGCCATATCTAAAAATACCATATGGTCAACATTCTCCCTCCTGGCCTCCCTGTGACTGTTTGTGGTTGTGTCTTCTTTATCTTGCAATTAATAGAGAGAACCCCTTTCCCCTATTTACACCTTAATTTAAACCCTTTTACAGAATCTTTTCATTCACCACTGCTAAAAGCCCGTTGATCTTTTGCCACACCCTCTTTTCCCTGCCCCCCATCCCCCACTTCTGTCAAGGGATTAAAAGACTATTTTGCAATTATATTCAGTTTTGAAGAAGTGTCACACTGGACTGGAAACGGTAACACTGTTTCTCTGTCTCTGCAGATGCTGACAGACCTGCTGAGTTCCACCAGAAATGAATAGGCACAGAAAAAAAAATCAATTATGGATTGAAACTATGGATACTGGAAATGAGAGTACAAAAAATGCTGGAGATACTGGTAGCTTTATAGAAGATTCACTGGAGCTGAAAGTTTAACTCTGTATTCACTCCAGAAGATGCTGCAACACCTTTAGCAATTTCTTCAGCAATTTCTGTTTTTGAACAATTTCCAATGATGTATGTCAAAGATGCCTAAACATCCTGTCCAACATGGAGCGCTGTACACTGGGAACTGAACAATAACGCATGGTGCAGAAGTTTGTTGACTCTAAAATTGCATAAGGTTGGCATCACTGACACTACAGAGCTCTGAGTCATGGTCTGGGAGAAAAACAGGGAAACACGTTCACTTCAAATACAGAAGATGGCATTATGGAAAGTAGAAGATTCAGATTAGTACCTTAAATGGATTGAGTTTATGCAACAAATTAGAGGCGTGGCACCAAGGATAGACTTCCAGCAGAATGAGAATATGAAAATGGAAGCATTTCCACATCAGAAACCAGAGTAGGTCACTGAGTACTGGGCTGATGGGTGAATAGGTCTCGGTGTGAAATGGCGAACAGTCAGTAGAATTGAATTGTAAATAATGCAGCTAAAACTGGGTTATCATCTGATGCTGTAGGTCTCAACCGCAGAAGAAGCAGAGTTGCATTCAATGACAATCTGTAACATTTTCCTGACGATACTTCATCAGTCTACTATTACCATCAAGCCGATTCATGGTTCAGTGACGAGTGTGGGTGAACATGCCAGGGTCGGAATCACGTGCACCTAAGCCTGATGATAACCCATTAATGCGACCACACTGGACTGGTTACACTCCAAACAGCAGGACTAACATCTGATACAGAGGGAGAAATGATACCAAGACTAACAAATCAGATCTAAGCTCTGTCGGCCTGTCAAATCCATGCATAAATGTCGATGGACCATTAAACAACTTACTGGAAGTGAGGATTCCACAAATATCTGCACCCTAAATAATGGAACAGCCCTGTACGTCAGTGTAAAGATGCGGTATCTGTACCATCCTTAGCCAGAAGTGTTGAGTCAATTACCCACCTCACCCTTACCATGATGCCCACAGAATCACAGATGGCAGTCTTCAACCAATTCAATGCACTGCACATGACATGAAAAAATAGCTGAACACTGTAGATAAGGCAATGGGCCCTGACCCCATTCCTGTAATAGGACTGAAGACTTGTGCTGCACAACAAGCCGTGTCCCTGGGAAAGCTGTTTCATTCCAGCTCCAACTCCGACATCTCTCTGTCAATGTGGAAAATTACTCAACTGTATCCAATCCGCTAAGAGTACGATTACTGCAATCTGACTCTTTACTCGTCCTTCAGTCCCATCACGACAGTTAAATTGGTGGGAGTTCTATTTGACAGAGATGCCAAGCAACACAGAAATAATCTGCTCAGTGTGGTTTCCGATAGGTCCCCATGTGGAGATGGTACTGTTTTGGAAATGTCACTGGATTACTAACCGAGACCAAGTTAATGCTCTGGCAGCTGATGCAAATTAAAAACAATTAATAAAATATCAAGATCTAGAATCTGGTGTCAGTAATAGTGATCTTGTGTTCAATATCACTTGTAAACTTTGATTTCCTTCCCCAATGTACTTTCAGGAAGTGAATCTCCCGTGCTTTCCTGGTCTGGCCTGAAAGTGACTCCAGACACTGAGACATGTGATACACTCTTCAATGATCTCTGAATCGGCCAAACAAGACACTCAATTGTATCAAACTGCACTGAGGTCTTCAATGATAAACCAGGCCCCAGCCTCGTTAGTAGAAAAGGGAATGGGAAACACAATCCTGTCGACCCTGCAGAGACCTCTTTCCTAACAGTTGAGAGCTTGTGACAATATTTGCAGAGCTTTCCCACACACTGCACAGAAACATTGTGACAGGAGTAGGTCATACAACACATTGAGCTTTCCCTGTGCTAGGTAATGGCCGACCATCTCCTCAGTGCAGTTTTCCCCATACAATAATCATATCCCTTAATATGTTTTAACATTGTGAAATATAAAATGAGAACTGCTGTAGTGCCTTCAGCCCATTCAATATACAGGCAGTTCTCCGATAATACGTGCTGATTAAATACAATTTGGCTGCAATGTGATTCGTGAATCTTTTGTCTATAAAGTGAATTCCCGTTCACTGTGACACAATTCCTTGCCAGAAACCAGCTGAACAGCAAAACGCTGCCTCAGGATCCTCTCTCTGCAAAATGTACAAACAATGTGGTCAGCTAAAACAGGAATGCAATGCGCTCAGGAAGCCTTGAAACTGAGGCTGAAACTGGAAATTGTAGACTCCATTTAGAAAGAACTTTATTTCAAACTGTGGAGAGATTCTTGAGGAGACCTGGAATTCCCCATCGGCATCACGTGGTTATTCAGCCCCCACTGGTACAGTGCTCCAGTGAGTGACTGTAGTGTGAAAGTGTTACATTTACGGCACTGTTCCATTACAACATGTGATTTAACGATTTATTTAGACTGAACTAGTGTGGTTGTTAGACCAAACTTAATATTTGGTTTTTACTGATGCATTTTGGGGTTCGTCGCTTACCCTCTTTTTTCCATAGACCCCATTATTAATCTTGCATGATTTTCCACAACGCAGTGTTGCACAGAAACACAGGTACCGTGTTATTGGAGAATAACCTGGACTGATATCTGATCTTCTATCTTCACACCGTGCTCCTACTCTATCCCTAATACTTTAATTTCCAGAAATCCTTATTTATATTCAGCGCCATGACTTCCACAGCCTGATCTTGGAGAGAGTACCCCTGGTTCGCCAGTCTCAGAGTGCAGACATTTATTCTCACCTCAGTGCAAAATGGCCTGTCTGTACCTGATATTGTGGCCGAGCCAGGGGAATTACCATCCCTGTTCCAATCTGTCTCGCCCAATCAGAGTGTTACATATTTCACTGAGATCACCACTCATTTTCCTAAACCGCATGGAACACAAGTCCATTCGTCCCAAACTCAGATCTGATAACAAGTCTGTCACCCCAGAGATCAGTCTGGTCATCCTTTACTGCTCTCTCCCAATATCAGGTTTGTCCTCTATTCGGAACAGAGACCAAAACTGCACACAATGCTGCACAATGTTCTAGATGGTGTCTCATCAAGGCCCTGTACAGCTGCAGTAAGATACTCTTACTCCTGTACTCAAATCCCCCTGAAATGAAAGTGAATATAGCATTTATCTTCCTCCCTACTTATTGCTCCAGAAATATTGCTGTCAGTGACTGGTGTACAGGGAGATCCAGATTCCTTTCAATGTTACACCTCCCCACTTTCTGGGTCTATATACACTGGTCAGCGTGCAAATACCATTCCCAGCATTGACTCCTGGATTCAGAACTCACTGCCTTACATGGACTCGGAGGGCTGCACAGAAATAAACAAAAATGCAGCTTAAGTTCCTTTATAGAGCAAAATTTTTCAACCACTCCCTTTTCAAATGATAGGCTGCCATTCTATTGTTCCCATCAATGTACACAGCATCTCATCTGTCCCATTGCTCTCCATCCGCCACGTATTTGCCCAGTCATTTCACTTGTCTCAGTCACCTTGGATCTTTTTCACATCCTCCTCACCACTCACAAGCTGATATTGTTTAGTGCTGTCAGCAGACTTGGGAATATTGCATTTGAGACACTCAACCAAATATATGATGTGTATTGGCAATAGCTGGCACCCAAGCCACGATCCTTGCTGTATACTCCTAGCCTTCCATTAAAAAAAACGTTGTTTTATTCCTACTCATTGTTTCCTGGCAGCTCTGTCCTTCGAGAACCATGTCCATGTATTAGCCCCAGTCCCACAGGATTCAAATTTGCACAATAGGCTTGGGGCTTTATCAAAAATCTTTCTGAAATTCAACTCGTAATGCAATGATAGCTTCTCCATAATTTTGCTAAAAGCCAATTTCTCAAATATGATTCCCATTTCATAAATCTGTGTTGATTTTGACTATGCCCATTAATTTCAGTCCGATACTTTCTCTAAACTGTTTAGTTGATAATTTAATTCTATTCCCTTTTTCTCACCAGACTAAAGTTCCCTCGTATTGCTAGGAAGTTTTCTGTTGTTTTGTTTTCATCTGTGAAGGCATAACTGAAGTATTTGACCCACAGTTCTGCTATTTCCCTGTCCTCAATTATCTGGTATCAAACTGGAGGAAAGCTGCACATTTTTTCCCCCTAATTTTGCCATTGATATATCTTCAGAATATATTACAAGTTCTGCGTAAAAACTTTGTAACGATATTCTTCAGAATCCTATCAATTCCTATTTTAAGGTACTCAGTGATTGGCCTTCCACAGTCTTACAATCACTGAAGCAAAGACTCTGCACTGTCAGATATACAGCACGGTCTACATTAGACCCACTTAACGACACAATACCCGTAGCCGTGAATCTTAAGGCATTTCAAGTGCACTGCCGTGTATTTTCTAATGGTTTTGAGGTTACCATGACAACTCGCCTCTCAAGAAAAGCATTTCAGACCCCAACACACTCTGGTTGAAAAGCAATCCTCAAATCCTCACTAAACCGCAAACCCTTCACTTTAAAAGTGTGGCCTTTTGACTAAAAGGAACAGCTGCTGTCCATCCACACTGTCCATGCTCCTCGTAATCCTATCCATCAGAATCCCGACCCCCTCAGCCTCCTCTCCTCCAAACTAAACAATCCAAGCTTATCCAGCCTCTCTCCATAGCTGATGTGCTCCATCCTAGGGAATATCCTGGTGAATCTCCTTTGCACCCCCACCAGTGCAGTCACATCCTTCCTGTAATGTGATTCCCAGAACTATACACGGTATTCCATCTTGGCATCACCAAAGTTCCGCATAGCTCTTATAATCTGTGCCTCAATGAATCAAGGTTATGTTTACAGTCCCCTATGCTTTCCCAAATTGTGCAGCAACCTGTCCATCACATTCAGGGATGTGTGGAGAAACACCCTCTGACCTTCCTAGTGTGCTGCCATTCATTGAGTCCTCCCCTGTCTGGTTCCTTCTTCCAAAGTGCATCACCTCATATTTATCAGGGTTACATTCCATCTGCCATTGATCTTCCCAGCTGACCACACCATCTGTATCTTCCCATAATTTAAGGCCTTCCTCCTCACTTCCAACCAACCAGCCAATCTGCGTATCAAACACAAACTTACTTATCACACTCCCCACCCCTCGTCCATATTCACAGTGACATCATTTATGAGTACCACAAATATTAAAGTGGAAAATTATACAACATCAGGTTAGAGTCCATCAGGTTTGTTCGGAGGCACTAACTTTCGAAGCGCTCCTTCTTCATCAGGTGATTGTGCGCTTTGATAAAGAAACAGCACTTTGAAAGGTACTGCCGCCGAATAAACCTGTTGGACTATAATCTGTTGTTATGCGATTTTTAGCATTATCCACCCAGTCCAACAACACCACCTCCGAATCACAAATAATAAGGGACACAGCACTGATCCCTGTGGTATACCATTGGACACTGGCCTTCAGTCACACAAGGAGTGAACCACCACCTTGTGTCTCCTACCACTAAACTTCATTTGCATGAAATTTGGCAAGTCACTAATGAGTCCTACCTGTTCCCTGGTCATTCTGTTCGCTGGACACACTTGTCTATTATCTGGGAATTCTCCCGAATCTTGCCTGCCAGCAGGTTTCCATGCTCCTGTGTTAGTTAGTTCCCCACGCGTGCAGAATTTCCTCCTTATTGCAGTCTTAAATGGTCTGTCCTTTATCCTGCCATTATTTCCCTTGATTGTGTATTAGGCAGCCGGAGAAACATCCTGTTAATTTTCAACTTGTCACATGTTTTGTGAATTTTATACATTTCACAGTGACCCATCTCTCATTCTTTGAAACTCTAGAGAACACAGGCCGAGTTTCCTCATCACGCAATCTCACCAATTGAGGGATTAATCTGGGGAATGTCCATTGAACTTCCTCTGTGGTCAGTATATTCTTTCTCAGATTTGGTGACCAAAACTGTACTCAATATTCCAGATACAGTACTCACCAACACGCTATTAAACTGCTCCAACATGTCTTTACATCTATATTCTGACTCCCTTAAAGGAAGGCAAACCAAACTTTAACTTACCACTTGCATATATTCCTCCAAATACCTTTCACATTCATTGCAGTTACAAACTCATTGTGTGAGTTCTTACAGAAAGCCTGATAATCTAAAATATGCCCATTGTACTGGTTCCCCATTATCTCTGCTGTAAGAATCAACTTCAAACAATTCCAAAGCTTGTCAAGTATGATTTCTCTTTCAGAAATGCAGACTGATTCTCTCCAATGTTGCTGTTAATTTATAAATAACCAATATCACATCCTATATAATAGACTCCAACAGTTTCCCCACAAATGTCAAGTTAATTGGTCTGCAGTTCTCCACACTATCTCTTCTTCCCTTTGTAGATGCTGGGATCACTACCGTACATCTATAGTGCTTGGATCCAGACTATGCAGAATGCACTGGGTAATAGAACACAGTCATCGACAGGGCAACTAATATTTCTATTAGTGGTTTATTTCTGAAGATTTCGGCATGAAGTACATCTGGTTTGTCAAGGTTAACAATGCTCAATCCAGCTGTATGTTCAAATCGAGCCTTGTTACTGATATAAATTGACTTTGTGTATTTCGATCCACAAGGGGCGGTACGGTGGCACTGTGGTTATCACTGCTGCCTCACAGCGCCAGAGACCCGGGTTCAATTCCAGCCTCGGGCGACTGACTGTGTGGAGTTTGCACGTTCTCCCCGTGTCTGCGTGGGTTTCCTCCGGGTGCTCCGGTTTCTTCCCACAGTCCAAAGATATGCAGGTCAGGTAAATTGCCCGTAGTGTTAGGTAAGGGGTAAATGTCGAGGTATGGGTGGGTTGCGCTTCAGCGGGTCGGTGTGGACTTGTTGGGCCGAAGGGCCTGTTTCCACACAATTTAAACTAATCTAATCTAAGTCCTATGTGATGACTTCGAATTTCTGGGTGATTTTCTGGATCTTCCTCGTGAAGACAGATGCAAAGTAACTGGTTATTTGCTTGGCCATTTCCCTGTTATCCATAATAAGCTCGTCTCTCCTGATTGCAGATTTCTACAATTGACTATGCTTTTCTCTTTCCTTTGTAATATAGAACATAGATTTATGTAGTCTTTGTGTTCCTGTTTATTTGCATGCATGTTCCCTTTTTGATTTCCTTACCCGTTTCATAGCCCTCCTTTTCTGGATCGTAATTTTCTGAGAATTCTCAGGATTCCACAATGTCTGGAATTCTTCTGAAGTCACTCCCTGTGATTAATATAATCTTTAATTTATTATGCTAATCATTGTGAACTCACTTTCTCACTCTTGGGTGTTTTGCCAGAAATCAATAGACATATTTTTCAGACTTTGTAGTATTTCTGTAAATCTCCTGGTCCTGACCATATATATTCAGGAACACTGCAGGAGGACAGGAAAGAAATAGCGGGGGACCTGGTTGGTACTTTTGTATCATCGGGAGCCAATGGGTGAGGTCGTGGAGGAATCGGGGGGTAGTGAATGTTGTGACGTTATTCAGGAAGGGCTACAAATAAAAAGCGGGGAACTTTTGACCAGTAAACCTAAAATCTGTAGCAGGAAAGTTACTTGAGGAGATTCTGAGGGACAAGATATACATGCATTTGGAAAGACTGGGCATTGTGAATGGGGGATTATGGCTCACAAATTTGTAAGACTGCTTTGATGAAGTGACCAGTAACTTTGGCAAGGGCATGGTTGCATATATAGTCTATATGGATTACAGTAAGGCCTTCAATAAGGTTCCACATGGTACGCTGCTCTGGGAGGTTAGATCACATGGAATTGAGGGGGAGCTGGCAAATTAGGTCCAAAATTGTATTGATAATAGGAAGAAGAGAGTAATCGTGAAAGGATGCTGGTCGGACTGGAGGCCTATGATGAGTGGAATGCCTCTGTGGTCGGTGCTGGGACGATATATTCATATATTACACATATCTATGATTTAGATGAGAATGTACAGGCATGATTTGTAAGTTTCAAGGTGACACTAAAATAGGTGGTATCGTGGACAGTGAGGAAGGTTATCAGAAATCTCAGAAATTACAGCAGTACCTTGATCAGGTGGGGAAGTGGGATGAGAAATGGCAAATGGAATTTAATTCAGATAAGTGTAAGTTCTCGCATTTTAGAAAGTCAAATCAAGGCAGGAGTTTCATGGTGAATGGCAGGGCCTTAAGGAATGCAGTGGAACAGAGTGACCTTGGGAATTCAGGTGCACAGTTCTCTGTAAGTGGAGTCCCAGGTAGACAAGGCACTGAAAAAGGCATTTGACTCACTCGCCTTCATCACTCAGAGCACTGAGTATCGAAATTAGGGAGTTATGTTGCAGTTCTACAAGATGTTGGCGAGTCCATACTTGTCGCGTCATGTTCAGTTTTGTTCACTTTGCTCGAGGAAGGATGTTATTAAACTGGAAAGAGTGCAAAAGAAATTTACAAGGATGTTGCCAAGACTCAATGGTCTGAGTTATAGTGAGAGGTTGAACAAGCTAGGAGTTTTTACTTTAGAATGTATGAGGCTGAGGGGGATCTGATAGTAGTGTATAAGGTCATGGGAGGCATGGATAGAGTCAATTCACTCAGTCTTTTTTTCCCCCAGGATTGGGCAATCACGGACTAGAGGATATCAATTTAAGGTCAGAGGGGAAAGAGTAAAAGGGAACCTGAGGGGCAATTTCTTTTACACACAGGGTGGTTTGCATATGGGATGAGCTGACAGCAGAAGTAGTTGAGGTGGGTACATTCACAAAATTTAAAATGCATTTGGACAAATACAGAGTTAGGAAATGATTAGAAGGATACAGGGAAATGGCAGTGAAATGGGGTTAGTGTGAATGGACATTTTTTTCGGGATGGACCAGTTTGGGCCGAATGGCCTGTCTCCGTGCTGTAAGACTATATGGGTCTAACAACCATTGTTCTCCTACTGAATGTTATATTGTATTTACCCAATTCACTGGAGTGAACTTGACCCTCTAACCCCTGGGCTTCCATGATGTTTGACCAGAATGTTCAAACATTCCACATTGAATGCAGACACCGTGTAAAATACGACATATTATTGTCACTATTCCTCCAAAGCTGCTTCAAAGCAAGTTAGTAATTAGTGCTTCCGACCACATAATAGACAATAGACAATAGGTGCAGGAGTAGGCCATTCTGGCCTTCGAGCCTGCACCACCATTCAATATAATCATGGCTGATCATCCTTAATCAGTATCACACAACACCAAATCCGAAATAATCTGCTCTCTAGTTTGGTTCACAACATACTCTCCAACCTACATGATATACACGATAGAAATTTATTTTTCACAACATTAGCAGTCACTTAGTTAACTCAGTTTCGATGCAACTTGACACCATCCATTATTACTGCAGAACCCACGAGTATTTGTTACTCATTCACAGGATGAGAGTTTAGCTGGATAACCAGCATTTACTGGCCATGTCAGACGGCAGTTAAGAGTCAACAGCGTTGCCTTGGATCTTGAGTGCCATGCAGGCCAGACCAGATAAGAACAGCCGTTTCCTTCCCTAAAGGACATCAGTGAACCAGATGAGTTTTTCCAACAATCAGGAATGGATTCCTGATCATCATAAACCCTCGGTTCCAGATACTTATTGAATTCAAATTCCACAATCTGCCATGTCAGGATTTGAAACCATGTCCCCAGAACATTTCCTGGGTCTCTGGGTTAAGAGCCCAGCGATAATATCACTATGTCATAGCTTCCCTTTGAGTATAGTTGCATATATAATTTCCAGAGCATATGATGCAAAATATTTGCGCGACAGTTTTGGTTCAGATATAGAACACAACAAGTTTGTTTCTCCTTGCTATTTGTAACACCCACCCAAACCCATTCTGTGGAATCTGAGGAACAGAGCCTGTGTCGTTATTCGTGATAGACTTGGATAAGACATTCGGGGAGGCTCACCTCGATGCTGAGATGATCTGAAGACAGGTCCAGCAATACAGGACAAGCATCAATATCCATTCCGCTCTGTCAGGATAAGTGTCACCGTATATTCTCACTGCTCCCTCACACTCACTGTATGTCTCTTATCGCACCTCCCCTCGACCAAGACTCACACTCTAACTCCAAAAAGGCTCAAGCACGAGCAAACTCACTGTTGAATTCAGCACCTTCCCTCCCCCACGTTTTCTGTCCCTGATGCAATAGCCCGGCACACTAATAGCACTACATGGATACAACACTATGGATAGACTCCCTCCGGCCACCGCACCATGTCACACCTCACCTAGTCCAGCACTAACAGCAGGACCATCCACTTCCACCCACACATCTCCCTTTCTCCCATTCCAAGAGAAACAGCCTGGAATAGGACAGAAAGGGCCACGCCGGGTGGTGGAGTGCCCAATATCCATTCCCTCATCCCCCAACCCTGATATGTGGGGAGGATCCTGGAGAGAGCCGGAGAGGGCCAAGAGGCCTTGGGTGGAGATTCTGAAACATCCACGTCCCACCAACCTAATAAGGAGCAGTGTTTAGTAAAGAGCAATTCTCAATTCAAACCTACTGTCAGTTCCAACCTCATCTCTCTCACTCGTAGAAGAACATATACCCCATCGCACAGGGATGCAGGCATTGAAATACACAGATGTATTGGTAAATATCCCACTATACTAACATACACAATGGATACAATGAGATAAACATGCACACACGGAGAAGCACACAAAGACATAAACAGTCACACACAAATAGACACAAACACAGATAGAAACACACAGGCTGATACAAAGACAGACAGACACAGTCACACAAATACAAAAGTAACAAGTACATGGACACACACACACTGAAATACACATTAAGACACAGACACGAGTGCCATTAAGACGCAAATAAATACATTTTTGATTTATAAGGAGATCAAGGATTCTGGGAGAAGGTAGGAGAATGATGTTGAGGAACATATTAGAAATGACTGAATGGTATATCAGACTCGATGAACCAAATGGTCTAATTCTGCTCCTTTTTTAGTGCTCGTGTGGTGTTATGCTATCAGTTAATCTCTTGCTGAGACAGCAGCAGCAACATATTTGATTGGAAACAGTCAGTGGTAATGTGGGAAAAGATTGGAGGGCAGAATGGTTAATGTCTATTCCTAGTTATTGTACCACTATATCCGAAAGGAGGGCAGTGATTTGATATGAGGTTAACACAGTTTTTAAAAAATGTATCCCACAATGAAAGAAGGATGTCCCTTTCCCTTTACTGTTGTGCGATCTGTGGTGTCCTCATCCTCAGGGAGCAGTGAAGACTCGGTTAATTTAGGTATTTTAGTTTGAGCTTGACTGATCTTTGCTGGATAGGAGAGTCAATGTTTATTGGGAACAGACAGGAGACGGATGGTCAGACACACTCGGATCAGCCATGAACATTCTGAATGGTGCCGCTAAATGGCCAACTGCTGCCACTTTCCAACGTGTTGTTCCGTACATCCACCCTCCCGGCCGTTACAGGAATATACTGCTGCCCCTATCCCATGTGTTGTTCCCTCAATCCACGCTCCCGGCCGTTACAGGAATATACTGCTGCCCCTATCCCATGTATTGTTCCCCCAATCCACTCATCGATGCTGTTACAGAGATATACTGCTGTCCCTACCTCATGAGTTGTTCCCTCAATCCACCCCTCAAAGCAGTTACAGAGATATACTGCTGACCCTACCCCAATCCACCCCTCAGTGCGATTACAGGGTAGAGGACCATCCCATTCAGCCAGACTGGATCGTTACAATGAGATGGAAGGAGACCATTCTGCCCCTCTAAGGAATTACACAGGAATATAGGATGAAGTATTTCAGCATGTTGAGTACATTACACAGACCAGGACGAGGCCATTCAAGCCGCCTGAACTGCTGCACAGGAACAGGGATGTTGTCACTAACAGGAAATAGACAGTAGTGACATATGAGTTTTTAAAATAAAACTATAACTAGTTTTGTCTCAGAGATCACTGTAGGGTCATCAATGATCAATAATCTATGTAAAATATCTGGATGAAGGGACTGAAGTAGATCAAAGCTGAACTACCTTGTACACCAAAATGATCATTCAATAGATCTTCAAATGGAGGGAATGAATCTGCATTATGATGGAGACAGGGAAGGTTAGTGAGCGTACCCTCAGCAGAAATAATATAATGCGAGTTGTCTATTGCAGTCGGGGACAATTTAAATGGAGAGAGATTGGAGAACTCTGTGATGCAGATGTTTTTCATATGCTTGATACATGAATCATAT
Source organism: Chiloscyllium punctatum (assembly GCF_047496795.1). NCBI lineage: Eukaryota > Metazoa > Chordata > Chondrichthyes > Orectolobiformes > Hemiscylliidae > Chiloscyllium > Chiloscyllium punctatum. The sequence goes on along the minus strand of NC_092761.1, from coordinate 30,408,646 downwards.
GACGTCTGTCTGCAGATACAGCAAGTGATTCAGAAGGTAAGTGGTATTGGGTTTAATTAGGAAAATTTCACTGTATCTGTGCAAGGATTGCTGATACCACATCAGATACACTGGGTGCAGTTCTGATCCTCTAAACTAAAAAAAAATCAATTCCTTTCAAAGATGTTCAAAGATGCTTCCCTTTACTCATTCCTGAAATGAAGGCCTTTTGTTATCGGGGATTATCTGTTTAGATCTTAGATGAGAAATCTTACTGAACCACGATTTTCAGAGAAGTCTTTCAGCTGGATACATATTTTCTCTTGTTAAGAAGACTAAAGCTAGATAATATCTTTTTTTAAATGAGATACATTGGTATTAAGACAAATATTATGAAGATATTAACCCATTTTTAAAAATTACGCAGATGCATATAAGCACATTATTTTCATTTGCTAATGTAAGGGACTCTGCACAACAACAGCAATGATGATGCATACAGCATACAGTCTATTATCATCCATTCCAGAGAATGTACATGGAGAGTGCACATGGTCCAGTTTGGGGTTCAGTTGACATTCTTGTATTTTTCCACACAGAGACGGAGAAAAATATTACTTGCTTCAGAAGCAGCAGCCTCTCTCTCTCTCTTACTTTGTTCTGCCTGAAAACAAGGTGTAAGAGCAGAAAAACCCTGAGTCATCTTTACCATTCGTGGAAGATTCCAGATGAGGATTCATAGGAATCTCTGTACAGCTCGAATCAAAGGGAATTCAGACAACTCCAAATCCAAATCCAACTGTTCCGGGAAGAAATCCGCATTCCCAGACATTAGTGTGAGCAGAATAAATTCAAAGTCAGAAACATTTGAGACACTCTATCATTTTACCATTTGTTCACAGTTCAACTTTCTGTGTCTGAGATTTTTCTAGAAAATTACCCAGTCTGATACCTATATCATTGGGCACAGCACTCAAATGGTTACATTTAAAATTTGCTTTCACCAATAGAGGAGTGGGAAAAGACATGAGTGACCCTCCAACATTGGTCAGAAAACGAACAAGAGATTCTCAAAAGGTTTTTAAGGTGTGAATTCCCTTCCACAGAAAATTGTGATGCCTGGATATTTCCAATTGTTCAAAATTGTCTATGTAAGACATTTGAAAGACAAATGAATGTAGGGAAATGGTACACTGACAGAAAAGTGCTGCTGTGACCTTAATCAGATCATAGTGCATGGTAGAGCCGTGACAAAGTGTCTGATGACCCACTCTTGCTCCACAGTCCCGTGTTACTATGGTGCATTCAGCCTCTCACAGCTCCTGCAAGGTGCAGATGGGGGCCAATGCTCCACAGTAACACAGGATTTCATTTAATCCCTCACAACTGTCACACTCAGATTGGTAAGGATTGGAAAATGTTATTTGGAAATCCAGGCTGATTTTGAAAGACGTCTCTGGTCTGTTTACAGAGTGTCCCCTCTCTACAACTTGTGCTTCATTTGTTGGTCTTGGTCTAGACCAGCATTCGTTATGCATAAAGCTCCATACCTCACTCAGAGATGACTCAAAAATGTTTTGCACTCTCTGATTACAACATACAAATACAGTATATCCTGGAAAATTACAGCCGTTTACTTTCAAATTACAGAAAATGAAAACATAAGGAACAGGAATAGGTAATTCGGACAGTCAAGCCATTGTGTACGATCATGGCAGATCCACTGTTAGCATTAACTCCTCCATAATGCCCAGTTCTTCACACTCCACAGCTCTCTGACAGGTCAAAGATTCATGTACCATCTCTTTAAATACTTTCAGTGATGTAGCTCCCCTAACTCTCTAGTCCAGATAATTCCTGACATTGATTACCCTCTGTGAGAGGAAAACACTCTCTACACATAGACCGTTACCTATTGATATGAACAAGACGTGAACACAGGGGATCAGGAAAGAGTGAATGGCCTTGATATCAAGGCAGTAGTTGACTGAGGATGTCATCGGGACCACCTAATTTTTTGAGCTTAATGAGAATCAGGTCTAACCTCCTCACTGGTTGGGGTTTTCAGAGCACAAAGGAAGATGTTTGTGGTCGGTGGCCGAGAATCCTCTCAGTCCCGAGACATCTCTTCAGGAGATCCTAAGATTAACTTCCTCTGCACAAACATCTTCAGCTCCTTCGTCAACATCTATGTGCCCCCATTCCCGGCACTCCCCATCTATCCCAAGATCAGAAGCGGAGTGATCACTGAAGATCACACAATATTCAGAACATTTTGTCCCCACTCAGCTCCTGAACCGGTCTGGGTCCATAGTCAGCAAGACCCAAGCAGCATTCACGTTTGTGCTGTTAAAGTATTATTAACATTCATGTAACAGAACGGCCAGGCACTGCACATTTCCACAGTTAAAAGAGGAGCTCATTCAGCATCTCAAGCTGGTTACACCCGGATATGTGGAAACTATTCAACCAATCGAAATGACTGATCAAGAAGAGGAACAGCCCATTCAATCCTCCTGCCTGTTCCACAGGAAGAGGAGGCGTCTGGTCAGTACATTGAGCTGTTAAACAGGAACAGGCAGAGTCCAGTAAGACACCGAAATGTGTTCTATGGAACCAGGAGGAGACCATTCACCCCTCGAGACACTTACGCAGGAATAAGAGGGTGTCATTGATGCTCCAACCTGGAAAACGAATAGAGCAGAGACCGCACTCATAGACTGCTCACAATGTTCTTTGTGGCTCCATTGTCTGTGGAACAAATGATACTTTAACGTGTTTTGCCGGCAGTGAGGGAGGAAGCCAAATCTTTTGTGCCAAGCCTCAAGGAGGCATCTTCCATCTCCAAGAAGACAGACCCATGTTCTCCGTTGGGGTCAGAAGCAGGTGGGGATAGTTAACTGTTTTAGAATGAAGGTATTGTGGCTCCTGTTGCGATGGTGAATAACGTGAACTTCTATGTATGATCACACAACAAAATGCACTGTATTAATGTTGGAAGAGTTTAGTTAAAGACTGGCTCTCTCTCACTCAATCGAAATGGGGAGTGGCATGGAGTGAGAGGAACGTTCTCAGAGTCTTTTAAGCCATCGAGAATCATGTAAACCAAGTTAAAAAACATGGAATATATCACTGTATTAGTTTTGTTTTGAATATAATGAATGACTGTCCATCACCTTACGTTTCAATGCAATCACCTCTTATTCTTCAAAGCGCTACAGAATAATCCTCATGCACGCCCGATGGTACAATCATCCCAACAATTATTCAGGCGAAACTCCTTTATACTCTTTCTACGAAGAGGATTATTCCTTATAGAGGAGAGAAAATCTGCGCACAATAACCCAAATACTATCTCAACAACACTCTAGGGTTGATCACAATAATTCTGTTCCCTCACCTAGCTGTCTCAGCTTCTTTCCGGTGGTATAAAAAAGCCATTCCTTCTCTCTGCACTGCAAATGATGTGGAATTTTGACGTTTCTTGCATCTGTGCGTCAGTCATCACCAGAGGTATCGATGGAGATGTATATCACGTTCAGAGGGAGACTCAATCAGAAAGAATTCACTTGAAACAGGGAATGGTCACCGACCTGAATGGAAATGCCTTACAGGAGAATGGAAATCAGTCAGAGGAAGGGAGCTTTCTTTCCTTTTGTTCTTCCCTCACGGGACGTGTGCAGCCCTGGTCAGGCCAGCATGTTATGCTGATCTTGAACTGAGTGGCTGATTCAGCTGTTGCACTGGATAATAAAGAGTAAACCCCATTGCTGTGGGTTTGCAGTCACACAGAGTCCTGAACATGGAAGGATAACCCATTGCCTTCTCTAAAGCAAATAGGTATGCTTCTGTTGAAAACCAGTGTTGATGACTTCATTTGCATTCCATCAACTTCCTTCATGAGATACCAACAGATTATTATTCTGTGCCGCTTGATTATGAGACAATGACTTGACCACCATGCACTGTCTGTCCATCTGACAGATTCTGTGGAGAGGACAAATTAACCAGCTCAAGTGCAAATATTTTGTGACGTAAGCATAGTTAGAAGGGACATGAAATGGTTATATCTGGATCTACCAAAGGCACAAACGATGGATTATTCAGCAGTTGCATTGAGGCTGAGAAGGTGATTAAAATATCCTGATAGTGGCCTTGGGCAGGATTAGTGAGTGGGGAGAATATGTAGAAATGTAAATATGAATGAAGAAAAAAGATCATGGAGATTAGGAACAGTCTGGTTTCTCCTTGCATATTGTTGAGTAAGTTGTGAATAGTAATTTGCTAGTTATAATCAGTAAGAAATAAAATTTTTGACTGGATCTGAAAATGATGACTTCCAATTTTTAAAATTTGAATATGAACAGCAATTCAGTACAACTCAGCTTAATGGTCAGATGGAATGACTTACCAGGAACACCAACTCTAGCGAGGATGGGATAGTAACCACCTTGAATAATCCAAAGGATATCTTCGATCCGTGATGCTAATGATATCCAAGGCTGATAAAGGTAGAAAAGACCCTAGGATAAACTCCTGTCTGTTGTAATATTCCAGTCTAATGTTCTCAGATTCTGATCCATTAATGGAACATCCCAGTCTAATGTTCTTACATTCTGATCTGTCCTCCCCCTGTCTCTCGAGCTGCTGATCCCTGTTAGTCCAGTCATTGATGCTCCCGCCCATACTGGGAAAACACATTGAACCGAGTCCTTAATTACTAGAAGAGGCAAACCCTCCAGTGACACATCTCGGATCCACGGAGACTGACATCAATCACAGTCACTGAACAAATAGCTCCAGCCAACGCCTTTCAATTCAATATTGTTTTATTCAAATTCAAAACAATGATTCAAACTGTCATTTTCTGGATGGGTTATGTGAGGGTGAATGATGGAACAAATCTTGAGGCTGGTAGATCAATTGAGTGTAACCATTCAATCTGTCTTGGATGTAGGAGTAATGCCATAAGTTTATCAGAACGTCTCTGATTATAAATGGAAACATACATCCTGGAACTATTGATCATGCATCATAATTTCAATAAAACATTGAGACAATTTTTATAGTTCATGATCTGAGGCGAATGTGCGTCTGAGAAACGTGGGGTTGTAACAGACAAGTAGCATGGATATGTTAACAGAGAATTGAACGTGACAAATGCAATTCAGATTGTTATTCCAGGTTTAGAGAGAGGCAGATGAGGTCTGTGCTATTGATGTTATCGATGTTAGTGAACTGTGATGAAATGTCATTTACTGGACTTCAATTACAGTGTGATTATGGCATTGTGGAGGAGACAGGAAACAGAGAGAATTGTGAGACATGGCAGTTCAGACTGGAGGGAGGGACAATAATATTCCTCAGTCATCAGTATTGGAATGTTATTCCTTATACCTCATATGAAGAACAGATTCAAGGATATATCTAATGTGAGGAATGAGGAGTAAAATCTGTTTATTGAACACAAAATACGGGGACAAAATGATTTTCTGTCCGTACTAAACTATGGGAAGTACAAAGAAATAAGATACACTCATGATATTGAGCTTCATAAATTGAAATGTGCATTACAAAACCATGGAAGTGGTGTGCAATCTTTATCAATCATTATTTGGCTCACAGCTGAGATGCTGATTTCCCCTCTGTCAGTGATCCACCTCATTGAGATTCTCGGGCGCAGTATCTCAGTATCGAGCACGATTCACAGTTCCTGCTGTTATTCACCCAGTCTATTTAAATTAAATCACCTTCTCATTGTAGAGAAAAATAAAATCACTCGGCCTTTTGGACTCTGTTTAACTGTCAGCAACTCAGCTCTGTGATATTATTGGCGATAAATGCACTAAGACCACAGCTAGTATCCGCACAGTGCTAAAACGGTATGGCAATAGATAAATGCCTTGCAGTCTGTGGGAATTTCATAAAACTTCCATTTTCTGTCTGTTCCTGTCTATCTCCCCTCATGCAGTCTTCTGATCTATACAACTCACACTCATTTAACATCCCTCCAATCACTCCCTGTTTCCAAATTGTGCAGTTGTGCAGCTTGATGTTTTGGCCATTTTGGAGAAATGGATAGAGCAAGGAATTACTGATCGTTGTAGGTTCTTGGGTTTAGATGCTTCAATAAGAACAGGGAAGGTACTAACAGTGGGGCAGGGGTGGGGTTGGGGGTGGGGGAGGGAGAGGTGTCATTGAAAATCAAATAAAGCATTACGTTGGTAGAAAGGATGCTTGATAAGGACTCGTCTAGTGAGGTCGTATGGGAAGAGGTTAGAAACAAAAATGGTAGAGGTCACCCTGTTGACAGTTCTCCATTGCCCCCTGAAAAGTTCGAGAGATGTAGAGGAAAGGATTACAAAGATGATACTGGATAGGAACGAAAATAACAGAGTAGTTGTTATGGAAGAATTAAACTTTCAAAATATTGACTGGAAGTGCTGCAGTTCACTTACTTTGTCCAATGTGTGCAGAATGGTTTCCTGACACAGTACGTAGATAGGCCAACAAGGGCCGAGGCCAAATTGGATTTGGTACTGGGTAATGAACCAGACCAGGTATTAGATTTGGAGGTAGGTGACCACTTTGCTGATAGTGACCACAAATCAGTTATGTTTACCTTAGCGATGGAAAGGGACAGGTGTACACTGCAGGACAAGAGTTATAGCTGGGGGAAAGGCAATTATGATGCGATTAGGAAAGGTTTTAGGATGCATAGGATGGGGAAGGAAATAGCAGAGGATGGGTACATTTTAAGTGTGGAGCTTTTTCAAACAACAGCTACTGTGTGTCCTTGATAAGTTTCTACATGTCAGGAAAGGAGCAAGTGGTCAAGTGAGGCTGCTGTGGTTTTCTGAAGCTGTTGAATCGCTTGTCAAGAGGAAGAGGGAGGCTTATGTAAAGATGAAACGTGAAGGCTCAGTTCGGATACTTGACAGTTACAAGTCAGCCTGGAAGGACTTAAAAAAAGAGCTAAGAATAGCCAGGAGAGAGCATGAGAAGTCTTTGGCAAGTAGGATCGCGGAAAACCCTCAAGCTTTCTATCAGTACGTCATGAATAATAGATTGAACAAATGAAGATTAATGGCAATCAAGGACAGTAGTGTTAAGTTGTGTGTGGAGTCTGAGGAGATAGGACAGGCTGTAAATTAATATTTGAATCAGTATTCACAATGGAAAAAGAAAATGCTGTCGAGGCCAATACTGAGATACAGGCTATTAGACTACACGGGATTGAAGTTCGTAACGTGGAGATGTTCGCACTTCTGGAGAGTGTGAAAATAGATATGTCCCCTGGGCCAGATGGGATTTATCCTAGGAAAATCTGAGAAGCTAGGAACGAGTTTACGCAACCATCTGTTCAGATTTTTACATCGCCATTGACTACAGGAATAGTGCCAGAAGACTGGAGGACAGCAAATGTGGCCCTTTGTTCAAGAAATGGAGAAGAGACAACCCTGGTAATTATATACTTGTCTTACTTTGGTTGTGGGTAAAGTGTTGGAAAGGATTATAAGAGATAGGATTTACCATCATCTAGAAAGGAATCATTTGATTAGGAATAGTCAACAAGGTTTTGTGAAAGGTATGTCATGCCTCACACATCTTACTGAGTTCACTGAGAAGGTGACCAAACCGGTGGATGAGTGTAAAGTGAGGTATGTGGATTTCAGTGAAGCGTTTGATAAGGTCCCTCATGGTAGGCTATTGATGAAAATATGGAGAGTGTGGTGTTGGAAAAGCAGAACAGATGAGGCAGCGTCCAAGATGAATGCAAGTTGATGTTTCTCTTGTCAGCCCTTCATCAGGAATCAGTTTTCTGGTCTGCAGCATCTGCAGTCTTCATTTTCTGCTCGCTCCTCAGATGTTGCCTGACCTGCTGTGCGTTTCCAGCGCCACACTCTCGACTCTGATTTCAAACATCTGCAGTCTTTACTTTCTCCCAGAAAATATGGAGACGTGGCATTGTGGGCGATTTAGCGTTTGGATCACAAAACGGCTAGGGGAAAGCAAACAGAAGGTGGTAGTTGATGAGGAATGTTCATCCTGGAGTTTAGTTGCTAGGGGTATACTGCAAGGATCTGCTTTAGAGTGACTGTTGTTTGTCCTTTTGAAAATGACCTTAATTAGTGTATAGAAGGATGAGTTAGTAAATTTATGGTTGACAGTAAGGTCGGTGGATCTGTTGGCAGTGCTGAAGGATGTTGTAGGTACTGAGCTGTAATGTTCTATGTGCATGGACCTACAATGGGCTAAATAGCTTCCTTCTGTGATGTAACGATTCTGAGGTACTCTGACCACAATAAAAGCTTCAGGTGCCTGGAGAGACAAGCTGGTCCAGTAAAGGACACACACTGCACAATCATCCATCATCTCTTCCTGTTCTCTGATATACAGCGACCTCAAAATATCTGCCCAAACAAAATAGATTGATTCAAATTCAAATAGTCAGGAGGACGTTCACCCGAGGGGATTGTCGTCAGAGGATTCAATGAATAAGATTTCAGAATAACACACAAAAAAAACAATATCACAGCAGCATAATAATTGGCAGCAGAGTAAAACTTACAGTTACAAATATTTCCAAGTTCAGCTTTGTGTTCAGTTTTGGTCACCTTGCTGTAGGAAGGATGGTATTAAACTGGAACTTTACAAGGATGTTGCCAGGACTCAAGGGTCTGAGTCATAGGGAGAGCTTGGATAAGCTGGAACATTTCTCTGTAGAGTGCAGGAGACTGAGGGGAGTGAAGTGCTTCGAGAAGCTCTTCATGGTCCACATCAGTTCCAGTCTCCCAGCCTGCCTCGATCCCCTACAATTTTCCTACCCGTGGAATGGGTCCATAGCGGGAGCCATATCCCTGCAGCATCTGGACACAAGGACACCCACGTCAGATTGCTGCTCATTGACTATAGGTGCACCTTCAACACCATTATTCCCTTCAGAATAATCACATAACCCCCTGACCTTAGACTTGGCTCCGCCCTCTGAATTTGGATCCTCAGCTTTCTGACCTACAGTACACAATCAGTGAAAATAGGTAAGTGTATCTCTTCCATGATAACATTCAACACTGAAATCCCAAAGGATGTGTCCTCAGCCCCATACTATACTCTTGTACACCCACAACTGTATTGCTAAATTTTGAATGAATGCCAGCTACATGTTCACTGAAGACACCATCATAGTAGGGCAGGTATGTAATGATGGCAAGTCAAAATACAGAACGGAAATAGAGGACTTAGTGATGTGCTGCACTGAGACCATCCTCTAATTCAACGTCGGCAGAACTAACCAACTGATCAATGACTTCAGAAAGAAATGAGGAGAACATGCCCCCATCTGCATCAATGGAACTGAAGTTGAAAGAGTGGAAAGCATTAAGTTGCTTGGAGTGACGATAACCGACCTCCCATGTAGATATGACAGCCGAGATGGCACAAGAAAAGCCTCTTCTTTCTCTGGCAGCTCAGGACATTTGACATGTCCACAAGGACCCTCACCAATTTCTACAAATGCACCACTGACAGCAAAGTATCTGGGTTCATAATGACCTGGTGTGGCCACAGCCCTGCCCAGTAAGTGAAATGACAGAAGTGTGTGCACAGCCCATGCCATCACGGAAACCAACGTTCTATCCGATGTCTCCATTTACACAGCTCACTGCTGCGGAAAGGCTGACAACATTTACAAAGACCCATCGTACCCTGGATCTCCTACAATCTCTTCCATCAGGCAGACAATACAGAATCTTGAACACACAAACCAGAGGCTCATGAACAGCATCTTCCCAACCATTATTAAACTGAGGAATGGACTCTCTAACTTCAAATAATGCTGATCTTGCTCACATTGATGTTGCCTATTACATGCCCTTTCTGGTGTAGCCTTTATGCCTCAGTATTGAATCCTTCACCCCGGGAAAAAGCTTGTCTCTATCCACCCTGGCTACACCCTTCATGATTTTGCAAACCTCAATCAGGTCCCCCCTCAATCTCCTTTTATCTAGTGAAAATAAACCTAACCTACTCAGCCTCTCTTCATAGCAGGTATTTCATTCTGATTAGTAGACAGATTAGTAAGTTTCAGTCACATAAGATACAGAATAAGCTAGTCACAAATGGCTTGAATGAAGAGGGATATTTTTCAGACTGGAGGCTTGTGAGCAGCAGTGTGCTGCAAGAATTAGTACTGAGTTCAAGGCATTTCATGATTTATGTAAAGGATTTAGATGTGAATATAGGGGCAAATGTTAGTAAGTTTACAGATGACATCAAAAAGGTGGTGTAGTAGATTATCTCAGAGTACAATTAGACCGCAATTAGATGAGAGAAAGAGGCAAGGAGTAACAAATGAAGTTTAATTTAGATAAATATGAAGCTCTGCATTTTGGGAAGGCAAATCAGGGCAGACATTATATACTTCATGGTCAGGTCCTGGGGCATGTTGTGAAACAAAGGGACATAGGGTCGCAGATGCATTGTTCCTTGAAAGCGGAGTTGCAGGTAGACAGTGTGGTGCAGAACACATTTGGCACATTTGCCCTAATCAGTCAGCGCATTGAGTATAGGAGTTGTGGTGGTATGTTGCATCTGTACAGGATGTTGGTGAGGCCACTTTAAGAATACTGCGTACCATTCGGTTATCTGCAGAAATGACTTACACGGATGTTCCAGGACTGGAGGTTTGAGCTTTAGGGAGAGGCTGGTTAGGTTGAGGTGTATCCCCCTGGAGTGTCAGAGGCTGAAGGCTGACATTATAGAGGTTTGCAAAACCATCAGGGGCATGGATATTCTGAACAGTCACGTTCTGCTCTCCATGATTGGGGAGTCCAGAACAAGAGAGCATTGGTTGAAGGCGAGGGGGATTGATTTAGAATGGACTTGAAGATATATGTTTCACACATAGAGTGGTGTGTACAGAAAGTGCTGTCAGAGGAAGTGGAGAAGGCGGTTACAATCACACATTTTAAAAAGTATCTGAAAGAAGAGGCATATTTGTCAAATGCTGGCAAATGGGTCGAGATCAGATTTGATGTCTGATCGGAGTGAAAAGATCGGACTAACGGGTCTGTTTCCGTTCTGCATGACTCTCTGATTCGATAAGAGGGATGACGAATAATTCTGAAAGGTTCTTTCAATTGGGAATTCTCTTCATTGGAAGTTTATTGTGTCTCTATGTTCATATTGATTGAAAGCTGCATTAGTAAAATATTTGACAGAGAAGTGAGTCACGGATAATGGGATAAAGACAGGAAAGTGGGGCTGAGACCCCAACCTGATCAGCCACAATCTTAGTGCCAGGGAGAGAACGCTCAAAGTATTTAATGACCCACTCCTGCCCTTCAGTCCCATGTTTCTGTATTCCATTCAGCCCATCAAACCTGCTAAACAGGAGCAGTTGGATGCTACTTATTGCTATAAACTGGTGCACAGAAACAGAGGAGACCATTCAGCCCTTCAAAAATGTCCCACACGCTTTGAGGTGATTTGGGAAATGTAATTGGAAAACCCAGGCACGGGTATGAAAGAGGCCCCTCATCTCTCTTTACAGAGCTTCCCCTATCTGCAACTTGTGCTCCATTTGTTGGTCATGTTTAGACCCAAGTTCACTGAGAATACAACCCCTATACCTCACCCAGAAATGGCGCACAGAATCCTCTGGTCTCCTTGACTGCAATATGCAACAACAGAGCATTCATGAAAATAACATCCACTAACTTTCCAATAACAGAATGGGAGAACATCAGAAACAGGGGCATGTCGTTCTCTCCCCAAACCTGCCTTGCCCTTCACTAAGATCATGACTGATCTGCTCTTGGCCTAAAATCCTCTTTCATACCCAATTCCTCATCGCCCTCACCTCTCCATCTACCTCCTCTTCAAATACTTTCAGTTATCTCACTGCCCAACAATTTTGAGAAAAGAAATCCTGACATTCAATCCCACCTGTTTGAAGAAAACACTTGCTGCTCCTATAGCATGGTTTGAAGAAAACACTTGCTGCTCCTATATCATGGTTGATATGAACAAAAGAGGTTGACACAAGAGTTCAGGTAAAAATGACTGGCCCCAATATCAAGGCTGTTGTTGACTTCTTTGACATCAAGGAGCTTAACAAAACTGAACTTACTGGGAATCAGAGTAAACTCTCCAGTGTTTGGAGTCAAACGTGGCACAAAGGAAGATGTTCACCATCTCAGTCCTGGGTTACCTCTGTGGGAGATCCTCAGGGTAGCTTCCTCTTCACAAACATCTTCAGCTGCTTCATCAATGTCTCCCCTCCCCCACCTTCCCCACCATAAGAACAGAAGTAGGGATGGTCACAGAAGATTCCACAATGTTCAGAACATGTTGCCCCACTCAGCTCCTGAACTGGTCTGTGTCTGTGTGCAGCAAGACCCAGACACCACTCAGGCTTGTGCTGTTAAAGTGTCAGTAACATTCATGTAATAGCACTGCCTGACACTGCAAATTGCCACAGTAAAACATGAGTTCATTCAGCACCTGACGCTGGTTTCATAGGAATGTGAGGAAACCATTCAGCCCATTGATATTATTGGAAAAGAACAGGGACAGCCCACTCAGTACCTGCGGCCTATTACACAGGAAGAGAAGGAGTCTAGTGTGATGGACCACACCAGAGCCCCTCGAAAATATTTGAAGGCAATAGCCTAGACTCTAATGTTTTCTTATTTTAAAGGGAATGTAAAATGTCTGTTCCAGATGCAATGTAACAGCATCAAGAGAAAATTCAGAGACAGTAGCAGCCAGGAAACATTTCCTGAAGCTTCCAAGTCTGTTGAGACCCCGATAGTTTCTGATGTTACTGAGAAACCAAAACCCAGAGATCCTAATCGGTGAGAGCTGGCCACACCCATTCAGGCTGCATTAATATTAACCTAAGGCCTCCCCTAGCTGTTACTCAAGTGATCTTAACTAGCCAGCTTGGTAACGATCGTTCAATCACTCTCTTAAAAGAAACCAGGACAAAATAACCTCGAAAAGCTACAGCATCATCACACTTATCAGTACATCGCGCTGTCACACAGGAACCAGGGGTAACCCAGTCAGGCCCTTGGCCCTGTCCAATTGGACGAGGAAGAAACCAGTCAGTCCCTTGAGTCACTTATACAGGAACAATAGGAGGCTATTCCCACCTCAATGCACTTACACAGGGGCAGAATGAGATAATTGATGCTGATTCCTGATGAATGTCTTATTCATGAAACGTCGATTCTCCTGCTTCTCGGATGCTGCCTGACCTGCTGTGCTTTTCCAGCAATCGACGCTCTACTCTGATCTCCAGCATTGGCAGTCTTAAGTGTCTCCAGATTGATGCTCTAACATGATTAACAAGTGGAGCAGAGGCTGGACAGACAGTCTGCTCCACATTGTTCCTCTTGGCTCCGTTGCTTATGATACACACGTGGGACTTTAACGTGGTTTTCTAGTGGTGAGCAGGGAAGCCATATGTCTTGTGTGAAGTCTCAAGAAGGCATCTTCCATCTCCACGAAGACAACCTGGTGTTCTCTATGTAGGGCGGAAGTTGGTGGGAATAGCTTCCTTTTTCAGATGGAAGGTATTGTGGCTGCTGTTGTGGATCGTGCGCAACATGGCCTACACTACGGGTTCACACGCCGACTGCACTATAACATGGGCAGAGTTAGTAAAGGCATATAAACTATTAGTAAGGTCACGTTAGACTGATGAATGGACTATCTAAGTTCAAATAATGCTGATCTTGTTCATGTTGATCTTGTCGCATGTTTGTCCTGTTCAGTGTAACCTGCATGACTTACTCTGTCCAAGTCTATTTCCACCCGATGATCTGTCTGGCCATGCTTACTATGATCTGTCTCCACTGCTCATAAACAAAGTGTTTCCCTGTACTGAGGTCCACGTGACAATAAATCACACCAATCAATCCTGGGTAAAGTATGGAATTTCTCACCCTATCAATGTGTCTTTTGGAAATAAGTGATCGCTGCCACTCTTCGTGTTTCAGCGTCACCATTTCTTCGTCTCTCACAGCTCTACAGATTAAACACTCAGCTTATTCACTCTATCCTCATGTTACCATCACCCGTGTCTGTGGTAAGGAGACTATTCCTTACAAAGGAGATCAAATCTGTACAGAGTGCCCCAAATGCTCTCTCAGCAAGGCTCGACAACAGCAGGAAGATGGCTTTACTTATGTACTCGAATCATCTTACAATGAAGGACAGCATACCATTGACTGCACCCATTACTTACACAGGGTTTTATTCGGAGCAGTCAGAATAGATTTGTGAATCGGAGATCATACTTCCCAAATTTGTTCGAATTCTTTGATGAAATGACCTGGAAAGTTGATGAGGACAGAGCGGTAGACATAATCTCTATGGATTTCAGTAAGGCCTTTGATAAGGTCCGACACGGCAGGTTGCTCTGGAAGGGCACATCACGTGGAATGCTGGGGGAACTGGCAAATTGGATACACAGTTGGTTTGATGGTAGGAAGCAGAGGGTTTAGTGGAAGGATGCTTGTCAGACCGGAGGATGGATCCATTGCTGTTTGTTATCTATGAATTGGTTGAGAATGTACAAGTTATGATTAGTAAGTTTGCAGATGACACTAAAGTAAGTGGGGGCATGGTCAGTGAGGAAGTTTGTCATAAATTGCAGCAGAACCTTAATCAGGTGGGGAAGTGGGCCGAGAAATGGCAATTGGAATTTAATATCGATGCGTGATGTCTTACATTTTGGGAACTCAAATCAAGGTAGGAGTCTCATGGTGAATGGGAGGATCTTCAAGTGTGTAGTGGGCAGAGAGACCTTGGAGTTCAGGTGCACGGTTCTCTAAGAGTGGAGTCACAGGTAGACAGGGCAGTGAATAAGGCTTTTGACACATTGGCCTTCATCAGGTAGGACATTGAGTGTCGAAGCTGGGAATTTATGTTGCAGTTACACAGGACTTTGGTAAGTCCGCACTTGGGGTATTGTGCTCAGTTTTGTCACGTTGTTATAGGGAGGATGCTATTAAATTAGAAATAATGCAGAAGAAATTTACAAAGACATTGCCAGGACCCAATGGTCTGAGTTATAGGGAGAGGTTGGACAAGCTAGGACCTTTTCTTTAGCATGTAGAAGACTGAGGGAGTCCTTACAGAGCTGAATAAGATCATGATGGTGGGGTTACTGTTCTCAGTCTTTTTCCAAGGTTTAGAGAATCGAGGACGAGAGAGGATCAGTTTAAGGTTAAAGGGGAAGGAATAAAAGGGAACTTGAGCGGCCACTTATTTACACAGAGGGCTGGTACATGGATGAGCTGCCAGCGGATGTGGTTGAGGGGGAACATTAACAACATTTCAAAAGCATTTGGATAAATATGTCGATAGGAAAGGACTGGAAGGATATGGGCCAACTGCAGGGAAATGGGGTTAGCGTGGATGGACATTTACAAGGTAGAGTCGAAACCCTCTGTTAATTAAAACCAAACACCCAGAAAAGCTCGCCTGACCTTGTAATCTGTTAAAATATGAGCGACACAGATCTCCTACATTCCACTATTTAAACAAAAATTAACAAGTTAGTTTCTTAACTTTAATAGTGAACACTAAACAATAACTATTCACAAACACAAGCCCCTCTTGTCTTAGCTACTTACTATCTGACTCCAACTCTGGTAAAATATTCTGTTCCAACAGCCCACATATTAAACATTACAATCTCAAGACCACACAGTCTCCATCTTCCCCGCTGTGTTCACTGTTCCAGCTGCTGATCTCCCTGGGTCATGTTTTTATTGCAAGTAGGTTTAGATGAACACGTGACTTTGATAGAGAGTGTTTGATCTGGACAGTTAGCATTCCTGCTCTACAGAAGTTACACTGCTGGTGGATGGCAGTGGCTCTCCCTCTAGTGTTCAAATGCTGGGTTTATCTACTCCCCATGATACAACAATTCTCATAACTTGATTGCTTTTCAGGTGTCCAAACAATAATATTCAAGTTCCTTTGGCTTCTGGTAACCTGACCATTATTTAAACTCTTTGGTTGTATTTGAATTGTTGTCAAAACAGCAACCAAAACTCTGATATCCATTTCCCAGCTAATTGTGACATTTAGCTGGCATCTGTGCTGTACTTTCTATTCAACAAACCCCATTCTGTCTTAAAGTGACCTGACATGCTTTCGGCTTCATAAGACCTCCCTCCTTCACACAAAAAAAGAACTATCAGAATGAAAAGATGGCTTCGTTTCTTTTCCTCTAATTCTTAATCCTATTATTATGAAATCAAAAGTATTAATCTCAGTTATCTCATTCATATTAATTTTGTACACCTATTTAAACTGGAATAAGTCAAATCTTATCGAAATTTTTTCCTTTAAATCCGCGATAACACATCTGCTATCACATTTTAGGACCCACAGCATGTACATTTTGTAAGTTTAAAGTCAAGGTGATAAGACTCCAATGAAATACTCTCATATTCTGGTCTTTAAATATTCCAAAAAACGTGAGAGGTTTGTTGTTGTCGACAACCATCTCCGACAATTTATTTGTCACATAAACATTAAAATATTGTCAGGTCAGTGCAAAACTTAATCATTCTTTTTCAATCATGGAGAATGTTGTATTTTTCTTTCTGGTGGATATTGCGTTTTTTCGACAAGTAGCCAATTAGCCATTCAAATCCATCATAACCTTTCTGTATCAATAGATCTCCAAGCCCTATATCCCTAGAAGCAAATAGAATTTTAAAAGGGTTTCAAAATATTTGGTATAGCTCAAACTGGTGCGGTGATTATTCCTGCTTTAAAATTCTCAAATGCCTCCTGGCATTGTTCTGTCCACCACAATTATGTTTCATTCTTTACTAAGTCCATCAGTGGTGCCAATACGGTCCTGAAGTTTGGAACAAACTTCCAATAGAATCCAATCAGTTCCAAAAATCGAAGCACCTCTTTCTTCGAGAATGGTCGTTGAAATTCCTCAAAGCCCTTTGTCTTTGTGTTCCATGGGGGTCAACATTCCATGTCCAATGTAATGTCCCAAGAACGTCACCTCTGCCTTCGTGAATTCTGTTTTCTTTAAGTTTATTAACAAGTTTGCTTCTTGTAATCGTTCAACATGCTCTGCCAAATATAACATGTGAGCTTTCAATCACTTGCTAAAGGTCACGACATCATACAGATAAGCTGCACAATTTGTTCATCTGACCATAACTCTGTTCCTGAGTCACTAAACCTGGCTTTGACGGGAATTCCTATCACTGGTGGCAATACTAATATGTCATCCCCACAGGAACTCGTCAAAATTTCCGAGTTTTTATCTGCCACGTGCTTCATTCTATGCTGTGCCCTTCAGGTGCTGTTTAGCTCACTCACCTACTCCATCTAATCTCTCTCTCACCTCACATACATAATCCAAGTGTGAGATCTCTGACTTCGGTCCTGTCAATCTATATTCAATTAATTCCAAAGGACCTCTCACTTCAAATATTAACTCAAAGGAAGTAAACTGAGTAGATTTAATTGGGGCAAATATTTTTTGTCTAATGGCAAACAATTTAATGAGACACATTCATTGCAGTCATTCTGGTAATCCTGACAGTACGCTGTTAATATGGTCTTCAGCGTCTGATGCTAACTTTGCAAGGCTCCCTGGGATTCAGGATGGGATGCCCTTGATTTAAACTGCTGTATGCCTAAGCTATCCATGACTTCCTTAAACAGCTAAGCGGTAAAATGAGACCTTGGTCTGACTGAATCTCTCTGCGGAGCCCACAGTGAGTAAAGAAAGCTATCAACTCCTCCACCTCCCTTTTTACCTTAACAATCCATAATAGAGTTGCCTCTTGAAATCTGGTAGACACATCCATTATGGCTAGCAAATATTGGCTTCCACTTTTATTTTAATAGGGGAGCTACACAACTCATCATAACCTATGTGAAATGTTCTTCGAATGCAGGAATTGGTAACAAAGGTGCTGGCTTTATTACTGCCTGTGACTTACCTATCATTTAGAATGTTTGACATGTGCAACAAATAATAACCACGTCCATGTGCATTCCAGGCCACTAGAAATGCCTCTGTACTTTAACCTGATTCTTCTGTACACCTAGGTGACCCCCTGCAGTTAGTTTATGTGCTACCCGTAACACTGTACGCTATCTCTAAAACAATCTGGTGCACTTCGGACCATTTCCCTTCTGCACTAACCTATCGGGGTCTCCATTTTAATTTTAGCATTCTATCTTTAAGTTAATAACGTTCGACAATATATTTTGATTCCTTTTCTGTGTGTGTGCATGTGTATGTGTGTGTGAATGTGTGTATATATCAATTGTAAGTCCATTAGCCTTTCAGGACTAAACACCTCTGCCTGATCCTCTACCTGTTCAGGTTTTTCCAGCACCGTGACATCAAACAGGGGGTCAGTTCACTGAGCATCAACTCCTTTGGCTTTTTATTTCGGTTTTCCTTCCTGCTCTAACTTATGACAGTGGAATCTTGTTACTATGCAGTCTGGAACAATCCTGGGTATTTGCTTTTAACTTCCCAATTCCCTAATTTTCCTTTTGCCTTCTCCAACACTAGGGGTGCCACTCCCACCTTGGATCCTGTGAAATTGTTCCCAAGAACAAACTGTACTCCTGGAAATGACACTCTGTTACTCACTGTCACTGTTATTTCCCCAACCTTGAATTGGCATTCCATCCTGATGTTACACAAGGGAATACTTAATTTCTAACCCCATTCCACAAATTGTCACGATCTTTATTAATATGTCAGAAAGAGTGAAAATACTTTCATCTCTCACTATTAGAGGCCGAGAGAAAGTGAGGGCTGCCGATGCTGGAGATGAGAGTTGTAAAGTTTGGGGGTGGAAAAGCATTCCCAACTAGGCAGCATCCGGTGGGCAGAAGAGTTGACGTTTCAGGCATAGATTCTTCATCAGGAAAGTGGGGGGTGGGGTAAGGGATGGGGAAGGGGGCCGAGAAATAAATAGGAGAGTGGGAGTGGAGCTGGGTGTAAGATAACTTGGAAGGCAAGAGGTAGACGCAGGTGGGGTGTGATGGTTATAGGTCGGAGAGGAGGGTGTTGTGGATAGGTGGTACAACAACTAGAACCCTCAAACGAGAACCATCATCAACGTTGACTTCACCAAATTCCAAATCTCCCCTCCACCAACCTCTGCCAGATTGAACCATTCAAACTAGCACTGCCGTCTTGAACTGCCCTAACTGGCCAGCTTCCTTCCCACCTACCGACTCTACCCTCCAAACCGACAAATCACTATTACTCCCACCTACATCTTCTTATCGCCTTCCCAGTGACCCTCCCATCAGCCCAGCTACTACCCTCGTATTTATATTTCAGCCCCATTGTCCCCCCACCACATTCCTGAAAATCGGTTTTTGCCTAATATTCGATTGTTCTGCTTTTCGGATGCTGCCAGATCTGTTGTGCTTCTCCAGCGTCTCACTTCTCAACTATTAGAGACTGAGCAGATCCCATATCTCACAAAAGTATGCTTCTTATCTTTCTCCCCCGATCTTTCTGAGTAAACTTTATCTACAGAGGTGAATTCTTTCTGAGATCAGGTACTGACTCCATACCCAGCCCCTGCCTCGGCTGTGCACTCTCCTGCAGCTCCTCGGCTCTATATGGGGTCTCCTTTACCAGTTTCACTAATGCCACTGGGCTTAGCCTCTTCTGCCATATCTTTCCCCAAATTGCCTTCCTTCAACGACCATCGCAGTGTGTCCCAGCTTACTTCAATGAAAACACCTTTTCCCTGTGCCCTTCTTAAACCATTGGCACTGTCATTTTATGTTTTCCACTCCCTTATACTGAGAACAACTGAGGCAGTTAAACCCTTTGGGCTTCTTTTTTCACCTGTGGAAAACTATTGTGCGCTACTGTTTGCTTTGTAATGTGTGAACTTCCCTTCTCCCAATTTCTATCCCTCATAGCATGAAAATTCTCCCAGAAGATAAATTTCATCTCATGCACCAATGCATATTTACCTGCCATTTCTGCCATGCTTCTCGCTTCTTGAACTTTCTGTTCATGCACATGAATTCTTACCATCTCTGGAAGTGAGTCTTTAAACTTCTCCAGCAGAATAATCTCCCTTCGAACCTCACAGGACTTATCTATTTTTAAGTCCAGCACCCATCTATCAAAATGACTGTAGTTAATTCTTTCAAACTTAACATAAGTCTGACCTGGTTCCGTCTCTGTTTTTATGAACCTCTGTCTATATGCTTCTGGTACCAATTCATAACCAATCAAAATAGCCAATTTGACATCTTGATAATCTCTTGACCCCTCATCTGACAGCGCTGCACATGCCTCACCAGCTGTGCCCACCAGCTTAGTCTGAACTAACATTACCCACAAGTTCACTGGACACGTCATCTGCCGAGTCATTTTTTCCAAAAGAAATAAAAAAGGTTTTGACATTTTTCTCACCGAAATATGGCAAGATACTAACATAGTTGTATACATCCCGACGTTCTCCCTTCATCTCAATCATGTTAATTTAACTTTCTTGTCTAAGTCCCAACTTCTGAATCTCAAATTCTCTCTCTCTTTCTTTTTCCTCTCCTTCTCATTTTTCTCTCTCTGTTTCCGTCTCTTTCTTTATCTTCGAACTTCAGTTGCCATATTTGCAATTTAAGTTTTTTCTAACTCGACTGCACTTGTCTGTTTCTCTGATGCATCAAAGTGTTTGACCAACTCCATTACAATTTCAGCTTTCCTTTTGTCCCTGGTTAAACCCAATTCCAACCTATTTGCTAATTCTAAAAAATGTCCTGCTTCTATCTTTCTAAACTTTCTTGGCAAATTTGGGAACCTCTTTAGTAATGTTAAAAGTCATTTCCCTCACCTTTAATTTAAACAACTAATTTTATTCAAATTTGCTGGGACATTTTGGACCTGAAATCTGTTCAAATCTGTCCAAGTCCCATAGGGCAAGCCCCAAACTGTGAAGACATCTATGTCGAGGACTTCTGTTAATTCAAACCACAAACCCAAAAAAGCTCACCTCACCTCACCTCATAATCTGTTACTACATGAGTGACAAAGAACTCCCAAATTCCACGAATAAAAGAAAAATAACAGTTTGTATGTATGCAAGTTAGCTCGCTGTGCTTGAAGGTGTGTTTTCTGATAATTCGACACGATGACTAGGTAACATTATCAGTGAGAGTCTGTGCTGAAGTGCTGGTGGTATGTCGCGCCTCTCTATTTATAGGTCTTGGGTTCTTAAGATGGGTGATGTCATTTCCAGTTCTTTTGTTTACAAGAGAAGGTAGATAGGATCTAAATTGATGCGTTTATTGATGGACTTCTGGTCAGACTGCCATTCCTCTAAGAACATCCTTGCGTGTCTTAGTATGTGTGCATTGTACCAATCAAAGTGGTGCCCTTCTTTGTCTGTATGTATGGAACATAGTGATAATGGGTCATGTCTTTTGGTGGCCAACTGGTGTTCGTGCATCCTGGTAACATGACAACAGAACAATTTCAATGCCGGAAAAATGTTTTATATACGTTGTTTAAATAATGTGTGTGTGCAGATATGTAACATTTTTCATATGTCCACAACACATTCTAAATGAACAACGGAGACACAGTTAACAAAAAGTGATGCATATGATGTATAAAATTTATAAAACATTAAAACATCATTTGATTCTCATCTAAAGTGATATGTTTCCCCTTCTCTCAACATTCCCTCCTTTTCTGGACTTCTCCACTCCAATCTCTCCTTCTTATCAGGATGTGTTTTATAAATTCTTGCTTCTGGTGTCCCAACTTATTTCAGTTAATCCCCTTTCTACCAGAATTCAATATATTGGCCTGTTGGGTTCTTTTCAAAGCTAGTGTCTGTCATATTATTGGAGATAAAAATTCTGGCATCAGAGTCAGCAATTGAATACGTTACTCTGTTGTTCATGCCCTATACAAAGGATCACAGCACACAGGAATTGCCAAAACATTGAGGGATGTACATCTAATTCTTTCAATGATCTAGTTTTCTCGTTTTTCACATTTCCTCATCTATGTTGTCTCGCTCTTTCTCTCTTTGTATCTAGTTAAGAAATTTACCAATTATTCTTTGCGTCCCTTCTCTCAAGCTCCTTCTTTCGGTTTATATCAATTGCTCTCTTCTAGATGTAATGTGATTATAATTGAGCAATGTAACTGCAAAGACATTCAGGAGGAGCTGGCCAGAGTTAGTTGGAAGGGGAGCTGAGCAGGGCAGACCGTGGAGCAGCAAAAGTAAGAATTTCTGGGGATATTTCAGAGGATATCAGAAATTCTCCCAAAGGAGATGAAACATACTCATGGGAGGACAAGGCAGCCATGAGTGATAAGGCATCAAACCAAAAGAGGAAACATACAATATGGTGAAGATGATTGGGAATCCAGAGAATTCATTGGCTCTGAAACTACATAAGGCTGGCATAACTGACACTACAGAGCTCTTAATCATGGTCAGGGAGAGAAACAGAGGAAAAACATTCACTTTAAACACAGAAGATGATATTACTCAAGAAAAAAAATTGAGGTGAATTAAACAATTGAATTAAAATCAGTTACTTGGTTTTGCAGAATGTGTCAGATTGAAAGCCTGATCCGGGGAAAGACCCTCAGCAGAATGAAAGTATGAAAATGGAAGTGTTACCACTTCAGATACCAGAGTAGGTCACTGAGTACATGACTGATGGGTGAATGGGTCTCGATGTGAACTAAGGGACAGACAGCAGAATTGCATTGCAGATATTGCAGCTCAAAACTGCGTATCGTATTTATGTGGTGCTGTAGACTACAGCAGCAGGAGAAGCAGAACAGCATTCACCACAACCTGTGACTTTTATCCTCGAATAATTTCCTCAGTCTGCCATTACCATCAATACGATCTATGTTTCAGTAATGACTGTGAGTGAACATGACTGGGTCAGAACCACATAAACCTAAACCTGATGCTAACCCATTAAAGCTACCACACTTGACAAACAGATCTGGTCGAAGCTCCGCAATCCTGTCACATTCTGACATAAATGGTATTAAACAAATGACGGAGGAAAGGGCTCCACAAATATCCCCATCCTAAATAATTGAACAGTCCTGTACATCAGTGTAAAAGACCAGGATGTGGTATCTGCACCACCCTCAGCCAGAAGTGTGGAGTTGATGATCCACCTCACCCTCGCCATGACAGCCACAGAATCACAGATGCACGTCTTCAACCAATTCAATTTGATGTTCGTGACATGAAGAAACAGCTGAACACAGTACGTACGAAAAAGGCAATGGTCCCTGACCCCATTCCTGCAATAGGACTGCAGACTTGTGCTGCACAACAAGCCGTGTCCCTGGGGAAGCTCTTTCATTCCAGCTCCAACTCTGACATCTCCCCGGTAATGTGGAAAATTACGCAACTACGTCCAGTTCCTAAGAGGATCATAATTACAATCTGGCCAGTTACCTCCGCCTCAGACCCACCACGACAGTCAAATTGGTGGGAGTTCTTTTTGACAGAGTTATCAAGCAGCACAGAAATAACCTGCTCAGTATGATTTCAGATAGGTCCCCATGTAGAGATGGTGCTGCTGTGGAAAGGTCACTGGATTAATAATCCAGACTAGGCGAAAGCTCTGGGAGCTGGTGTAAGTTAAACACAATTGACAAAATATTAAGATGCAAAATCTGGTGTCCGTAAATAGTGACCTTGAAGCCAATGTCGATTGTACACACCAATTTGCTTCACAAATGTCCTTTCAGAAGTGAATCTCCCGTGCTTTCCTGTCTGGCCCAAACGTGACTGCAGACACACAGACATGTGATCAACTTTGCAATGACCTCTGAATCCGCCAAACAAGACATTCTATTGTATCAAACTGTTCCGAGGTCAAAAGGATAAAACCAGACAGGACACCTGGCCCCAGCTTTAGTATCGGAAAAAGGGAACGGGAACACAGTCCTGTTGACCCTGCAGAGACCTCCTTCCTAACATCTGAGAGCTTGTGATTAACCTTGGGAAGCTATAAAATAGGAAGTGCAGTAGTCCATTTGGTCTATCGAGTTTGCTACCCAATTCAATATAATGATACCTGGCCCTTTATTTCTATATCGTTCTCCTTCTCTCCCACCATTCCTTTACTGTCTCTACCTCCGTATTTATATTCAGTGTCTTGGCTTACAGCTTCGAGTGCATTCCCCAGGTTCACCAGTCACTGAGTGCAGGCATTTATTGTAATCTCATTGCAGAATGGTCTGTCTGTACCTAATACTGTGGACCCTTGTTTTAGACACCACACCCAGGGGAATTATTATCCCTGCTTCCAATCCGTCTCACCCTGTCAGAGCTTTATATATCTCACTGAGATCTCCACCCATTTTCCTAAACCCCATGGAATACAGGCCCTGTCGTCCCAAACTCTGCTCCCACAACAAGCCTGTCATCACAAAGATCGGTCTGGTCATCCTTCACTGCTCTCCCTCAATGTCAGGTTTGTCCTTTATTATGTACTGAGATCAAATCTGCACAGAATACTGCACAGTGTTTGAGATAGGGTCTCACCAAAGCCCTCTACAGCTGCAGTAAGATACGCTTACCCCTGGACTCAAATCCCCCTGAAATGAAGGTCAGTTGATCTTCCTAACTGCTTTCTGCTCCTGCAATATTGCTTTCAGCGACTGGTCTACAAGGAGATCCAGATCCTTTATAATGTTACAGCTCCCTACTTGATAGGTCTATGTACACTGGGCAGCGTGTGAATGCCATTCCCAGTATTGCCTTGTGGGTTCAGACCTCACTGTGCTGCAGGGACCTCGGAGGGCCGCGCAGAAGGAAACAACAAAAAGGCCCATACGTCGCTTTTCAGATCAACATGTTTCAAACAATCCCTTTTCAAACGAAAAGCTGCCAATCTCTTGTTCCCACCAAAGGGCACACTGTCACCTCAACCCACCTTCCTCTCCATCTGCCACGTAGTTGCCCATTCACTCCACTTGTCTTAGTCACCTTGAAGCTTTTTTGCAACCTTCTCACCCACTCACAATCCAACATCCTTTAGTTCTGTCAGCAGGTTGGGATATATTGTATTTGATTCCGACAACCAAATGTTTAATGGGTATTGTGAACAGCTGGGACCTGAGCACCGATCTCTGTGATATCCCAGCAACCTTCCTCTGTTACTTTTTAAAAAAATAATATTTATTTCCTGAATCTGGGTGTGACTGGCTGGGCCAGCATTTATTGCCTGTCCCTGGTTGCCCCTTGAGAAGGTGGTGGTGAGCTGCCTTGTTGAACCGCTGCAGTCCACTGTGGATTCAGTGACAGTAGCACTATTGAATGCGAAGGGCAGTGTTTAGATTGTATTTTTGTGGTGATGTTCACGGTCTGGCTTTTTGTGACGTGAATATTATTTGCCACTTGTCAGCCTGGATACTGTCCAGATCTTGTTGTATTTGAACATGGACTGCTTCTGTATCTGAGGAGCAACAACCATGGCTGAACATTGTGCAATCATTGGCAAACATCTCTATTTCTGACCTTATAATAGAGGCAAGGTCATTGATCAAGCAACCCTGAAGATGTTTGGGCCTAGGCCACTGCCCGAGGGACTCCTACAGACTTGTCCTGGAGCTGAGTTGACTGACCATTATTAACCATGACCATCTTCCTACGTGTCAGATATGATTCTAACCAGTGGGGAGTTTTGCCCCTGATACGCATTGATTCCAGTTTTGCTAAGACCCCTTGATACCATACTTGGGCGAAGGCAGCCTTGTTTTAAAGGGCTATCACTCTCACCCCACCACTGTAATTCAGCTATGTTGTCCATGTTTGAACCAAGGTAATGAGGTCAGCAGCTGAGTGGTCCTGGTGGAGCCCAAACTGGGCGACATTGGCCAGGTTATTGCTGAGCAAGTGCTGCTTAAAAGCACTGAGACCTTCCACCACTTCACTGATGATTGAGAGTAGACTGATGGGGTGGTAATTGGCCGGATTGGATTTGTTCTACTTTTTATATACAGGAGATCCTTGGGGTAAATTTCGACGTAATCGGGGAAATGTTGTTGTAACGGTATTAGAACAGCTTGGTGAGGGCAGTGACAAGGTCTGGAGAACAACTTTTCGGTACTATTGCCAGAATGTTGTCAGGGTATGTACCCTCTGGGGTATCCAGTGTCTCCAACTGAATCTGGATATCGCGTGGAGTGAATCAAATTGGCTGATGGCTTGTAACTGAATTGTTGAGGACCACTGGAGGAGGCCGAGATGGATCATCCACTCAGCACTTCTGACTGAAGATTGTTGCGAATGCATAAACGTTATCTTTCGCACTGAAGTGCTGGGCGCTTCCATCATTAAGGATGGGGATACTTGTGGAATCTCCTACTCCGATGACTTGTTTAATTGTCCATAACTATTCTCAACTAGAAGTAGAAGGACTGCAGAGCTTAGATCTGAACCGTTGCTTGTGGGATCACTTAGCTCTGTCTATGACGAACTGCTTATGCTGTTTGGCACGCAGGTAGTCATGGTTGGTGACTTCATCAGGCAGACACCTCATTTTCAGGTATTCCCAGTGCTGCTCCTGCCCTCCTGCACACTCCATTGAATCAAGGTTGATCCTCTGGCTTGATGGTAATTGTTGTGGGGGGGATATGCCAGGCCATGAGGTTGTGCGGGAGTACAATTCTGCTGCTATTGATGACCCACAACATATTATCGAAACACAGACTTGAGCTGCTAGATCTGTTCAAAGTCTGTCCTATTTAGCATGGTGACAGTGCCACCTAAAATGGTGGAGGTTATTCTTAATATGCAAGTGTGACTTTATCTCCACAACGACTATGCAGTGGTCACTCTTACCTGATACTGTCATGGACAGATACTTCTGCAGCTGGCAGATTTGTAAGGCTGTGGTCAAATATGGCTTTTCCCACTTGTGGGTTCCTTCACCACCTGCCGCAGACAGAGTCGAGAAGTTATATCCTTTCGGACCCAACCAGCTCAATCAGTAATGCTGCTGCTCAACCACTCTTTTTGTGGACATTGACATCCCCAACCCAGAGTACATTTTGTGCCTTTGCCACCCTCAGTGCTTCCTCCAAGTGTTGTTCAGCTTGGAGGAGTACTGACTCATCAGTTGGGAGATGCTGGTACATGGTAATCAGCAGTAGGTTTCCTTTCCCATGTGTAAACTAACGCCATGAGACTTCATGGGATACAGAGTCATTGTTGAGGACTCCCAGAACAATTCCCTTCAAACTGTATTCCATGGTGCCACCACTTCTGCTTTCTCTGTCCTGCTGGTGAGAGAGGAGATATCCGGGGAAGGTGATGGGGTGTCAGGGATATAGTCTTACTCACAGAATCAGACCTTAAATACAATGTCAGGCTGTTGCTTCACGTGTCTGTTTATTTCTATTCACTGTCTCCTGCCTGCTGTCCCATTCTAGAAGCATGGCCATATATTCACCCCAATCCACGAAGATTTGATTTTGCAAACTAGGCTTGGAGCTTTACCAAAATCTTTCTGAAAATCCACATGTCTTACATCCATTGCTTCTCTTTCATTTGTCTCCCAGTCTGTTTCTCAAACATAATTCCCATTTCATAAACCTGTGTTTGTGTTGTCTATGACCATTATTTTCAGTCCCAATAATTTCTCCCAAACGATTTACTTACTATGTTCTATGTTCCATATACTATTTCGTTTTCCACGCCAGACTTGGTTTTCCTGGTATTGTCAGAAAGTTCTGAGAAGACAGAACTGAAGTAGTGGATTCATAGTTTTGCCATTTCCTTGTTTCCCATTCTCCATTCTCTGGTTTCAAACTGGAAAAAACCTGCACTTTTTTTTCATACTTCTCACATTGACATAATTTGACAAGCTATAACAGTTCATTCTTATAACTTTTGTGAACATTATCTTCAGAAACCCATCAATTCTTGTGTTAAGCTGCTCAATCATTGACCTTCCACATCATATACTCACAGGAGCATAGTCTCTGTGCCAACAGAAATACAGCACGATCTATATTAGTCCCACTTTCCGACAAAAGGCTGATAGCCTGGAATGTTATGGCACTTCCAAGTGCTTGTCCAAGTATTTTTAACAGTTGAGAGGTTGACCTTGATAACTCCCCTCTCAGAAAGTACTTTCCAGACCCCAACACGCTCTGGGTGAAGAAAAAGTCATCTTTAAATCCTCTCTGAACCTCAAACCCTTCACTTTGAAAGTGTGCTCCCTTGTTCTTGACCCTCTGTCTAAAAGGAACAGTTGCTGTCTGTCCACCCTGTCGATGCCCCTTGTTAACGTATCCTTCTGAATCAAATCCCCCTCAGCCTCTCTGTCAGAAGTAAACAACCCGAGCTGATCCAGCTTCTCTCCATAGCTGATATGCTCCATCCCAGAGAACATCCTGGTGAATCTCCTCTGCAACCCCCTCCAGTACAATCACATCCTTCCTGTAATGAGGCTCCCAGAACGACATACAGTACTCCATCATGGACTAAACCAAGCCCCGTATAGCACTTTTAATCTACTCCCTGATTAATAAACGCTCCACCCAAGGTTAAATTCTTAACTAGTCCATGACCCTGTTCAGTCACATTCAAGGATGTCTGGAGAAACACCCTCTGAGCTCCCTAGTGTGCTGCTAATCATTGTGTACACCCCATGTCTGGTTCCTCCTTCCAAAGTACATCACCTCATATTTATCAGGATCACATTCCATCTGCCGTTGATCTGCCCATCTGATCATTCCACTTGTATTTTCCTGTAAAATCAGAACTTCCTCCTCACTACCAACCACCCGGCCAATCTTTGTGTCAAACACAAACTTACTTATCACAACTTCCATCCCTCCACCCACTCCCCCGCCAGATTCACATCTATACCATTTATGAATGCTACAAACAATAAGGGATACATTACTGATCCCTGTGGTACACCAGGGGACACTGGTCTCCAATCACACAAACAGCCTTCTCCCACCACCCTCTGCCTCCTGACACTAAGACAATTTTCGCTGTAACTTTTCACGTTATCCTTGATACTCTGAGATTTTACTTTATTTATTTCAGTTTCCCATGCGGAACTTTGTCAAAGGCTTTGCATCAAAACTAAATAAGCGACCTCCTCAAACTAATTGAATCAACTCCATTAGTGTGACTTCACTCTGATAAAGTCATGATGATTATCCCTGATCAAGCCTTGCCATTCTGATTGGAGTTCAATTTTCTCCTTCTCTATTTTCTCCAATATTTTCCCGAACAGTGATTTAATACTCGCTCGTCTATAGTTTCCTGGTCTAACTCTACCACCCTTACTGTGAAGTGCAATCATAATAGCTGTTCTCCAGTCCTCTGGCACCTCCCCTATTGTCAGATTCTAATTAAAATTTCCAGTCAGCGTCTTTCCTCCCTTGACTCCAACATTATCCAGACCTGCAGATTGGTCCAATTTTATACCAGACAAAGCCTCAAACTCCTGCTCGTATTTTACATCAATCTCTTTCCAAGAGCTTTCCAGTCCATCTTCTCGAATTCTGTAGCAGAATCCTCCTTCTCCCAAGTAAAACAGCTGTGATGTTCACATGTAACAATCTATCAATGTTCTCCGGGTTGACACACAGATTGCCCCTTTGGTTTCTAATGGACACTAACTGTTGCTGATTATTCTGTTCTACTTGTCCGTGTAGAATATCATGGGATTCTCCCTCATCTCTCCTGCTTGCTCTTCTCCATGTCCCTCGGTTATTCTCTCCCCTCTAAGTTTCTAAGTTTCAGTAAAATCCCCTCTCATCTTTTGAAACTCGAGATCACAGGCTGAGTTTCCCCATCAGACAATCTTGCCATTTTAGGGATTAATCTGGAGAATACCTTTTGCAGTTCGTCTGTAGTATATTCTATCTTAGATTGGGACTGCAAACGGTACACAATACTCTCAGTTTACTCTCAGCAACACTCTGTGCAGCTGGCGCATGGCATCTTCTATATTTCAATTACATTCACATGAATGTAAACGTAATTTTTTGTTTCGTATTTGCTTGTGTTTCGATTCCATTGCGTTACAGTGTGGAAAAAGGCCCTTCGGACCAACAAGTCCACACCGACCCGCCGAAGTGCAACCCACCCATACCCCTACATTTACCCCTTACCTAACACTACGGGCAATTTAGCATAGCCAATTCACCTGACCTGCACATCTTTGGACTGTGGGAGGAAACCGGAACACCCAGAGGAAGCCCACGCAGACACAGGGAGAATGTGCAAACTCCAAACAGTCAGTCACCTGAGGCGGGAGTTGAACCCGGGTCTCTGGCGCTGTGAGGTAGCAGCGCTAACCACTGTGCCACTGTGCCACCCAATTCTTCCTAATTCCTTTCACTTTAACTTTTCTTATGATGTTAGTGGGAGAGTTCTTCAAAAAGATCCTCTTGAATATCCAACTATACATTATCCATTAGCTCCTCATTGCCTCCGTCTACAAGAATTATCTTCAAACCATTCCAAAAAATGTTTGCCACTTATGGTTTTCGTTTCATCGATGCATTATCATCCTCCCCAGTTTTCCCATTACCTTCTATATATCCAGTAACACGTTCTTTATAATCGAGCCCAACAGACACCTGATCGCGGATGACAAGTTACTGATCTGTAGTTCACCACTCTCCATCTTCATCCTTTCTTAAACTGTTGGTTAATATTTATAACCTTTGCCTTATCCAGACTGGCTAAATATCTTTCGGGAATGTATTGGAAAACAACGTGATAATCTGCGATGCAATCAATATGTCTATTGCTGCTTCCTCTGAAACTCTTGTATGAAGTACATCTGATCTGTCAGATTTATAAATACTCAATTCAGCTTCCTTTTAAAACATGACCTCAACACTGATAAGAATTATCTTAGACTTTACTTACACAAGTCCCATGGTCACTTGGTATTTCTGGGAGAATTTCTGGATATTCTGCCTTGAAGATAGACACAAAGAAACTGTTTCTTTTCCCTGCGATTTCTCTGTTGTCTTCAATAACTTATTCCGTCCGCACACCCACTGTTCCATATTTGACCTTGTTTTTACTTTTGTTTCATACACTGATGTACTTTTTTTTAAGCAGTCTTTATGTTTTTCTTTTGTTTGTATGCTTTTTCGCTTTTTGATTTTCTTTTCTTGGTCATCCGTTGCTGGGTCCTATATTTCTCCGAATCCACTGGCTTACTACGGTACTTGGCATTTTTCTAAGCTAATTCCTGTGATCTAATTAATAGTTGAAGGTGAGGCTGAAACGGTTAGGTCGGACAGGCGGGTGGACCAGATTGATCGGAAGGAAGATGAACACATCGGAACGTTCAAAAGTGGGGAGGATGCTGAGTTGGAAGATTGGACTGGGATAAGGTGGAGTTAGGGTAAATGGGGAAACGAGTGAAATCTACATTAGTCCCCTGTTGTTGGAGGGTCCCAAGATAGAAGAGGACCCTTTCTTAATCCATGCTTCTGGTGGTTAGGGTTTGGCAATGGAGGAGGCCCAGGACTCTCACGTCCTTGGCAGAGTGGAAAGGGGAGTTAAAGTGTTCAGCCACAAGGCGGTGGAGTTGGTCAATGTGGCTATCCCAGATATGTTCTCTGAAATGATCCACCTGCCTTACCAATGTAGAGAAGACCACACTGGCTTTAATGCATGTAGTAGATGAGGCGTCTGTCTCCCTTCATCAACTATCACTTTCAACCCCACCTTCATCGACCTATCGCATTCCGAGCTACCTCCCTCCTGCCACACCGCCTTCTCATTTATCTCTCAGCCCCATTCATCATAAGCCTCATTCCTGATGAAGGGCTTATGCCCAAAAAGTCAATTCTCCTGCTCCTAGTACGCTGCCTGACTGTGCTTTTCCAGGACCACACTCTTCGACTCTGATCTTCCAGCACCACACTCTTCGACTCTGATCTCCAGCATCTGTAGTCCCCATTATCTCCTCACACCTTCAGGACTTGCATGATTCAGATTTATGACAGTTACTTCAAATAAAACAAAAACTACCGTGTACTCAAACAGCATAAAAGAAAACCAATGCATTGTGGTCACTGTTCCCAAAAGGTCCTTTACAGCAAAGTTTTCAAATAGTTCTTTTGATCATTCAACATCAATTTCTAAATGACTTGATCTCTAGCTCAGTGCTCGACAAAATGTTAATGCCAACATCTAACACATGCTCATGAAATCCATTTTTCCCAGCATTAGCATTCAGTTGGGTTAACACAGTTTAGATATAATGTAAACAGTACGTTATTACTGAAGTACCTACAAATGTGTATATCTCATTTCCCGTTTTTAAACATGTCCAGCATGTGTATAGCAGCTTTCACTTTGATATATAACTCCCATCAATGTTTCCTTCTCCTTGCTGTTTTTGCACTCCACCTTACGAGATTCTGGAGAATCTGAGCGATGTGGGATTTGGGGAGATTAATGGTAGAGATCATCTCGCCACATCATTTATGATCTTCTTAAGCATCATTGTGACATTTTCTCCAGATCTCCCGTTATGCTAGTGGAGTAGAGAAGGACAATGATCGTTCATAACTGCTCTGTATTTCCCCCAGAGAGCTGAGACAGCTCTAACCTGGGTGGGAACCTTACAGCAGGCTGGTAAAGCATTGCTGCTGCTGTACAGGGTCTTAGTGAGATCAAATCTGGAGTAGTGTGTACAGATTTAGTCTATTCAATGAAGAAAGGATGTTGTTATATTGGAAGCAGCTCAGAGATGGTTCCCTCAGCTGATTCCTGCAATGAAGTTGCTAGCTTATAACTAAAGGATGATCAGGTTGATCCAATAGCCATTCGAGTTTACAAAAATAAAGGATGATCTTAATTCAACATAGATGACAGCAAGCAGTCAACAACTGAAGATAATTACACAGATAGTGGGGGAATCCATTCGGTTCTCCAGCCTGTTACACAGGAACAACAGGAGGATATTCAGGCCTTCGAGCCTGTTACACCAGAATAGGACTACACTATTCAGCCCCTCAAGCTTGATATATATTTCAGGCCAATCAGCCCCTCGAATCGATAACACTGGACCCAGAGTAGGCCATGCTGCACCAGTATCCTGTTACACAGCAACAGGATCAGTCCATTCAGCCTCCTCAAGTCCGTAACATAGGAACTGGAAGTGGTCACACAGTGACTGGAGATTGTTACACTGGGATAACAGGAGGCCATTCAGACCCACCGAGTCTGTTGCAAGGGAAATGAGTTAGGATAAAAACTATCTGAGACTTTTTTCATGAGAAAGGAGGAGGTAATTCAGACACGTGTCTGTTGTATGGGAACAAGAGAAGACTAATCACTCCCTTCGTTCCATCTCTGGGATACATGAGGAGACCGTTCAGTATCTCCACCGATTATGGAGAAATATGAGAAGACCCATCAGACCCTCAAAATGTTACACAGCAACGGGAAGATTCCATAATCCCC
This sequence comes from Chiloscyllium punctatum, assembly GCF_047496795.1. Taxonomy (NCBI): domain Eukaryota; kingdom Metazoa; phylum Chordata; class Chondrichthyes; order Orectolobiformes; family Hemiscylliidae; genus Chiloscyllium; species Chiloscyllium punctatum. The sequence continues at coordinate 30,375,155 of NC_092761.1, read as the reverse complement.
CACCCCTCTAACGCATCAACAGGAGGTGGTCATTCTGGTCTTGGAGATGACAACATGGGAACCCCAGAAAGACTTCATCCCATCGATTTTGTACACCAGCAGGATGATGAGTCCAGTCACCCACACATACCGCTTATGCAGCAATTGGAGCACATCTCTGGAAACCCTTTTGTCCATCAAACATGAATTCAAAGAAAACGTAATGGTTTTCAAAAGGGAAGAACTTATAATAACTGAATACATTAGGGAGTAAAATGTAACAATAAAGTATTGTAATTTAAGGCAAATTATTAGAATCCATTGTTGAGGACATTTCCAAACGTAAACCACCATCCATCGGACTCAACATGGTTTTACAAAAGATAAACCATGATTGAAGTGTTTTCTTGAGTTATATAAAGATGTGACAAACAAGGTGGATAGTGGGAATCCTAGAGATGGAATATATCTGGTCTTCGTGAAGGCATCGGATATGTCGCTTCTCCAAAGAGTGAGTGGTAAGATCAGACAGCATCAGTTTAGGAGTAATTTATTAGCTTGGATGGAGGCTTGGTTAACTAACAAAATTGAGTCAGATGAACTAAATATATCATTTTATATTGGAAAATGCAATTTGTTGAGTGCCATAGATTTCATTTCTCATGCCTCAACCATTTGGGATCGATATTATTACTCGGTTGACGGGATAGAAAATACAATAGCTACATTTTCAGATGACACTAACATTGGTGGGAAATTACTTCGGAATGATGATGCAAGAGATTTAAAAAACTGTATGTATAGATTGGGTGAATGGGCAACCATTTGGCAATGAAAACTAAAGAGGATAAATATGGGATTATTCAAGTTGGCCAGCCTAATAAAAAGGCAAATTATTATCGAAATGGAGAGAAACTTCAAAGTGCTTAAGTGCAGAGGGATCTGGGTGCCTGCTTGCATATCACAGAAAACTTGTTTGCGGGTACTTCAAATACTGAGAAATGCAAGCATAACTTCATCGTTTATTTGGAAAAGGATAGAGTAGAAAGGTAGGGAGTGTTGGTGTAGCTATGCAAGGCATTAGGGAGGCTGCAACTGGAGTACAGTTTGGGTGTCCTGCAGAATGAGGTATTTCCATTGGAGGCAATTCAGAAGAGCTTCATTAGAATGATTCCATATGTGAAGTGTTTGTCTTATGAAGAGAAATTGAGCAGTTTAGGCCTATACTCTCGATTTTATAAGAACGATAGGAGAGCTCATTGAGGTCTGTAAGATGCGAAATATAATTGAAAGTGTAGATGTGGAGTGGATATTTTTTTCATCAGCCGCAATCTCCAACAAGAGACTAGAGTTTGACGATCGGGAGATAGCAGGGATGTGGAACAGAGGCCGCGATGACATCAGCCATGATTGTATTCCATGGTGGAGCAGATTCGAGAGGTTGGATTCCTGACTGATTCTCTTCGTTCATATTCAGCTTTTCCACTGTGTTACACAGTAATGGGAGAGGACTGTGTATCAAACAGGAAGCAGGCACTCCGGATAAATCAGTCTAAATCAGTTTGAGAGAACGTCACCAGTGGAGTCACACAGTGACCAGTGCTGGGTCCTCCACTATTTACAATCTATATCAATAATCAGGAGGATGGAACAGATATACAGATACTGAGTTTGGTCATGTTGCTGTGATAAACAAGAGATTAAATTATCAAGAGAGGTAAAGGAAATGGATAATAATTTGGAAGGTGCAATATAACATGATAGAAGCTGTCATTTCATTTACAGGAATAATGGAAGGCAGTATGTTACTGAAATGGAGAGGGATTACAGGGATTAATGATACTGTGTACTGGGGGGTTCACTCATACCCGTTCAGACATGGGAGGTTTTGCTCCATCCCTGATCGTCTGCTCCTTGATGCTCCAAGTGACCCCATTGCTCTCCGTACACATGGACTGTTTTGAAGTGTTTGGTTGGTGATGGGGATGCTGTTTTCAAACATGTATTAAGGGAATGGCCTTTATCCAAGATACATTCATTCATTTCTACATGGAGACCCGAAGACGATGGGAATGCTGTCTGCTTGTGAGTGAAGGAACTGTGGCTGCTGTCAGGACAGAGTTATTCACCAACATAGTGTACTGTGCATGGACACACGGTAACATTAACAGAGAGAGAGCTCCTTCAGTTACTCTACCTTTCCCCATTGACATGGGTACTCTGCAGATGTCATGTGCACCATCGGGAATCCCATTATACTGGATACACCCGACAGCTCCCTGCTGTGGGGGAAACGATGTATTTACCTCATCCACCATATATATCCTCCATCACCGAATGGTTACATTGATGGCAACATACTGGCAGATGATGGCTTTGTCACCCAGTCCTGTTTGGAAAGTTCCAGAACATAGATGCTGAATGAAACTGTGACCCGAACAGCCACTGGCAGCACCGTCCTTTCCCCTGGGGTGAAGCTGCAGGACGTGTTAAAGGAGGTGACACTGCTCTGTGACCAGCTCCTTGTTCAATAAGTGTCCCCTCACACTCTGCTCATGGATTAAGTGTAGCTTGCGAGGCTGTTAATGAAAAACTCGGGTGGGTCCAACAGATCCCTTTCCACACATACACTAACACTGTGTTTTCAGAGTTTCCCCACTCTGTAACCTTTGCTCCATTCGTTGCTCATGTTACTGACCCAGATGCTGTAACTACAGTCCCCAGGCTCCACCCAAAGATGGGTCAGCAAATCCTCATGTCTCCCTGAATGTCTCAGGCAGCTCACAGCACAACCTCCAGCAAACCACCCCCAACCCCTCCACTAAATTTTCAATAAGAGTCAGTCAGAGACTCCTCATCTCTAAGTGTTGTGGACCAGACCAGATCCCTGCAAAATATTTTAAGAAGGTCGCTTCGACCCAAACCTTTCCTTATTTTAAAAATAGATGTGAAGTTTGCGTTCCAGATATGTTGTGACTGGTCAAACCACTCGACATTAAGCAAAATATAATCGATTCAAATGCTTTAGTTAAAATACAGTTAAAGAAAAGAACATTTGGAAATAGCTTATATGTTTCAACACTTACACAAACAATAGATACCGTACCTTCTTGGTATACACCGCTTGGCACAAAGATATATTCAAATACAGATCCTTACATGCAGTTTTCCGATCGAAGAGATATCAACATCAAAAGAGATCTCAGAGAGAAAAGCAGCTGGGGATCATGTATTGAAACTTCCAACCCTTCTGGGATTCCCAACAGCTTCTGAATGCTGCAGCTAAAAGCAAACCGAGAAAACCTGGTCTGGGAGAGCTGGCCGCTGCCCTTCCATTGTTACCAATGTTTTAATAAAACCTAAAGGCTTTCTCAATTATTTACTTAAACTGTTTTCAGACAGCAGTTCTGCACCTCTGTCTTTATAACCTCTCTTCAAAAAACATCCCAATAGAAAATAACCTTTTTATAGTGATAGTGTACTCACAACTCCACCTTTAATAAAATGATCCATCAATATACAAAAAGGGATTCATTTTAGCCCTCCTAATCTTCCTCTATGAGTAGACTGGCGGGAATGGCGGGATTACCTTTCACTGAAAGACTGAAGTGACTGGGCTCGTATACCCTTGAGTTTAGAAGACTAAGAGGGGATTTGATTGAGACATATAAGATTATGAAAGGATTGGACACTGGCAGCAGGAAACATGTTTCTGCTGATGGGTGAGTGCTGAACCAGAGGACACAGCTTACAAATACGAGGTAGACCATTTAGGACAGAGATGAGGAGAAACTTCTTCACCCAGAGAGTGGTGGCTGTGTGGAATGCTCTGCTTCAGCGGGCAGTGGAGGCCCAGTCTCTGGATTCATTTGAGAAAGAGTTGGATAGAGCTCTCAAAAATAGTGGAATCAAGGGTTATGGAGATAAGGCAGGAATAGGATACTGATTAGGAATGATCAGCCATGATCATATTGAATGGTGGTGCAGGCTCGAAGGGCAGAATGGCCTACTCCTGCACCTATTGACTATTGTCTATTGACTGCCATACATATATGTTCCATTGACTCTGAGCATACAAATGTTCACAACGAGATTCGATTTCAATCATTTTACTCCTGCCACAGAATGCCTTTGTTTTTCTTCAGTCAAGTTTCCACAACGTGTCAAAACTTAGGTTTTCTAACCCTGTCACATGTATAATTTCATATTTAATGGCGGAAATAATAAGCTAAGTCGACACAGACTGGTACTTTTCTCCCAAAACTTCTCCAAAAACTTTATGGGTTCACGATCAGTGAAAACGATTTATCTCAGATACGTTATTTGTAATTTAAATGCTGAAATGTTGTAACGCCAACACCAAGCTCAAGGCCCCCTTCCCCATTGTGGAATAAGTCTGTTGATGTTTCCACTGGACACTCCAATCACACGTTACATAATGGAGCACTTCTCATCTTTCCAATAGTCCTTCTGAATGAAGTAGCTCCTCATGTCTCAGCAGAAAAGAATTACATGCTTCTGTACCTCTTAATGCTCTAACCCCTTTACCTGCTACTCCTGGCCTATGCCAATAAACCTTACTCTCACAGGGATATGTTTTAAGAAGATCTCACACAATCTTCTCAATCCCTCACAGAAACCAAACTTTGATTTCTGAACTCAATCATCATCATCAGCCATTTCAGCTTCTAACCTTCCCATTGTTACTCTCTGCTCTCCCAATGAGTTCTCATGACTGCAAGAAGTAAATTGTTGAACTTCTCGAAAATAAGAATCTCTCTAAGGGTCATAGGTTTGCTATGTTTTAATACCCTTCCCCACCTTTCAAAATTTGTTTGATCCTTTCAAACACAACGTGCGTTTAACCAGGCATGCTATTTTAGATTCATGAAACACTGTGTCAGCTTCTGGCACAAGCTCATATGCAATTCAAATGCCTTTCTTTACCTCCTCATACTCAGCAGATACCTCCTCTGATAGGGATGCAAATGCCTATCAGCTTTGCTTGAATCAACTAAATCCACATGTTCTCTGGCAACTGCATTTGTTTAGCCACTTTCTGAAATGATATTAAAAAGGCTCCCTCCATCATTCTCATCAAATTTAGATCATACCTGGATGTATTTAAACAGATCCCCATCAGACCTTTGGCTATATAGGATTGCTCATCCTCCTTATCCAGCCGACTGTCTGCCTTCATCTTCACCTTCTATGTCAACTTTCCTCTCTAATTACTAAATTTTGAAGTTGAAACTCTCTGCTTTTCTTCTCTCTTTCGTCTTCATTTCCTTTTCTTTTATTTCTACTTTTCATCACAATTCAAACTGTTTCAATTCCTTTTCATGTTCAAGGTGCCTCATTTGAAATTGAATTCTAGCCATTTCCAAAGACTCTGATGGCGGTTCCACCAAATGTAAATGCCGAGCTATAGCTGTAATTATCTCTCATTTTCGCACAAACACAACCCCAACTCCAGCTTGTCTGTCAATTCCTACAGCTTCCCTTCATTACCTTTTGTAAAACTTTACTTCTTCCACACCCAGAGAACTCTTAGTGACTGAGATTGTCTTTATACTCAACACACTGTTTAAACCAACCGAATTCTACATCCAGAACCAAAGACACTAACAAGTACCATACGGGACCTTTTAACCCAATAGCCTCCCAGTGCATACTCTCCAGTGTTTGCATGAGCTTATTCTGGATTCTCTAGTTTCCTCCCACAATCCAAAAGTGTGCATGTCAGGTGAATTGGCCATGCTAAATTGTTTGCAGTTTTCAGGGATGTGTGGGTTAGGTGCCTTAGTCGGTGTAAATGTGTAATAATAGGGTAGAGGAATGGGTCTGGGTAGGTTACTCCTCAGAGGGTCGGTGTGGACTTGTTGGGTCGAATGACCTGTTTGCACACTGTAGGGATTGTAATTCTAAACCCAATTTGGTATTATCGATTTAGAACCAGACAAGAGTCCCCAGTTTGCAATAGACCAACCAGACTGCATCAAACTAGTTTAAGGAGGTCGTTTGGATGCGAACCTTTTCTTATTTTAAAGGTAGATGTGAAGTGGGTGTTCCAGATGTGATGGTACTCGTCAAATCACTCACCATAAAGCAAAACACAATGTATTTAAACACTCTGATCAAAGTCCATACACAATGAAGAGGAATTTAGACTAACTTAACTATTGGAAACCTTAACAGAATAATGGATACAGTACCTTCTACAAATGAACTGTTCCAATATACTACAATCACCTAAACACACCCCTTGGCAAAAAGGAACATTCAAACATGCATTCTTGCATACAGTTCTCCAATCCAGGAGGAAAGAGCATCAAGTGAGGTTCCAGAGAGAATAGCAGCTAGGGATAATTTACTAAAACTTACACCCGTTCTGGGACCCCAAGCACCTGGTGATTGTTATTGCTACAATGAAAAGAAACCTAGAAAGCCTAGTCTATGCGAGCTGGCCATTGTTACTACTATTTATTGAAAACCCTAAAATCCCCGTAAGTTATTTACTTGAGCCGTTTTCAGTAAGAAGTTTGGCCTTTAAGACCTCTTACTAAAAATGAGGAAAAAATAACCTTTTATTAAAAAAGTGACAGCATTGTCAGGCAATTTAGATGCCTGGTCCTTTACTCAGTGGTCTTCCTCGTGTTACTGATAACAAGGTCACCTGAAAGGGACAGCCACAGGTACACACCAAGGTACAAGGATGTGTCTCATAACTTCTGAAACACACCTGTCCATGAACCATCACATGGGACACACCGGGAAGTGAACAACAGCCTGACACACGCCATTTCATTATTTCTGAGCTACACAATGCCAGCAACGATACACTCGGGAGACAAAACCCAAGGCCAGGGAAAGATACAAAGGGACAGAGAGATTCACATTAAAGACAGAAACAGGCAGTTAATTAACTGAAAAGATGCTGTGTAAATATGGGGAAAAAGACAGGGCAGTGGGGCTAACTGCAGAAGTGAGATCTTCGTGCGTAAAATTACAAGAATGAGAACATTAAATACAGGCATTGTCTGATCAGCTGAATGGTTTGTTACATCAAATTCTGAATCTGCTTCAAAGAACACCACAAACAAACATAAACTGGGACAAGATGACAGCCGAGCATGGAGAGCTGTGCACACCATGCTCGTGTGTTGCTCAGTGAACTGCACTATCTGGAGAGCATAAAAAACTTTACTAACATATGCTAACTATACTCACATCAGATTACTGCCTATAATTGGAAGGTTTGCTCTCTGTGTGTGTTCATCAGAGACTGAGAGAGTGTGCGCGATAGGCGTGGTTGAATGCGAAACTGATTGTTTGAGAAGGAACGCACATGGAGAAAACAATTTTAAATAAGAACAACTGGCAGGCCTTTTGTTTATCATTAGAGAGAACGAGGGAAGTTTCATGGACAGATGAGGTAAAGTATTTGAGAATGTTAAAATAAAGGCATTGCCAGACACAACAGCAATATACATCGGCGTGCACATGAATGACAGATCGATGGGAGTTTGGTGTGAGTTCGAATCAGATTTGCTTCGGCAGGTTTGAAGCCGGGAGCGTCAGCAGCAGATTATTGGCTTCATTAAGCCTGTACTTCATAGCTCAAGGTTCAAACAGCAGATGCAATAAACCAGTTAGATATATTCTGGAGTAGTGAGTATTTCAAGTTAGAAATGTCAGGGAATGGTGTCAAGAATCAGCTCATTGTCAAAGGGATCTCCCACAGTTGTGACTTGTCTGCTTCAACTGCAGATATTGGCCAGGGATGGGATGGAAACAGTGGAAGGAAGTGGAGTTTGTAACCAGAGCAGTAGACAGTGACCTCCATGCTCTTAACAGCAAAGGCAATGATACGATGCATTATGATTCTCCCCTGAAACTGAATAGTTCAACATAGAGATCCGTGAGTAACACTGCCAGAGCAGAGAGCGAGGCAGTAATTGAACACCTTCATTGATGCAGTTAGTAGTGGTCTGTAGAGTGAATATCTGGATTGAGAGATTCAACAGGAAAAATAACAGTGGCAGGAAGTGTAGACAATATGAAAAAACAATAATACACTCATAACTGGTTTATAGAAAACAAAATCTGGATAGTGACACTCACCAGGAACACCAACGATAGCCAGGAAGGGAGAATAAAAGGATTGAATAATGAGAAGAGCGAAATAGATCCGCAATGATAATGACATCCAATCAAATTCAGAAAGATACCAAACATAATCGGCTAAGCTCCTGTATATTGTTGGAATATTCATGTCTAATGTTCTCAGATTCTGATCCATTGTTGGAATATTTCAGTCTAATGTCCTCAAAATCTTATCCATTGTTGGAACATTCTGGTCTCATGTTCTCAGATTCTGATCTCTCCTCCCCTTCTCTCTGGATCTGCTGATCCCTGTCAGTGCTGTCGGTGATGTTCCGCTCATGTTATGGGATGACACATTGAAAGCAGCCTATCTATCATTAAAAGATGGAAACCCTCCACTGGGATAATTAGAATCCATGGAGATTGGCATTAATCGCAGTCACTGAACAAATAGACTCAGTTAACCAGTTCAATACTTCACTTTGCATATACTGGATGCAATGGATGATGGTTGCTGAGGGATGGACCATAAATCTTTCAATATTTTATATCTTTTTTCCCTTGTATCTGAGAGTATTAACAGAACACTGCAGAGGTCTATGTATATTCCATTCTGTTTTTGAAAGGAGGCAGTTATAAAATAACATATCGGCTGCATAATAAAGGGGCGGGGGGTGTGTGGTGGGCAAGATTCTAGATACCTGAACACAAAGTATGGTGCTTATTGACCAGTGTGAGGCTACTCCTGGTTTTAATGCCCTGTTATCAAATCCTTTCATAACCTTGAGATAGAGCATTGGGACTGCTGATCAGAAACAGGCCGAAGAAATTCTGTTCCAATGGGCCTCTTACAGAGGAGAAGAGAAGACCATTCAGCCCATATTAGCCTGTTGCTACTTGAAAAGGTGGAAAGGTGGTATATTGGCACATTTTGTCAACAGAATCATTCAGAACAAAGAGATGTGTTGCTGCAGCTGCATAAAGTGTAACTGAGAGGGCACCTGCAGTACATTGTGTTGTCTGTGTTTCTGCATCTCAGAAAGGATGGACCTCCATCAGATACAGTATAATGGCTGCTCGTAATCCACGGGTTGTTGTGTCTCGGAACTATTACACAGGGACAGGAGGAGGCCGTGCAGCCTCTCGAGTGTGTTTAGAAGAACTGGAGGTGGCCATTAAGCCTCTTGAGTCTATTACAGAGGGACAGGAGGAGCCTAGTCAGACTTTTGAGCCCGTTATAGAGGGGCAGGAAGTGTTGATTTAACTTTCAAGTCTGTTACGCATAAATATTAGTTTTAAATTAGTTGTGGAATAGGAAATACCTGATGTCAACATTAAAGTTCAAACTTTGAACAAGGCCAATTTTGAAAGTGTTAGGCGAGCCCTGTGAAAGGCTGATTGGAATACCCTATTCACAGGTAAAGGGATGGTTGGAAAATGCAAGGTCATCAAAACTTGGTTTCAGAGAGTCCAGAGCCAACGTGTTCCTGTTAGTGAGATGGGCAAGGCTGGTGGGTGCAGGGAGTGCTGGATGGATAGATATATTAATGTTATGGTCAAGGTAAGGAAGGGGGCACATGTCCGGTAAACAGAGCTGAGATTAAGTGAATCCCGAGAGGAGTATAAGGGCAATAAGTGTATAGTCAACAGGGAATTCGGTCCAGAAAAATGTGGATATGAGATGGCTTTAGAAATAGGGTTAACGAGGCATTGAAGAAATTCTACAAATCCTTTAATGGTAAAAGATTAACTAGGGGGAGAACAGGGCCCCTTAAAGATCAGTAAGACTACCTCTGTGTGGAACCACCCGAGATTGGAGGGATATGAAACAAAAATGTCTCCTCAGTATTTAATGAGGAGGAGGTTACAAGAGCGAGAGAATGAATAAATATACAGTGAAACATTGAAAGGTGTCTATATTACAAGGAGGTGCTTGACATTTTAAAACACATAAAGGTGAACTAATCCCTGGGACCTGATCAGTTGTATCCCAAATGTTTGTGAGAAGCTAGGAAAGAAATTGGTCAGCATTTTGCTGATATATTTGTATCATTGATTTCCACAGGTGAGGTGTCAAAAGACTGGAGGGCAGCTAACATAGTGTCATTATTTAAGAAAGTAAGGAAAAAAAAACAGGTAACCATAGATCGCTGAGCTTGCCGTCAATGGTGACTAAATTGTTGGAGGGGATTTTGTTGGAAATGATGTAAATGCATTTGAAAAGACAAGGACTGAAGAGGGCTATGTACATTGGAGATCACGTCTCACTGACTCGGTGTAATCTTTTGAGGAAGTGATGAAGATGATTGCTGAAGACAGGCCAGTGGATGTTATCTTTATGGAATTCAGTAAGATTACCAAAATGTTCTACATGGTAGACTGGTTAGCAAGGTTAGACTTCCTCGGATCCAGGGAGACCTCGCCATTTAGATCCGAAACTTTCTTGAATATTGGAGACAGGGCGTGACAGTGGATATTTGTTCATTAAAGTTGGAGACCTGTGACCAGTGGCGTGCCGCAAAGATCAATTGTGGGTCCACTGCCTTTTGTCACTGATGCAAATCATTTACATTTGAGTATATGAAGTATTGTCAGTAAGTTTTTAGATAATTCCAAATTTGGTGGTGTAGTCTCCAGTGAAGAATGATCTCTCAGACTATAATGGGACCTTTTTTAGGTGAACCGAGGAGTGGCAGATAGAGTATATTTTAGTTACATATGAGGTGTTGCATTTTGGCAAGACAAATCAAGGTAAGACTTACAGGTAGTGCCCTGTCGAAAGCTGCCAGTGAAGAAGAACTCCATTGAAATTATCGAATCCCTACAGTGAGGAAACAGGCTTTTCGGCCCATCGAGGCCACACTGAACCTCTAAACAGTATCCCACTGGACAAAAACCTGCCCTATCCCTCTGAGCCTGCATTTCCCATGGCTAATCCAACTACCCTGCACATCCCTGGGTACGGTGCGCAATTTAGCATGGCCAATCTACCCTTATCTGTATATCTTTATACAGTTGGAGTAATTCATAGAACCCGGATGAAACTCACACAGACACGGGGAGAATGTAGAAACTTCACACAGCCAGTCATTCAAGTTTGGAATTAAACCCAGGTCGCTGCCCTGTGAGGCAGCAAAGCTAGCCTCGTGGTGCAGGTTCTCCGTTCCTTGACAGTGCTGTCACAGATAGACAGCGCAGTGATGAAGGCATTTGGTGATCTTCCCTTTATTGATGTGTGCTTTGAGTCGAAGCATTTGCATGACATGTTAAATCTGTACAGGACATTGGTTTGGTCCCTTTTGTAATATTGCCTTTAATTCTGGTCTCACTACTGTCAGAAAGATGTTGTCAAACTTGAAAGGGTGCAGAAGAGATGGAAAAGAATGTTGCAGGTGTTGGAGGGTTAGAGTTTCAGGGAGAGGTTTAATAGGCTGGGGGTGGGGAGATCCTTAAATGGGTTTATAAAATCATGAGGGGCATAGATAAGGTAAACAGTCAATGTCTTCCCAGGATAGACGAGTCCAAAATTAGAAGACAAAAGTTTAAGGTGAGAGGAGAATGTTTTAAAAGGGACATGAGGGACAACATTTTCACACAGAGACTGCTGTGTGTATGGATTGAACAGACAAAAGAGGTGGTGGAGGCAGGTACAGTTACACTATTTAAAAGGCATTTGGATGGATACATGCATGGGAAGGGTTTAGAGAGAGACGGGCAAAGTGCTGGCAAGGGAGACGAGATTAATTAAGGATATTTGGCGGTATGGATGACCAGACCGAATGATCTTTTTTCCGTGCTGTACATCTCTGAGAGTCTATTGACTCTTCAGTGTATAACATGGGGACAGGAGGAGGCTATTCAGCATCTGAATTCTGCCAATCGGCTTGTTTGCTCAATCACAGAGTATCAAATAAAAAAATATATCATTCAGATTTTGATGGTGCTTTACAGAAATGGGGAAAGGCCTTTATTCAAGAAAAAGTTGAAAAGAATGTGAAGAGGCCATTCAGTCCCTCACCTCCATTCCACAGGAGCAGCAGGTGAGCACAGCGCTATTGGAGCCTGTTACTCAGGAGCAGGAGGAGGACATCTACTTTCACAAACTTGGGATCAGGCGGGAATCATTCAATTGCTTGAAACTGGGACACAGGGACAGGAGACAGTCACTCAACTGTTCGAGACTTGGACACAGGAACAGGAGCCAGTTATTCAACTGCTCGAAACTGGGGCACAGGGATATCTGGAGGCTAGTGAGGCTTGAGGATCCTGTTACGCAGGAACAGGAGGAGGTGACTCACTCCACACCAGTATGGGACACTGGGAGAGAAGGGAAGTTTGCTTGGAACAAAGAGAAATATATTATAAGTTGCATCAGTGGTCCATTCAATCCTGCCCCACCATTCACTAAGACCACGGCTGCTCTGATTGTGATTCCCTCATTCCATTTTAGAGAGCTTCCCCTCTCTGCAGCCTCTGCTCGATTTGTTGGTCATGTTGCAGACCCAGATGCTGTAACAACAGTTACCATGACTCATCCAGAGGGTCGGGTCTAACTGGATGAGTCAGGATTTGAAGAGTCCAATCACAAGAATTAAAACAAAAATAAAGGCATAGCCAGATGTTTAGTTCTCTCACATTCGCAATCTAATTTACATAACCATTACATATTCAGGATGGATCACTGTGTAGATCCGGCTGGTGTACTGCTGAATGCAACCCAGCTATGTGCAGAGTGAAACTCTGTGCAGCCCACACCAATGCTGGATCTATAATGCTGGGCTAAATGTCCAGCGTGGGGGGCTGTGCAGTCCGCACTGGATCATTCATATATAAACCCAGATTGTTGCATTGTTCGGTAACACTGTGTTAGATCACAGCTCAGTGTGGGGAAACTTGCAACCAATGTTGGAACTGACAGGATGTGCTGCTCCCATCTATTTACAGCTCCATATCTCCACTGTGCCTTGTCAAGGGTGCTGCGAATGTGAAAGTCACTGCGAGGAAGAGATGTAAATGGAAACAATTTAAATACCAATAGTTCTGATTAAGGCGCTTATCACTCTAGTATTTAAAGATGAAATAACTGAGATAATATCCAATGAGATTTTGTAAATGATATAAACAACAAGAGGGGTTGGTAACGTTATAGTGGTTGCACTATAAGCCTTCAAATAATCAATGGGTATTAGAAGAACAGATATGCAGGAAGACTGGCGAGACTTGCAGGAACAATAGGGTTGCCATAATAGGTGATTTTAATTATCCTAACATAGATTGGGGACTTCCAGAGGGTTAAGAACTTAGATGGAACGTAATTTGTTAAGTGTGTTCAGGAAAGCTTCCACAAGCAGCATGTACAGGGTCCGAATAGGGAAGGGACAAACTCGACCTACTGTTGGGAAACAGGGCAGGATAGGTGATGGAGGTAAAGTGGGGGAGCATTTTGGGAAAAGTGACCAGAGATGTATTAATGTTAAAATAGGTATGGTAGGGAAAAAAATTGGCCCACAGATTCAAGTTCTAAATTAGGGCAAGGCGAATTTTGTTGAAATTAGACAGGGGATTTCAGGGCTTGATTGGAGTAGTATGTTTCCAGATAAAAGGATCCAGGGCAAGTGGGAGGGCTTCAAAGTGAGATAGCTCGAGTTCAAGGTCTGCATGTCCCTGTGAGGGTGAAGGGAAAGTGAGGCTGGAAGAGAGAACCCTGGATGACAAGAGATATTGAGGCTCTGACCAGAAAGAAAGGAGGCGTCACTCAAGTACAGGCAGCTGGTTCCAAGGGAATCTCTGGAGGTACACAGGGGTTACAGGAGTTTACTGAAGAAGGAAATCAGCAGGGCTAAAATGGGGTATGAGATAGCCTTGCTGAGCAGATTAAGATGAATCCAAATTCAATATAGTAAATAAAAAGAACAACTAGAGAGAGATAGGACGCCTTAAAATCCAAAATTGGCATGCATGTGTAAAACCTCATGAGATGGATGAGGTCCTCAATTCCCCCTCTGTGTTTACCATGAAGAAAGACATGAAGACCTGCGACCTTTGGGAGGTTAGTTGCGATATCTTGGTACAGTCAATATAACAGTAGAGGTGTTGTTGGACATATTAGAATGCATAAAGTCAGATAAATCTCTTGGTCCTAACCAGATATATCTAAGAGCACTGCACAAGGCGAGAGAAGGTCGTTCAGGGGCAAGGTCCCGGAAGACTGAGCAGTAACATGTGTAGTGCCCTTATTCAGAAGGGCTGCAAAGAAAAGCCTGGGAAAGATAGACCAGTAAGCTTCACATCTGTTTCGGAAACCACTTGAGAATGTTCGGAGATATAAGATATGGATGCATTTGGGAAGACAGAGTTTGACTTGGAGCAGTCAGCATAGCTTTGTGCGTGGCAGATCATGCCTGACAAAGTTTGATAGAGATTTTTGAGGAAGTGACCTGGAAGGTTGATGAGGAAAGATGGTGGACATAGTCTATATGGATTTCAGTAAGGCCTTTGATAAGGTTCCACATGGTAGGCCGCGCGAGAAGGTTAGATCGCATGGACTCCAATGTAAACTGGCAAACTGGCAACACAATTGGCTTAATGTTCTGAAACAAATGGCTATGGTGGAGGTATGCTTGTCAGACTGGAGGCCTGTAACGAGTGGAGTGCCTTAGTCGGTCCTGGGCCCATTGCTGTTTGTTATCTATATCAATGATTTGGATCAGAGGGCATAACGCAATGTTAGTAGGTTTGCAGATGACACTAAATTAGGAGACATCATTTGCAGTGAGGAACATTATCAGAAATTGCAGCAGTGCCTTGATCAGCTGGGAAAGTTGGCTGAGAAATAACAAATGGAGTTTAATTTAGATAAGTGTGACGTCTTGCATTTTGGAAAGTCAAATCCAGGTAGGAGTTTAATGACGAATGATAGTGCCTTAAGACGTGTAGTGGAACAAAAGGTCGTTGGAGATCAGGTGCACGGTTGTCTGAAATTTGAGTCACAGATACACAGGAGAGTGAAGAAGGCTATTGGCACATTGGCCTTCATCAACGCATTGAGTATAGAAGTTGGGACGTTATGCTGCAATTGTACAGGATGTTGGTAAGGCTGCAGTTGGAGTATTGTGTTCAGTTTTGTTCATCTTGCTCTAGAAAGGATATTATTGAACTAGAAAGTATGCAGAACAAATTTCCAAAGATGATTCCTGGGATTTAAGCTCTAAGTTATAGGCAGAGCTTGGACAGGTTTGAACTTATTTCTTTACAGCGTAGGAAACTGAGGGGGTTCTTATAGAAGTGTAGCCCTTATAAAATCATGAGAGGCGTGCATGGGGTGAATACTTCAAACGTCTTTCTCAAGTTTGGTGAATCGAAGACTAGAGGACATCCATTAATGTTAGGAAAGGATAAAAAATATAAAAAGGAAACTGAGGGGCAACTTTTTTACGTAGAGTGTGGTATGCATATGGACTGAGCTGTCAGTGGAAGTGATTGAGTTGGGTACAATAACAACATTGAAAAGGAAATTGGACAAATACACAGATAGGAAAGGATTAGAGAGATACAGAACAAGGGCAGGGAAATGGGGTGAGTCTGATTGTGCATTTTGGTTACCATGGGCCAGCTAGGCTAAATGACCAGTCATACTGGCAGTCTCGTGCAATACGACTGTAAATGAGTGTGTTTTGGGGTGGAGATAGGATGCGGGGGGGAGACTGAGATAAAATGTCATGGAAGGATATGTTCACAGGTTTCAGAATGAAGACATTTCGATAGTATCATGCAACACGGGTCAGTATTTCGAAGAATTATGAGTGAAAGGGATATTGCTGTGAGTTCAGGCGATGGAGAGTTTTGGATGAGCATTTGTTCTGCAGCTTTGTAACTGCGAATGAGGACAGCAGAGTCTTCGCCTCACTGGGCTGAATCTAACAAAAAACTGTTGCAGTGACATTTTAATTAAGTGTGACAGGGATTGTCTGCACGAGGCCGAGCTAGTTTCCTGGTGCTATCTTGCCAAACTCATCTCATTAACTACCCACCCCACTCCATAGTGTCCCTCTCATACAATGCCAGCCCGATTCTGCCACCCATCATGACTGGAGGTACTCACAATCGCCTGGATGCCCCCGGATATTCTGTGATCACTGACACTGGTGCCATCTTTAAAAGGCCGATGGGCACACGGTTGTGCTTTCTCAGTTTGGAGCTGCCCTGCACATTTTCCCCAAGCATGGAAGCGAAGGGGAAATTACACCACGGTTTGTCGACAGCAACATGGATGTCCTGGTGGATGGGCAAGTACAAAAGGGGACCAGTCTCTTCCCAGAGGGGGCCACACTACCAGACCCACCGAGCATGGGCTGCTCTCTCCACCCAGCTCAGTGCAGTATCTGTCGTCTGAAGAAATGTGCAGCAATACAGGACAAGCATCAATAACCTTCCCCACTCTGTCAGGATAAGGGTCACCATATTTTCTCTGCTCCCTCACACTTGCTGTATATCTGTTATAGCACCAAACCCCGAACAAAGCTCTTGCTCCACCACTCTCACTGCTGCATGCAGCACCTTCCCTCTCTTTCTCTCTTGCTTTTCTCATGCCCCCCACATAGTTATAGAATATTCCTGGGAATGCCAATGATGGAATTTTCCAGGTATTGTTCCAACTTATTCCCAGCTTCAGGAAAATGGCTGTGCCCCAGTGTGTAACACGTAAGAGGATGGAGTAGAGATGTACGTTTTTCAAATCACACGGAATTAAGATCCATCATGAGGCCATTCAGTTCTTCAAATATGCTCAAACATTCAATACGTTTGGGGGTAATCTGATGGTTTTCTCAGCTCCATGTTACAGGAACTTTCAGTCATTCAACCCCCAGGTTCCTGTTACTGAGCAGACGATTCTCAGACACTTCATACCCCGGGATTCTTCTAGCATGTGTTCAGAAGGCATTTCCCATGTGGATGGACTCTCCTTTCAATATATTTCATCTGATTTATAAATTCATGCAACAGTCAGCAAGCTTTCCACAGACCAATCAAAAACATGGACTTATTTTATGGTTATCGATATCCAATCACAATTAGTCATTCTGGTTATTTCACTTGTCTCACCTTATTGTATTCAGCCAAAGACAGCTTCCAAACACTTGTCTCATTATAAAATACAATTTCTAGCACAGAACATTTTTGTATCAAATACACCTTTTTCCTTGTCATTAAAATTTCTCTTGCCCTTTTTCTGCGGCTGATTCTGTGTGTAGCAGTTACACAGTCTCGCACTCAGTTGGTTGGATGGTTGGTTTGTGATGCAGAGGGAGGCCACCAGCGCAGGTTCAGTTCCCCACAATTCTCCAGAGGTAATCATGAAGGGGATCCTCTCTCAACCTTACCCTATCACCCGTGTGGTGACCTTCAACGTAAACCACCACGAGTGGTCTCTCTAATGAGAGTTATTTGGGACTCTAATCTATCCATATTAGCATTTTAATTTTTAGCAAATTTTTTTATTGAAAAAGATATTTTTATTATTATATTAAACCAATAACAAAACAACTCAAATAACTGAACAAAATTACACCCATGTGCATGTATATGCAAAATAAGTTAAAGTCTCTAAACGGAGAGAAGAAAACAAAAATAAACAATAAATAATAAATAAATAATAACAAAGTGATAAATCTCGTTCTTCGAGAGCATCAACTGATACACATTCATACACTCATAGTTCCTATTATGTGATTCATTAGACAATATCGTCATGGCTATATAAAAGACCTTTTTAGAGTGGCAAATAAGCCTGCATCGCGGTAATCCAGAAAGGGTTGCCATATCTTACATAAATCTCTGCTTTTTGGTGCACCATACTAATGAGAACATCCAAAGGGATATTCTCCATGACGAGCTTACAACGACCCAATAGACCCAATAGGGTTTTCAGACATCCAACACAACAGAATATTCTTCCTAGCACATGAAGTATGGGGGAGATACTAAACGAGTATTGAGCATCAGTATTTACTGTGGAAAATGATTTGGAAGATATAAATCGTAGTGAAATAGATGGTGACACCTTGCAAAATATCGATATTACAGACGAGGAATTACTGGATGTCTTGAAGCGGGTAAAGGTGGATAAATCCCCAGGACCTGATCAGGTGACCCCAGAACTCTGTGGGAAGCTAGAGAAGTGATTGCTGGGCGTCTTGCTGAGCTATTTGTAATATGGATAGTCACAGGTGAGGTGCTGGAAGACTGGAGGTTCGCTAACGCTGTGCTATTGTATAAGAAGGGTGTTAAGGACAAGCCAGGGAACTATAGACCAGTGAGCCTGACGTTGGTGATGGGCAGGTTGTTGGAGGGAATCGTGAGGGCCAGGATGTGCTTGTATTTGTTAAGGCAAGGACTGATTAGGGATAGTCAACATGGCTTTGTGCATGAGAAATCATGTCTCACAAACTTGATTTAGTTTCTTGAGGAAGTAACAAAGAGGATTGAGGAGGGCAGAGCGGTAGATGTGATCTATATGGACTTCAGTAAGGGTTTTGATGAGGTTCCCCATGGGAGACTGAATGGCATGGTTAGATCTCATGGAATACACGGAGAACTAGCCATTTGGATACAGGACTGGCTCAAAGGTGGAAAACATAGGGTGATGCTGAAGGGTTGTTTTTCAGACTGGAGGCCTGTGACAAATTCAGTGCCACAAGGATCGGTGCAGAATTCACTACATTTTGTCATTGACATAAATGATTTGGATGCAAGCATAAGAGGTACAATTAGTAAGTTTGCAGATGACACCAAAATTGGAGGTGTAGTGGAGAGCGGAGAGGGTCACCTCTGATTGACCAAATGGCCAATGGGCTGAGAAGTTGCAGATGAAGTTTAATTCAGATAAATGCGAGGTGCTGCGTTTTGGGAAAGAAAATCTTAGAAGGACTTTTACACTTAATGGTAAGATCGCAGGGAGTGTTGCTGAACAAAGAGACCTTGGAGTGCAGGTTAAATCTCCTTGAAAGGGGAGTTGCAGGTAGATAGGATAGTGATGAAGGCGTTTCCTTTATTGGTCAGAGTATAGAGTACAGGAGTTGTAAGATCATGTTGCAGCTGTACAGAACATTAGTTTGGCCAGTGTTGGAATAGTGCATGCAATTCTGGTCTCCATCCATCGGAAAGATGTTGTGAAACTTGAAAGATTTCAAGGATGTTGCCAGCGTTGGAGGATTTGAGCTATAGAGAGAGACTGAACAGACTGGGGCTGTTTTTCCTGGAGCGTCGGAGGCTGAGTGCTGACATAATAGAGTTTTACAAAGTTATGAGGGGCATGGATAGGGTAAATAGGTAAAGTCTTTTCCCAGGGGTCGGGGCGTCAGAACAATAGGGTATAAATTTAGGGTGAGAGGGGAAAGATATAATAGAGAACTACAGAGCAACTATTTCATACAGAGAATGGTACATGTATGGAATGAACTGCCAGGTGAAGTCGGGGAGGCTGATACAAGTGTAACACTTAAGAGGCATTTGGATGGGTAAATGAATAAGAAGGGTTTGGAGGGATATGGGCCAGGTGCTGGCAGGTGGGTTTAGATTGGTTTGGGATATCTGACCGGCAAAGACGGGTTGGACCAAAGGGTCTGTTTCCATGCTGTACATCTCTATGACACTATGACTCTATGACTTATATTAATCTCTGTTTTTTTTTGTTGCACCATGCTGGTGTGAAAGTCCAAAGGGATATTCTCCATGATGAGTTTACAAAGTCCCAACAGATCCGTGGAGTTTTCAGACATACAACACAACATAATATTTTCCCTAGCCCAGAAAGTAAGGAAATATTTTTTTCCCATGTGCATCTGTGTAAGATACTCTGGGCAGGCCCAGGAAAAGACAAACCGGGTCCATCTCCAATTCGGTCCCAATGACCCACTCTAGCACAACTAACGCAGTGCTCCAATATATACGAAGCCTGCAGCAGGACCACATGCAATGAGTAAGATTGCCTGTAGTCATTCTGTATTTAGGACACGCTGAAGATAATCCAACTTTGAATTTTGACAGAAAATCTGGGGCCAGATAGACCCTGTGAAGAATTTTCAACTGCATGGAATGGGTCCTATTTCAGATCAAAATCCTTCGAGCATTTTCACAAATATCCTCCCATGTCTCCGAAGAGATCTAAACCCCAACTCTCTCGCACAGACGTTACGAAGCTTCACAGTCTTGTCTGAGCGGACACTATCCAACTAATGATAAAGGGTACTGACAGAGAGTGTATTCTTAGCAGTAAGAACCCACTTCTCTATATCGGATCTATCAGTGTCTGTTAAAAGTAATTTTTAAATCAAATCTCTAATTTCGAAAATAACAGAAGGAGTCTCTACTAGGTAGCCCATACTTACGAATTATTTGACCAAATGATATAATTGTTTCTCCCTCAAGTAACACGTGGTGGCTCAGTGGCTTGCACTGCTGACTCACAACACCAGGGTCATGGGTTTGGTTCCAGCCTTGGGTGACTCGCTGTCCGAAGTTAGTATATTCTCAACTGTGTCTGCGTAGGTTTCCTCCCACAATCACGCGGATGTGCAGGTTAGATAAATTGGTCATTGCTAAATCGCTCATCGTGTTCCAGGATCTGTAAGTTGGGGCATTAACCAGGGTAAATATAGCATGGTAGGGGAATGGGTCTGAGTGTGTCACTCTTCAGAGGGTCGAAGTGGACTTGCTGGGCCCAAGGACCTGAGTCCACTCTGCAGGACTTCTACTAATTCTAAATCACCCAAGCAAGGTATCCCCCTCGCTGCCCACAGTTTACACCTGGAATCCATTATCCCTGGTTGACAACCTGGTATACCAATTATAGGGGTTAAGAAACATGGTTTTGGCTGGATTGCCCTCAATCTGACGGATTGTCCTTCATGTTTCAACAGTATTGATCATCATTAGTTTCTGACAATACTCCATGAACGTTGTCAATTTATCTAAGAACGACAGACTAAAAGGGTTCACTTTGTCTGAGAGGGCTCAATGTCTAGCCATAGTGACGCCAAGACCACAGCGGCCCAGGCACTCAAATACGTTGAAAAAAAACTTAATTGATTGTTATTAATCGGGGAGATCAACTCCCCACAATCTTTGGGGCAGTTGCAATTTTGTTAGCTTGATAAAGAATCGCTTATGGTGCCAGATAAAAGAGCTAAACAAGCCATTTTTTTAAAAAAAAAACCTTTGATTAGATTACTTACAGTGTGGAAACAGGCCCTTCGGCCCAACAAGTCCACACCGACCCGCCGAAGCACAACCCACCCACACCCATTCCCCTACATTTACCCCTTCACTTAACACTACGAGCAATTCAGCGTGGCCAATTCAACTTAGCTGCACATTTTTCTACTGTGGGAGGAAACCGGAGCACCCAGAGAAAAACAACGCAGACACGGGGAGAATGTGCAAACTCCATGCAGCCAGTCGCCTGAGGTGGGAAGTGACCCGGGTTACTGGCAGTATGAGGCAGCAGTGCTAACCATTGTGCCACAGTGCAGCCCACATGCCTCATCTGTCTGGGAAACATCAAAAAAAGCATTCACACGGGGTCAAGGAAATGAGGAAGGACATTCATTTTAATAACAGCTATCCGACCTAGCCAGGACTTTGGAAATGCCTCCCATCTTTGAAGGTCTTGTTTAATTTTGTCCAACAAATAGATATAGTTCACGTTAAAAAAATGATCAAAGACAGATGTAATGAATATACTGAAATAGGAAAACCACCCCAGTGACCATTTAAAAGGAAACCAGGATTTTCCCACAGTATCAGGTATTTCCTGAAGACCTTCCATAGGCATGGCCTCCAACTTTGTAAAATTAATCTTATCGCCCGGAAAGGCAGCAAGCAAATTAATGCATTGCATCACACGACCTAACGAAATTGCGGGATTTGACAAAAAACATAACACCCTCTTCTGCATACAATGTTATCTTTCGTGACTGATATCCCACCTCTGGGACAGATATGATGACATCCCTGCAGATGGCCTCCGCCAGTGGCTCAGTCCCCAACGTAAACAACAATGGTGAAAGGTGTCAATCTTGTCGGCTGCCTGGAGAAATATTAATATTACTGGTTGGCACACCATTAGTGAGAACTGCAGCCAGAGGATCACGGTAAATGACCCTCACCCACTTGATAAAAACTTTGCGTAGACCAAACCGTTCTAATGTACAGAAGAGATCCGGCCACTGAACCCAATCAAATGCCTTCCCTCATCTAAAGAGATCAATAATCCCTGGACAGATTGATGTTGACACTCTTGGATCATATTGAGTAACCACTTAACATTGTAGGAAAATCTGCCGCCCTTCATAAAGCCTGTTTGGTCCTCTTTGGTAAGGGAAGGCAGCAAAGTTTCCAGCCTTAATGCACGGGTTTCAGACGGGATTTTGAGACCAACATTTTAAAGTGAGATTGGCGTGTAAGAAGCACAATCCTCCGGGGTCTTCATTCCTTCAGCATCAGAGAGATATGAGTCTCTCTTAAGGATGGAGGGAGGGGTTCGTGACTGTATGAGTGACAGAACATGTTAAACATCAGCCCTGACAATAGGTTTATAAATTATTTATACAATTCACTCAGAAATCCGTCAGGAACGTGCACCTTTACATTCTGAAGTTGCTTCACACCTTCCTGCGCTGACAATGGTGCATTAAGGCACAACACTTATTCAGGGGTTACTCCTGGAAGAACCAGGTTCTTGAAAAATGATTCCATCTTAATCCATCTATCCTCAAAATGTTCAGGCTGAAATAATTTGGTGAAAAATCTCGGACAGGGGGCATCAATCTTTTTGGAATTGAAGGGAAGGATCCCAGTACCTTCCCTAATTGAGATAATGGCTTAAGAGGGGCGATCGTTGTCCTGGCAAGATAGAATAAATACCTGCCTGGCTTATCACCATGTTCAAACAGCCTTTGGTTTGCAAAAGTAAGTACCTTCTTGGCTGTCTGTGTGAGCGTGGAACTCACCGTAGACCGAAGCATTGTGATCCTCTGCAGCTTAGCCACTGAGGGTCTATCACAGTATGCCCTCTTGGCTGGCCTCAGCTCTGCCTCAAACCAGCGTTCCTGCTCACCCTTCTGCGACATCCAAAGGATTAATTATTCCCTCGGCAGAAGCCTTAGCAACTTCCCATCGAATGGATGGTTTACTGGTTAAATCTGAATTAATGGCTAAGTAAGATCTGAATTCATTGCAGTGGTTGGCACGGTGGCACAGTGGTTAGCACTGCTGCCTCACAGCGCCAGAGACCCCAGTTCAATTCCTGCCTTAGGTGACAGTTTGTGTGGAGTTTACACATTACCCCTGTGTCTGCGTGGGTTTTCCCCGGGTGCTCCGGTTTCCTCCCACAGTCCAAACATGTGCAGGTTAGGTGAATTGGCCATGCTAAATTGCCCGTAGTGTTAGGTGAAGGGGTAAATGTCAGCGAATGGGTCTGTGTTGCTCTTCGGCGGGTCGGTGTGGACTTGTTGGGCCGAAGGGCCTGTTTCTACACTGTAAGTAATGTAATCTAAATACTCAATTAACTAACTAGTCTTAATACTAAAGAGATTGATTCGCTCGTGTCTCGAAGCTGTTATATTGCCCTTAATCTTAATCAATAAGTAAACTGCTTCCTGGTCATAAACGGTAATATTCCTAATTGTGCAGGATGCCACCGAATCTAAGATTGTTGCAGGAATGGGGAAGATATCAACCCTCGTGTGGCATTTATGCCGGTTAAAGAAGAAAATAAAATCCTTACTTGTGATGTGGATCTGCCTCTAGATATCCACCAGCTCTCTTTCTGCACAAATCCACTAATTGCTTACATTATAACGAGGGTATTGGGGCACCTTAGGACACTCTGTCCACCATGGGGTCCATAAGATAGTTGAAATCTTCTACAATAATGTGCCATGATGCAAAATAACTGAATTTGGAAAATGCATCTACCAGGATTTTAAGAGAGTGCGCCGGGGGTGGGGTAGGTGGGGGGTGCGGGGGGGATGGTGTGGGGAGGGGGTGCAATGAACATTCAGAATACTGTGTTATTTACCATAGTTCAAGGCTTTGGAGATTATTAGTAGGTTAAATGGAAGATTGTTTTTTATCCATTATGGCTTCTCCCCAACTCGTAATATTAAAAGATGAGAAATAAACCCGATCAAACGCGACCTGCTGGAAAGTCAAATGTTCTTTGTCATCAAGGTGCATCTCCTGCAATAGGACAACATCCATCCTCTCTTTTTAAGACTAGAAAGTAAATTTTTCCTCTTTTCTGGCTAATGGCTCCCCTTAATGCTCCAGGTACACCATTTAAGCACATCATTACCCAGAACACACTGTAGCAACATTTGAACTCGAGAGACGAAGAACTCGAATGACTGATCATTAATAAACAAAGTCTCATAGAGCTTAAAAACTACACAAACTAAAACTACTACAACTGCCAAATCTCAAATCTTTCCAAAATTAAACATTTTAAGTAAGTTCCTGGGATGGAGTGGGTGAGGGAAGCACTTTGGCCGTGCTGTGATGCAGAGCCCAACAAAGCAGACCTTCCAGATCGCCACCATCTTGAATTTCCCCTTAACATTGAATCGATATTATCATTTCATTTTGCATTATATTCCTGGATGTTCTGGAGCAATGTGATTTTTTACCACTGTCAGCATTTCCCCAACACTGCACATTCCTGCCATTCCTCGATAATCCTTGACTCCGTTATTATTTATGAACCTTCTGTGTGTGCCTCAAACATATTCAATATCTCTGCCTCCAATGCTCTGCCGGGAAGAGATTTCCAAATACTATCACCATTGAGAAAACAAAAATTGACTTCATCTGTGTATGAGATTATTTTTATCTCCTTACCTGAGAAAGGATATAATTAAATTGGAAGCAGTTCATAGATATTTCACTTCATGTATTCCAGGGATGAGGGTCTTATATTATGAAGGCTTTAACAGGTTACTCTTGGAATGAGAGGTGATCTTATTGAAACATACAAAGCCTAGAGGAGAGTGATCAGATAGATACCCACTGGGTGTTTGTATAGTAAAACTCCTTGTTGTTTTTATAGAATCTCGACATCGTGGAAGCAGTACATTCCGTCCATCAAGTCCACATTGACCCTCGTAACAGTATCCACTATCCCCCCGCCCTCCCGGACCTGCCCCCCTACTCTATCCATGTAACCCTGCATTTCCCATGACTAATCTATCTAACCAACACATCCCTTGGCGCTATAGGCAATTTAGCATAGCCAATCCGCTCTAAGCTGGAGACCTTTGGACAGTGGGAGGAAACTGGAACACTGGGAGAAAACCCACACAGACATGGGGAGAATGTTCAAAATCCACATCGAGGGTTGCCCGAGGTTGGAATTGAACGCAGTTACTTGGTGATGGGAGGTAGCAGTGCTAACCACAGATCCACCATGCACATCAGTTAGTTATATTTGTTACTTGTGGCTGACTAAAGAAATCTTCCTGACTTGTTCCTGTCACTGAACCTGACTCAGTCTGAGAACTTTATCATCGGCCATATCACCAACCTGGTTACATTTAAAATTATGTGTCAGCAGTGGAGGAATGAGACGAGTAAAGGAAACAGTGATACCCTCCAACCTCCATCAGAGCAGGAATTAGGAAAAATACACAAAGTAGGATTTCAGTCAAGTGGGAATTCTCTTACCCAGAAGTTTGGGATGGCTGGATCTTTAAGTTATATCTAAGCTGGTTTTGTCTGATTTTCCATGGACAGGTTAATCAGAGATCATGGTACATGGAAAGAAACGTGCAGCTGGGATCACAATGAGATGAGCCATGACCTTATTTATTAGTGGAGTAGTGTCAAAGGGCCGAATGGCCCACTTGTTTCCTTCAGCCCTATGTGCTGATGTTCCATTCAGCCCTCGGACATGCTAAACAGGGACAGATCGAGGCCACTCCGATGCCTTAGGTGGAGTTTTGGAAATGTACTTGGAAAATCCAGACTGGATCAGGAAGTGACCACCAACCCCACCCCCAGTCCCTGTTTCCAGGCTTCCCCTCTCTGTAACTTCTGCTCCAGACGTGGGTCATGTTGCAGACCCAGATACTTTAGGAATACAGCCACATACCCCACCCAGGGTTAAAACAACAAATCCTCTGCTCTGCCTGAATGCAACATTGTACAACACGATTTCCAGCAAATTAACACGTTACTTTCCAAAAGCATAACATGTGAAATTAATAAATAGGAACAGGAGTAGGTCAATCGGCCCCCCAAGCTCACCCTGCCATTTCATAAGAACATGGCTTATCTACTCCAGGGCTCAACTCCACTCTCTTGCTGACTCCTTGTATCCGTCCACACCTCTCTGAGTTAGGGAATTCCAGACATTCGCTATCTTCGGAGAGAAGACATCACTCTGCATCTCAGATTGAAATCGATGTTCCTTATTCGGTATCGATATCCTCGAGTTCGACATTTTGCCCAACAATGGAAACAACTTCTCAACATCAACCTTCTCCAACCCCTTCTGTGTCTTGTAGGTTTCAGCAGTATCACTCCTCATTCATTTAAACCCCAATGAATTATCGCCTCACCATCTTAGAGATTCTCAATAACACAACCCTTTCTTCCCAGGAAACCGCCTAATGAACCAACCGAGTTCATTGCTGCATCACCATGCTGACTTTATGCTTCATACACAGGAAGCCTCCAATGCCTTTACTGTTCCTTTACTGGAAGTCCTCTCCATTAAGTAACAGCCTGCCTTTTGATTCTCAGTGTCATCCTCAAACTCGGATGTATATTGCACTCAGCTCCCTCCTTCAGGCTGTCAGCTTAGAGTGTAAATAACTGATGCCATCAGACTGATATTTTTGGTACTCCAGCAGATAAACCTTTACCATAAAGATCCATTAATCCTGACTCTCTGATTTCTGTGTTAAACAATCATCATCCCATGTTAATACAGTATCCGACGTCCTGGAGCTTCTGATTTGTGTAAGAACTTTTGTTTTGTAATATCTTGTGGAAAATCTCTGCAAAGCCTCGTGTCTACAAGATCCCCTTTATCAAGTCCGCTTGTTACATTTACAGGCATCTCCAGAAATACTTTGCATGATTTTACAGGGCAAAGTATCATTTCCCTTTCACAAAACCACCCTGACTCTGCGTGAAGCTTTTCTAAATGTCCATGCTTGCCAGGTTTTCCAAACTATACTCGTCCCATCTGTTTTCATTAGGTCCATGTGCCTGTAAATGTTTCCCATTCATATGTTTCTCCAAATGAGTTTTAAATGTTATAGCTGTCCTTGCATTTCCCACTCTTCCTATGGAATCTCATTCCATACCCACACCGCCCTCTGTATAAAAAAGCTGCCCTTTAGTCCCTTTAAAATCTAGCACCTTTCACCTTAAACCTATTCCCTCTATGTTTCGATTCCCCTACCCTTCGGAAAAGACCTTGGCTCTTCACCCTATCCATACCTCTCATGATTTTATAAGTTTCTATAATGTCACTCCTCAACATCCTACACTCCATCTGATACAATCTTCAAGAACAAGCGTTTAAAGGTAAGCACTGCAAAATTAAACAATATTAAAAATGACAGGTAACCAACACTCAGCCCAAAAGTCAAACTGTGATTTGTTTTTCTCCATGTTACAATACTAAGGCAGCATGAAACGCTTGCTAGTGCCAATAAGAAGTCAAGCACCTGAATTCCTTTATTTAAAGGGGTGATGATCACGAAAGTGAAAACGTTTCTGTGGCCAGATTTATATAATACCACATGGTCCACATTCTCCCTCCTGGCCTCTGTATAGCTTTGCGTGGTTGTGTCTTTTTCATCTTGCATTCAATAGAGAGAACCCCTTTCCCCAATTAACACCTTAAATTCGACCCGTTATACAGAATCTTTCCTTTCACCACTGCTAAAAGCCCATTTTTCTTTTGCCACACCCACTCTTCCCTGCCACCCATCCTCTACATCTGGCAAGGGACTAAAAGACCATTTTGCAATTGTATTCAGTTTTGAAGAATTGTCACACTGGACTGGAAACGCTAACTCTGTTTCTCTTTCTCTGCAGATGTTGACACACCTGCTGAGTTTCTCCAGAAATGATTAGGCGCAGAACAATTTTTCAATTACATAAATAATTATGGATACTGGAAATAAATATAAAAAGCCTTTATAGAAGGTTCACTGGACCTGAAAGTTTAACTCTGCATTCACTCCAAAACATTCTTCAACATCTTTCGCAATTTCTTCAGCAACTTCTGTTTTTGAACAATTTCCAACGAAATATTGTCAAAGATCCCCAAACATCCTGTCCAACATGGAGCGTTGTACACTGGGAACTGAACAGTAACGCATGGTGACAAGTTCCTTGACTCTGAAAGTGCATAAGGCTGGCATCACTGACACGGCAGAGCTCTGAATCATCGTCATGGAGAAAAACAGAAGGAAACACATTCACTTCAAATACAGAAGATGGCATTACTGAAAGGAAAAGATTCAGATTATTACCTTAAATGGATATTGCTTATGGAACAAATTGGAGACGTGACACCAAGGAAAGACTTCCAGCAGAATGAGAATATGAAAATGGAAGCATTTCCGCATCAGAAACCAGAGTAGGTCACTGAGTACAGGGCTGATGGGTGAATGGGTCTCGCTGCGAACTGGGGGGCAGTCAGTAGAATTGAATTGTAGATATTGCAGCTAAAAATTGGTTATCATCTGATGCTGTAGATTTCAATGAAAATCTGAAACCTTTCCCCCAGGATAGTCCATCCATCTACCATTTCCATCAAGCCGATCCATGGGTCAGTGACGAGTGCGGATGAACATGGTCAGGTCGGAATCACGTGCACCTAAACCTGATGACAATCCATTAAAGCTACCGCACTTGACTGGTTACACTACGAACAGCAGGACTAACATCTGATACAGAGAGAGAGATGATCCCAAGACTAACAAATCAGATCTAAGCTCTGTCGTCCTGTCAAATCCATGCATAAAAGTCGGTGGGCCATTAAACAACTTACTGGAGGAGAGGACTCCACAAATATCCCCATCCCAAATAATGGAACAGCCCTGTACGTCAGTGTAAAAGATGAAGTATCTGCACCATCCTCATCCAGAAGTGTTGAGTCGATTACCCACCTCACCCTCAATATGATACCCTCAGAAGCACAGTTGCTCGTCTTAACCAATTCAATTCACTGCACGTGATATGAAGCAACAGCTGAACACTGTAGATATGACAAAGGCATTTGGCCCGGACACCGTTCCTGCAATAGGACTGAAGACTTGTGCTACACAAGAAGCCATGTCCCTGGGGAAGCTGTTTCATTCCAGCTACAACTCTGACAACTCCCTGGCAATGTGGGTAATTACTCAACTATGTCCCATCCCCTAAAAAGGGAATAATTACAATCGGACCAATTACCACGCCCTCAATCCCATCACGATAGTCAAATTGGCTGGGGTTATTTTTGATAGATCTGTCACACATCACAGAAATAATCGGTTCAGTGTGATTTCCAATAGGTCCCCATTTGGAGATGGTGCTATTGTGGAATTGTCATTGCATTGCTAATCCCGACCAGGATAATTCTCTGTCAACTGGTGCAAGTTAAAAACAATTAATAAAACAACGAGATCTATTATCGGGTGTCAGTAATAGTGAACTTCTGTTCAATGTCGATTGTAGATGTCGATCTCTTTACCCAGTGTACTTTCAGGAAGTGAATCTCCCGTGCTTTCCTGGTCTGGCCTAAACGTGACTCCAGACACACAGACATGTGATACACTCTTCAATGGTGTCTGAAACGGGCAAGCAAGGCACTCAATTGTATTAAACTGCTCCGAGATCTTAAAGGATAAACCGGAGAGAACTGCCGGCACCAGCCTCGTTATCAGAAAAGGGAATGGGAAACAGAATCCTGTTGTCCCTGCAGAGACCTCCTTCCTAACGGCTGAGAGCTTGTAGCAATATTTACAGAGCTTTTCCACACACTGCACAGAAGCATCAGGAAAGGAATACGTCATACAATTCATTGAGCTTTCCCTATTCTCGTGAATGGCCGAACAACTCCTCAACGCAGTTTTCCCCATACAATTAACATATCCCTTAATATGTTTAAACATTGTGAACCATAAAATGAGAACTGCTGGAGTCCATTCAGCCCACCAGTTTTGCCCCTCCATTCTATGTACAGGCAGTTCACCAATAACACGTGTTGATTAAATACAATTCGGCTGCAATGCAATTCATGAACCTTTTTCTATAAAGTGAACTGGCGTTTACTGTGACGCGATTCCTTGGCTGGCACCAGCTGAACAGCAAACCCAGCCTCAGAAACTCTCTGTCTACAAAAGGTACAATCGATGTGTTCAGCTAAAACAGGAGTGCAATTGGCTCTTCAGGCCATGAAACTGAGCCTGAAACTGGGAATTGTAGTCTATATTTAGAAAGATATTTCTTTCAAACTGTGGGGAGAATCTTGGGGAAAACTGGAATTCGGCATCGGTATCACTTGGTCGGTCAGCCCCCACGCACATTCTGTGAAGATTGTGGTGAAAGGTACAGTGCACCAGTGAGTGACTGTCATGTGAAAGCGTTACATTTACAGCACTGTTCCATTACAACATGTAATTTAAAGATTTATTTAGACTGTCCTATTGTGTGTTAGACCAAATTTAAATTTTGGCTTTTACTGATATTTTTGGGAGTTCTTTTTTCCATAGACCCCATTATTAATATTGCACGATTTTCTACAACACAGTGTTGTACAGGAACACAGTTATTGTGTTATTGGAGAACAACCTGGAATAATAGCTGATCTGCTATCTTCACACCATACTCCTGCTCTCTCCCTATCCCTTTAGTTGCCAGAAATCCTTATTTATATTCAGCCCCTTGATTTCCACAGCCTGATCTGGGAGAGAGTACTCCTGGTTCGCCACTCTCCGAGTGCAGGCATTTATTCTCATCTCAATGCAAAGTGGCCTGTCTCTACCTAATATTGTGGCCCCTTGTTTTAGACGTTCCAGCCAGGCGATTTACTGATCGGCTTCTAATCTGTCTCGCCCTGTCAGAGTGTTATATATTTCACTGTGATTTTCACTCATTTTCCTGAAGCCCATTGAATACAGGTCCAGTCGCCCCAAACTCTACTCCCACAAGAAGTCTGTCATCCCAGTGATCAGTCTGGTCATCCTTTGCTACTCTCCCTCAATGTCAGGTTTGTCGTCTGTTAGGAAAAGAGACCAAACCTGCACACAATACTGCACAATGTTCGAGATGGGGTCTCACCAAGGCCCTGTACAGCTGCAGTGAGATACATTTACTCCTGTACTCAAATCCCCCTGAAATGAAGGTGAATACAGCATTTATCTTCCTTCCTGCTTTCTACTCCTGCAATATTGCTTTAAGTGATTGGTGTACAGGGAGATCCAGATCCTTTTCAAAGTTACAGTTCCCCACTTGCTGGGCCGATATACAATTGTCAGCATGCCAATGCCATTCCCAATACTGACTTCTGGCTTCAGAACTCACTGCCCTACATGGACTCTGAGGGCTACGCAGAAATAAACAAAAATGCAGCTTAAGTTCATTTATAGTGCAACATTTTTCAAACACTCATTTTTCAAATGGGAGGCTGCCATTCTATTGTTCCCATCAAAGTACACAACCTCTCATCTCCCCATTACTCTCCATCTTCCACGTATTTGCCCAGTCACTCAACTTGTCTCAATCACCTTGGAACTTTTTTACATCCTCCTCATCCACTCACAGGCTGACATCGTTTAGTGCTGTCAGCAGACTTGGGAATATTGCATTTGCGCCCCTCACCCAAAGATATTGGGAATGGCTGGAGCCCAAGACACGATCCGTACAATATCCTCCAAGCCTTCCATTTAAAAATAAAACATGGTTTATTCCTACTCACTGTTTCCTGCCAGCTCCCCCATTCTAAATCTATGACCATATATTCGCCCGAGTCCCATAGGGTTCGAATTTGCACAATAGGCTTGGGGCTTTATCAAAAACCTTTCTGAGATTCCATTCGCATGGCATTGATACCTCCTACATAATTTTGCTAAACGCCACTTTGTCAAAATGATTCCCATTTCAGAAATCTCTGTTGACTTTGTCTATGCCCATTAATTTCAGTCCAATACTCTGTCTAAACTGTTTAGTTGCTATTTTCATTCTATTCCCTTTTTCTCACAAGACTGAAATTCCCTAGCATTGCTAGGAAGTTTTCTTTTTTGTTTTGTTTTCTTCTGTGAAGGCATAACTAAGGTATTTGCTCCATAGTTCTGCTATTTCCCGGTTCTCAATTATCTGGTTTCAGAATGTAAGAAATCTGCAATTTTTTCTCTTAATTTTGCCATTGACATATTTCCAGAAAATATTACAAGTTCTCCCTTATCAACTTTGTTAAGATAATCTTCAGAAACCCATCAATTCCTACCTTAAGCTACTCAATGGTTGACCTTCCACAGCCATCCAATCACAGAAGCACAGGCACTGTACTACCAGAAATACAGCACGGTCTACTTTAGGCCCATTTTCCGACACAAGACCGTAGCCGTGAATCTTAAAGCATTTGAAGTGCCCAACCATGTGGTTTCTAATGGTTTGAGGTTACCATGACAACTCCACTCTCAAGAAGTGCATTCCAGACCCCAACACCCTCTGGATGAAAAACAATTCTCAAAATTCACTAAACCACAAATCCTTCACTTCAAAAATGTGGCTCTTTGAGTTAAAGCAACAGCTGCTGTCTATCCACGCTGTCCATGTACCTCGTAATCCCATTCCTCTGAATCACCGACCACTCAGCCTTCTCTCCTCCAAACTAAACAACCTGAGATTATCCAGCCTCTCTCCATAGCTGATATGCTCCATCCCAGGGAACATCCTGGTGAATCTGCTCTGCACCCCCTCCAGTACAATCACATCCTTCCTGTAATGTTGTTCCCAGACCCACACACAATATTCCATCTTGCCCTCACCACAGTTCCGCATAGTTCTTATAATCAATGCCTCGATGAAAAGAGGCTATGTTTATATTCCCCTAGCCTTTCCCAGATTGTGTATTAACCTGTGCAGACACATCAGCAATGTGCGGAGAAGCACCCCCTGAGCTTTCTAGTGTGCTGCCATTCATTGAGTACTCCCCTGTCTGGTTCCTTCTTCCAAAGTTGCATTACCTCATATTTATCAGTGTTACATTCCATCGGACATTGATCCACCCATCTGACTATTCCATCAGTATCTACCTGTAACATAAGGCCTTCCTCCTCACTGCCAACCACCCGGCCAATCTTTGTATCAAATCCAATCTTATTTATTACACACCCCACCTCTAGTCCATATTCACAGCTGCATCATTTATGAATACCACAAATAATAAGGTTAAAAATCTCTCAACATCAGTTATATCACGTGGTTGTGCACGTTGATGAAGAAGCTCCGTTTCGAAAGCTAGTGCTGCCGAATAAACCTCTTAGACTATGGTCTGGTGTTATGTTATTTTTAGATTTGTCCACCCCAGCCCAACACTAGCACCTCCAAATCACAAATAATAAGGGACCTAGCACTGATGCCTGTGGTGCACCATTGGACACTAGCCTCCAGTCACACAAACAGCCTTCTACCACTCCCTTCTTTCTCTTACTACTAAAGTTGATTTAGATGCAACTTGGAAAGTCACGAATGAGTCCTACGTGTTCATTGGTTATTCTGCTCCACTTGACACACTTGTAGGTTATCTGGGGATTCTCCGTAATCTCACCTTGCCTTGCACCTGTGTTAGTCAGTCCCCTCTCCGCGCAGAAGTTCCTCCTTATTGCAGTCTTAAATGGTTTGTCCCTTATCCT
This sequence comes from Chiloscyllium punctatum, assembly GCF_047496795.1. Classification (NCBI taxonomy): domain Eukaryota; kingdom Metazoa; phylum Chordata; class Chondrichthyes; order Orectolobiformes; family Hemiscylliidae; genus Chiloscyllium; species Chiloscyllium punctatum. The sequence continues at coordinate 30,341,154 of NC_092761.1, read as the reverse complement.
GCCATTATTTGCCTTGAATGTGGATTAGACAGACTGTTAAATTTCCTGTTAATTTCCAACTTGTCGTATGTTTTGTGAGTTTTATAAAGTTCACAGTGACCCACCGCTGGTTCTTTGAACCTCAAGAGAACATAGGCCGAGTTTCCTCATCACGCAAGCTTGCCACCTGAGGGATTTGTCTGGATAATGTCCATTACACTTCCTCTGTGGCCAGTATATTCTTTCTCAGGTTCGGTCACCAAAACTGGGCACAATACTCCAGGTACAGTCTCACCAACACACTGCTTCAACGTGTCTTTACATCCATATTCTGACTCCCTGAAAGGAAGGCAACCGAACTTTAGGTTTCCACTTACATATATTCCTCCAAATACCCTTCACATCATTGCATTTTCGAACTCACTGTGTGAGTTCTTACAGAAAGCCTTCTGATAATCTAAAATATGCCAATTCTACTGGATCCCCATGATCTATGCTTTAAGAATCAACTTCAAACTATTCCAAAGTTTGTAAAGTATGATTTCCCTTTCAGAAATGCATACTGAGTCTCTCCAATGTTGCTGTTAATGTCTAAATATCCAATATCACATCCTATATAATAGATTCCAACAGTTTCCCCACAAATGTCAAGTTAATTTGTCAGCAGTTCTCCACACTATCTCTTCTTCCCTTTGTAGATGCGTGGATCCCTACCATTCATCTATAGTGCTTGGGTCACGTTTATTAATGTACATTTATCTACACCAGCTTCCAGACTCTGCAGAATATACAGGAAAATAGAACGCCGTCATCGACAATGCAATCAATACTTCTTTTTGTGATTTAGTTCTGAAGATTTTGGTATGAAGTACATCTAGTTTGTCAAGCTTCGTAATGCTCAGTCCAGCTGCATGTTTAATATTGCCTTGTTACTGACATGAATTGACTTTATGTCTTTACTTCCACAAGTCCGTTACAATCACTTCGTATTTCTGGGTGATTTTCTGGATTTACTCCATTAAGACAGATGTATAGTAACTGGTCATTTGCTTTGCCATTTCCCTGTTATCCACCATAATCACGTCTCTCCCAAATGCAAATTTCCACATTTGATAATGTTTTTTTCTTTTGAAATATAGATCATAGATTTTTGCAGTCTTTGTGTTCCTGTTTGTTTGCATGCATGTTCGCTTTTTGATTTCCTGATAAGTTTCATGGCCCTCCTTTTCTGGATTGCAATTTTCTGAGAATTCTTAGGATTCCACAATGTCTGGAATTCTTCTGAAGTCACTTCTTGTGATTAATATATTCTTTAATTTGTTATGTTAATCATCATTGAGTCACTTACTCACTCTTTGGTGTTTTCACCTGAAATAAGTAGACATATCTTTCAGACTATGCAGTATTTCTGAAAATCTCCTGGTCCTGACCAGATATATTCAGGAGCGCTGCACGAGGACAGATAAGTAATAGTGGGGGCCCTGGTTGGTAGCCAAAGGGTGAGGTCCCGGAGGACTGGAGCATAGCGAAGCTGTTCCCTTATTCAAGGAGAGCTACAAAAAAAACTTGGGACCTATAGACCAGCAAACCTGATATCTCGAGTAGACAAGTTTCTTGAGAAGATTCTGAGCGAGACGATATACATGCACTGGGAACGGTAGGGTGTGATTATGAGCAGTCAGCATGGCTTTGTGCGTGGGGGATCATGGCTCAATAATTTGTTAGAGTGCTTTGGTGAAATGACAAGTAACTTTGACAAGGGCATGGTGGTATATGTGGTGTATATGGATTTCAGTAAGGCCTTCAGTAAGGTTCGACATAGTAGGCTGCTCTGGAAGTTTAGATCATATGGAATTGAGGGGGAGCTGGCAAATAAGATCATAGATTTGCTTCATTATAGGAAAACATAGAGTAATAGTGGAAGTATGCTTGTTGGGCTGAAGGCCTGTGATGAGTGGAATGCCTCAGGGGTCGGTTCTCTGTTCTGGGACTATTACTGCTTGTTTTATGCCTTTATATTGTTTTTATATTTACATATTACACACATCTATGATTTAGACGAGAATGTACAGGCATGAATTATAAGTTTCAAGATGACACTAAAATAGGCGGTATCATGGACAGTGAGGAAGATTATCAGAAATCTTAGAAATTACAGCAGTGCCTTGATCAAGTGAGAAAGTGGGCCGAGAAATGGCAAATGGAGTTTAATACAGATAATGTAAGTTCTTGCATTTTAGAAAGTCAAATCAAGGTAGGAGTTTCATGGTGAATGGCAGGGCCTTAAGGAGTGTATTGAGACAACGAGACATTGGAATTCAGGTTCAAGGTTCTCTGAAATTGGAGTCACAGGTAGATAGGGTAGTGAAAAAGGCATTTGGCAAACTGGGCGTCATCAGTCAGAGTAATGAGTATCGAAATTAGGGAGTTATGTTGCAGTTATACAGGATGGTGGTGAGGCAATACTGGTAGTGTTATGTGAAGTATTGTTCACTTTGCTACGGGAAGGATGTTATTATCCTGGAAATAGTGCAGAAGAAATTTAGAAGAATGTTGCCCGGACTCAATGGTCTGAGTTATAGGGAGAGGTTGGGCAAGCTAGGAGTTTTTACGTTAGAGTGTATGAGACAGAGGGGGATCTGATAGAAGTGTATAAGATCATGGGAAGCATGGATAGAGTGAATGCACTCAGTCTTTTTGAGCAACCACGGACTAGAGGGCATCAATTTAAGATCCGAGGGGAAAGAGTAAAAGGGAACCTGAGGGGCAGTTTCTTTTACACACAGGGTGGTGTGCACATGGAATGAGATGCCAGCAGAAGTGGTTGAGGCGGGTATATACACAAAATTTAAAATGCATTCGGACAAATACACGGATAGGAAAGAATAAGAAGGATATGGGGCAAGGGCAGGGAAATCTGAATGGACATTTTGTTCGGAATGGACCAATTTGGGCTGAAGAAAAGAAGGGCCTTTCTCCGTGCTGTCGGACTCTATGACTCTCACAATCATTGCTTCTCCCATTGAATGTTATATTATATTTCCCCAATTCATTGGAGCGTGCTTGACCCTCCAGCCTCCGGGCTTCCATGGTGCTTAACCAGAATGTTCAAACATTCGATATTGTGTTCAGACGTCGTGTAAAAATGCAACATATTGATGTCACTATTCCTCCAAAGCTGCTTCAGAGCAAGGTTATTAATTAGTCCTCCTGACAACACAACACTAAATCTGAAATGACCTGCCCCTCAGGTTCCCTTTTACTCTTTCCCCTCGGATCTTAAATTGATGCCCTCTAGTCCGTGGTTGCTCAAAAAGACTGAGTGCATTCACTCTATCCATGCTTCCCATGATCTTATACACTTCTATCAGATCCCCCTCTGTCTCATACACTCTAACGTAAAAACTCCTAGCTTGCCCAACCTCTCCCTATAACTCAGACCATTGAGTCCGGGCAACATTCTTCTAAATTTCTTCTGCACTATTTCCAGGATAATAACATCCTTCCCGTAGCAAAGTGAACAATACTTCACATAACACTACCAGTATTGCCTCACCACCATCCTGTATAACAACATACTGTTCAACCTACCTAATACACACTTACGGAAGTTTATCTTCACAGTATTAGTAGTCACTGCAGTTTCGGTGCAACTTGAGACCATCTATTATTATTGCAGCACACACGATTATTTGTTACTCATTCACAGGATGAGGGTGTCGCTGGATAACCAGCATTTATTGCCCATGCCAGAGGGCAGGTAAGAGTCTATAGCGTTGTCTTGAGTCTGGAGTCACATGCAGGCTACACCAGGTAAGGAAAGCAGTATCCTTCCCTCAAGGATACCATTGAACCAGATGAGTTTTTCCAACAATCGACAATGGATTCCTAGTCATCATAAGCCCTTGATTCCAGATACATATTGAATTCAAATTCCACCATCTGCCTTGTCAGAATTTGAATTCATGTCCCCAGAATATTACCTGGGTTTCTGGGTTAAGACCCCAGCGATAATATCACTGTGTCATTGCTCCCCCTTGAATATACTTGCATATCTAATTTCCAGAGCATATGTTGTCAAGTATTTACGTGACAGATTTGATTTTGATATATTATACACTAATGTTTGCTTCACCTTGCTATTTGTAAGATCCACCCAAACTGATTCTGTGGGAAGTGATAGAAAGGGTCTGAGGCGTTATTACCGATAGACTTGGACAAGACGTTCAGGGAGACTCACCTCAACGCTGAGGGCAGAGCGTCTGCAATGGGATACAGAAAGTGGATGGAAGACTGTCTGCAGTGGGATACAGACGGAGGAGGGCATTGCGTCTACAATGGGATACAGACAGGGGAAGGGCAGTGTGCCTGCAACGTGAGACATACTGGGGAAGTGATGCTTCTCTGTAATGGGATACAGACAGGGGAAGGGCAGAGCGTCTGCAATGGGATCCCGACAGGGGAGGGGCAGTGTATCTGCAATGGAAGACAGACCGGGGGAGGGATCCAGCTCTGCAATGGGATACAGACAGGGGAAGGGCAGAGCGTCTCCAACGGGATACAGACAGGGGGAGGGAAGAGCGTCTGCAATGGGAGACAGACTGGGGGAGGGGCAGTGTGTCTGCAATGGGAGACAGACAGGGGCAGGGAAGAGCGTCTGCAATGGGAGACAGACTGGGGGAGGGGCAGTGTGTCTGCAATGGGAGACAGACTGGGGGAGGGGCAGTGTGTCTGCAATGGGAGACAGACTGGGGGAGGGAAGATCGTCTACAATGAGATACAGACAGGGGAGGGGCAGTGTGTCTGCAATGGAAGACAGACTGGGGGAGGGAAGAGCGTCTGCAACGGGATACAGACAGGGGCAGGGAAGAGCGTCTGTAATGAGATACAGACGGGGGAGGCAGAGCGTCTGCAATGCGATACAGATACGGGAGGGGCAGTGTGTCTGCAATGGGAGACAGACTGGGGGAGGGCAGAGCGTCTGGAATGGGAAACAGCTAGGGGAAGACAAAGCGCCTGCAATGGGATACAGACAGCGGGAGGGCAGAGCGTCTGCTGTGGGATACAGACGGGGAGGGCAGAGAGTCTGCAATGGGATACAGACAGGGGAGGGGAGAGCATCGACAATGCGATATAGACAGCTGAAGGCAGTGCGTCTTTAATGGGATACAGATGGGAAGGGCAGATCGTCTGAAATGGGATACGGACAGGAGGAGGGCAGAGCGTCTGCAATGGGATACGGACAGGAGGAGGGCAGAACGTCTGCAATGGGATACGGACAGGAGGAGGCAGTGTGTCTGCAATGGGACACAGACAGGGGAGGGCAGAGCGTCTGCAATGTGATACAGACGGGTGAGGGCGGAGGGTCTGCTATTGGATCCAGATGGGGAGGCAGAGCATTAGCAATGGGATACAGACGGAGGAGGGCAGTGCTTCTGCAATGAGATACAGACAGTGGGAGTGCAGAACATCTGCAATGTGACACAGACTGGGGGAGGGTATTGCAACAAGCAATGGCATACAAACAGAGGATGGCTGTGAGCAAAGCTTCAGCAGGAAAAAAGCAGTGAAATATACATGTGATGGAAATTTTCTGTTTTGTGGAAAAGATGAAACAGCAGAAATTTATTTAAATGCAAGGAGAATGCAGAACTCACGTTTACAGAGGGATTTGTGTGTCTTAGGATATGAATCACATCAAATTAACCTGAAGATGTAGCAAGTGATTTGGAAGGTAAATGACGTGATCCTGTTTCGTGCAAGGGGTGTTGGGTATGATCTTAGCAATGTTTCCCTACCGCTCATCACAACAATGTGTGGAGTGAAAAAAAGCCCAATTGCCTTTCCCACTAATGGAGGATTCCTGATGAGGATTCATTGGAATCTCCCCATTGCCTGAAGCAAAGCAATTCAGCCAAATTCAACCGTTTCATGAAGAAATCCCATTGTCAGAAGGCTGTGCAAGCAGAATAACAACAGAAGTAATTATCCGATTCGATAGTGAGGGGAACAGACAGGAGATTCTGTGGCTGCAAATGAGAATCCGGAATGGTGTGCAGCCTCCCACATGCCCAGGGTCCAGGATGTCTCAGAGTGGCTGCAGAACGTTCTCACTGGGGGTTGGGGGGGTGGGTAGTGGGGGGAAGCAGCCAGAAGTCATTGTGCACATTGGTACAAAGGACAGAATGACACAGGTAGAAATAGTGATGACATCCTGCAGAGTGATTGTGGAGAGCTACGGAAAAGGATAAAAGACAGTGCTAACATCCAGTTTACTTCCAGTTCTCCTTTCTAGTGAGGGTAAGAATAGGATGATATGGCAGATGAAGGGGTGGCTAAAGAATTGGTGCGGGGGCAGAGATTTTTGGATTACTGGGATCTTTTGTGGGGCAAGGTGACGTGTTCAGGAAGGACGGGTTGTACCTGAGCTGGAAAGGGACCAATATCCTGGCAGGCAGGTTTGCAACTGCTGCAAGGGAGGATTTCAACTAGATTGGTTGGGATTGGGGAGTGGTGGGATCCTCAACAGCAGGGAGGCAAGTGCGAGGTTGGAAGGAGATACAGTAATCAGAAACAGTAAAATGAAGAGACAGGTCAGGCTAGATAACGACAGGGAGCAATGAATGCCTGTTGGATTAAATTGCAACTGTTTCAATGCAAGATGGCTGACAGGTAAGGCCGATGAACTCAGGGCATGGATTGGTGAGTGGGACTGGGATAATATAGCCATTACTGAAACATGGCTAAGGGAGGGACAGCAAAGGCAGCTTGATGTACCAGGGTACAGGTGCTTTATGTGGAACAGAGATGGTGGAAAGAGGAGACAGGGAGTTTCATTTTTGATTAAGGCGAGTAACACAGCAGTAAACAGAGATAAAATAACTGATTAATCATCCTGTGAGGATTTGTCTGGGTAGCTAATAAATAAGAAGGGAATGGTGATAGGATTTGGATTACACTATAGGCCCTCAAATAATAAACGAGGAATTCGGGGAACAAAAGTATGTAGACAGACTGGGGAGATTTGCAGGGCCAATAGGATTGCATTAGTAGGAGATTTTAATTTTCTGAACATAGACTGGGAATGACATAGAATTAAGGACTGAGATGGGATGTATTTATTAAGTGTGTTCAGAATGGTTTCCTCAAGCAGTAAGTAGAGGGTGCAACTCGGGAAGGGACGAAGCGTGACCTACTCTAAGATCTAGGGCAGGACAGGTGACTGAGGTGACAGTGGGGGAGCCCTCTGGGAGCCGTGACCATAGTTCTATTAATTTTTAAATAGTTATGGAGAAGGACAAAACTGGTCTACATGTTCAAGTTCAAACTTGGGGCAAGGCGAATTTTGATGGAATTAGACAGGAGCTTGTAGGGGTTGGTTGGAGGAGTTTGTTTGCAGGCGAAGGGACCTCCTGCAACTGGGAGGCCTTTAAAAGTGAAATGTCTCCAGTTCAAGGTCTATATGTTCCTGTGTGGGTAAAAGGCAAGGTTGGTAGGAAGAGGGAACCTCGGATGTCAGGAGATATTGAGGCTTTGACCAGCAAAAAGGAGGCGTGGCTCAGGTACAGGCAGCTGGGATCGAGGGAATACCTGGAGGTATACAGGGGATACAGGAGTTTACTGAAGAAGGAAATCGGGAGGGTGAAAAGGGGGCACAAGATAGCTTTGGCTGAGAAGATAAGGGTGAATCCAAAGAGGTTCATTAAGTATATTAAAGTAAAATGAATAACTAAATGAGAATATGACCCCTCAATTCCAAAATGGACATGCATGTCTAGAACCGTAGGAGATTTGCGAGATTCTCAATGAATATTTCTCCTCTCTCTTTACCGTGGAGAAATACATGAAACTTGGGAGGTTAACAAAAGTCGTAATGTTATCTTGGGGTGCGTCAATATCACAGGAGAAGGTGTGTTGGATGCACTAGAATGTATGAAGGTGGATAAATCTCCTGGTCCTAGACAGATGCATCCAAGAATACTGCAAGAGGTTACAGAAGAAACTACGGGGACCCTGGTTGATATTTTTGCATCATCGTTAGCGACAGGTTAGGTTCCAGAATATTGGAGATTAGCAAATGTTGTGCCATTATTCAAGAAGGGAAGCAAAGAAAAATCTGGGATCGGTAGACCAGGAAGTCTAACATCTGTGGTATGTCGGTTGCTTGAGAAGAGTCTGAGGGATGAGATATGCATGCATTTGGAAAGATAAGGTTTGTTTAGAAATAGTTTTTTTGCAAGATTCCTTACATTATGGAAACAGGCCGTCTGGCACAACAAGACCACAACGACCCTCCAAACAGTAACCCACCCAGTCCCATTCCCTTACCCTATATTTACCCCTGACGAATGCACATAACACTATGGGTAACTTAGCATGGCCAATTCACCTGACCTATAGATCTTTGGATTGTGGAAGGAAAATGGACCACCCAGAGGAAACACACACAAACACAGTGAGAATGTGCAAACTCCACACAGAGTGTCACCCGAAGCTGGAACCAAACCCGGATCCATGGCACTATGAGGCAGCAGTACTTGCCACTGAACTACCGTGTCACCCATGCTTTTATACAACACAGTTCAATGACACAGGTACAAAATCTATTCTGTCCTTCACCCATGATGCACGTTCCAATATCACATATCATGAATAATTTATTCTCCACTGAATGTGTCATATTATTATTATTTATTAGTTTGATGTTATTAATTTTAATAATTAATATTAATAGTTGTTTTTAGACTGGAAAGATTGCATGGCTTTGTGAGTGGGTGATCATGCCTCTCAAATTTGTTTGAGTTCATTGATGAAGGGACCAGGAATGTTGATGAGGGCAGGGCGGTCGACTGTGTGGTTTTCAGTTAGGCCTTTGACAAGGTTGCCACTGATAGGCTGGTCTGGAAGGTTAGAATTGCATTGAATCCAGAGGGAGCTGGCAAATTGGACACACAATTGGCTTGATGGTTAATAGTGGAAGGATGCTCTCGGACTGGAGGCCTGTGACACATGAAGTGCCTCAGGGGTCTCTGCTGGGCCCATTGCTGTTTGTTATCTGTATCAATGATATTCTTGTGAATGTACAAGGCATGGTTAGGAAACTTGAAGATGACGCTAAAATAGGTTAAATATCACACAATACCAGGTTGTAGTCCAACAGGTTTAATTGGAAGCACACTAGCTTTCAGAGCGACGCTCCTTCATCAGGTGATTGACAATCACCTGATGAAGGAGCGTCGCTCCGAAAGCTAATGTGCTTCCAATTAAACCTGTTGGACTATAACCTGGTGTTGTGTGATTTTTAACTTTGTACACCCCAGTCCAACATCGGCATCTCCGAATCATGACTAAAATAGGTGGTATCGTGGACAGTGTGGAAGTACATCAGAAATTGCAGCAGGACCTTGATCAAACTGGAGAAGTGGACCAAGGAATATTTTGGCAACGTTAGATCAAGGTAGGAGTTTCATGTTAATTGTTAGGAGCTTAAGGAGTGTAGTTGAGCAGAGGGACCATGGAGTTTACTTCCACTGTTCTCTGAATGTGGGGTCATAGTTAGACATGGCATTGAAGAAGGCTTTTGCCACACTAGCAAGCATTGGTCAGGACATCGAGGAGAGCAGTTGGGAAGTTATGTTGCAGTTATACAGGATGTTGGTTTTAGTCACGTTGCGATCGGAAGGATGTTTTTAATTTGGTATGTGAGCAGACAGAATTTACAAAAATGTTGCCAGGACCCAACAGTATGAATTATAGGGAGAGGTTGGACAAGCGAGGACTTTTATCTTTAGAGCACAGGAGAGGGGCCTTATAGAAGTTTACATGGATAGGGTAAATGGACCCAACCTTTTTTTCCTAGAGTTGGGGAATCAAGGAGGGGAGAGCATCAGTTTAAGGTGAGAGGGGAAAGAATAAAAGGGAAACGGATGGAAACTGTTTTACACCGAGAGTGGCACACAAAGGGAATGAGCTGCAAACGGAAGGAGTTGAAGCATTTATATTAACGATATTTAAATGGCATTTGGGCAAGTACATGGACAGGAAAGTCGAGAATGCTATGGGCCAAGTGCTGGGAAATGAGTTTAGTGTGGTTTGATATTTGGGTCAGCATGGACGAATGTGGGCCAAAGGGCCTCTCTACCTCTCTCCATGCTGTAGGACTTCATGACTGTACAAATAGAACAGCAGGTGGTCAAACTCTCATTTTTCGTTAGGTCATAAGTTCGAATCATATTTGGACAATGTTCTTTCAAGTTAACTTTTCAGTTTGTTATCAACAATACGTATGTGTGTGCGCATGTGTGTGTGTTTGTGTCTGTCTGTCTGTCTGTGTGTGCGTGTGTGTCTGTGTGTCTGTGTGTGTGTGTGTATATATGTGTGTGTTTCTCAGTATTTTTCAAAGGGAAATATCACTGTACATATTTGCAATATCCTCTCGGCATTCCTCTTTCCATCTTAGTTTGTTTTGGTCATAGACATGTTGTTTTAGTACATTAAAGAAATCTGCATGACTTGTTCCTAACACTGACCCTGACACACTCTGAGAACTATATCATTGGCCATATCAACAACATAGTTATAATTATTTTTTGTGGGCAGTGGAGGAGTGGGGCTAGAAAAGGGAGAAGGGAGCCAAAACAACACAGGGAATTATCGACTCAATCAGCCAACGTCAGAGACGAGGAATTCCTTGGAGGGGTTTCTGAAGGATAGAATTTGCATTTACTTAGAAAGACAAGGAATGATTAGGGATAGTCAATATGGATTTGTGTGATGGAAATCCTGTCTAATTAATGTGATTGAGTATTATCAAGAGATGACAAAGAAGATTGAAGAATACACTGTGGTGTACAATTTTAACACAAACTTCAGCAAGGCATTTAATAAGGTTCCACATCGTAGACGGATTACTAAAATTAGGTTATATGTAATCTAGGAAAAGCTAACCAATTCGATACAAATTTGGATTGAAGGTAATGGATTGTTTTCGAAACTGAAGACCTGTGGCCAGCGGCGTTCTGAGAGAATCAATGCTGAGCTCACTGCTGTTTATCACGGCTATAAACAACTTTGATGTGATTATCGGAGGCATGGTTAGTAAGTTTACAGATAACATCACCAAATTGGTTCAGTGGACAGTGAAGAAGATTGTCTCAGAATATAACGGGATCCTTGAACATCAATGAGCCAAGGACTGGCAGGTGGAGTTTAGTTTAGATATTTGTGAGGTTTTACATTTTGGTAAGTTAAAGCGGAGTAGTGCCCTGGGAAATGTTGCTTAACAAAGAGAACTACGGGTGAAGATTCATAGTTCCTTGTAAGTGGAGTTTAGGTCGGTAGAGTAGTGAGGAATGTGGTTGACATGCTTGCCTTAATCGATCAGAACATTGAGAATAGGAGTTGGAGTAACGTGTTGCACTTGTACAGGACGTAGGTGTGGCTACTTTAAGAAAACTGCGTACATATCAGTTGACTCTTTTAAAGGATGGATGTTGTTAAGCTTGAAAGGGTGCAGAAATGATTTACAAAGATTATCTGGAACCTGAGGGTCTGAGCTACAGGGAGATGATGAACAGGATGAGGCTTTTGCCCCTGGACTGTCAGAGACTGAATGGTGACATGACAGAGGTTTAATAAACTCCTGAGGGACATGGATAGTCTGATTGGACAAGATCTTTTTCCCAGAGTAGGGGCGTCCAGAACTAGATGGCATAGGGTGAAGGTGACAGGGCAAAGACTTAGAAGAGACCTGAGGGGAAAACTTTTCATACAGAGGCTGGTGGGTGTACTGTCAGAGAAAGTAGTGAAAGTGTGTACAATTACATGTTTACAATGTAAATGGATAGGTACATAAATGGGAATGGATAATGTGATGTGGGCCGAATGTTGGCAAGTGGGACGAGATCTGATTAAGATGCCTGATTGGCATGGACAAATTGGACAAAAGGATCTTTTTCCACGCTGTATGATTCTCTTATTCTCACAGCGATATGAGGAAAAATTCTAAAAGGGCCATTCGAATGGGAATTCTCTTCCCCGGAAGTTTGTGCTGCCTCTCTGATCACAAGTATTTACAGCTGAGTTAGTTAAAGATTTGACAGAAAAGTGAGTCACGGATAATGGGACACAGACAGGACGATGAGGCTGAGACCACAATCTGATCAGCCACAATCTTAATGTCTGGTGGAGAAGGTTCAAATTCTCTAATGACCCACTCCTGCTCCTCAGTCCCATGTTTCTGTGTTCCATTCAACCCCTCTAACCTGCTAGACAGGAGCAGTTAGAGTCCACTTATTGTTATAGCATGGTGCACAGAAATAGAGGAAACAGTTCGGACCCTCGAGACTGTCCCACTCGGTTTGGGAGATTGGAAAATGTAATTGGAAGACCCAGGCTGGATATGGAAGAGGTTGCTCATTTCTCTTTACAAAACTTCCCCTCTCTGTATCTTGTGCTTCATTTGTTGAACATGTTGTAGACCCAGATTCACTGTGAATACAGCCCCAAAATCTCACCCAGTGATGGCTCACAAAATCCATGGGTCTCCCTGATTGCAATATTCCATAAAAGACCTTCCAGGAAAATAACACATACTAACTTTCCAATAACAGAATGGGAGAGAATCAGAAACTGGGGCAGGTCATTCACAGCCCAAGCCTGCCTTGCCCTTCACTAATATCAAGGCTGACCTGCTCCAAGTCTCAAATCTTCTTAATGTCCAAGTTTTCTTGAGCACTTCCATAGAACACAGAAAAAAGAACAGTACTGATTTGGAGATGTCGGTGTTCGACTGGGGTGTACAAAGTTAGAAATCACATAGCACCAGGTTATAGTCCAACAGGTTTAATTGGAAGCACATTAACTTTTGGAGCATCGCTCCTTCATCAGGTGATAGTGGAGGGCTCGATCTTAACACAGAATTTATAGCAAAAATTTACAGTGTGATGTAATTGAAATTATACATGGAAAAACCGATTGTCTGTTAAGCCTTTCATCTGTTAAAATACCATGATAGTTTCACTTCCTTTATGTGTAAATCACAAAACTATTAATTTTTAAAAAATGTTGCATTTTCAGGTGAGCTGTGAACAATGGTAATCGCAAGACAAACTGTTGAAGGTGTTGGCCCCCTGTGTTCTCTGACTATTCCATGATGTTTAGATTGATTCTAAGCTAAAAAGTGAGATAACGGAGTTTTACATGAATTCATGCAGATTTTGAGCTCAAGGTTCTACATGAATGCATGCAGTTAGGACCATCAGTCCTCGACGTTGTGTTGTTTGTCCTACTCTAACCTACATGCTTCCGTTCACTTTGTTCCATGTGCCTATCCAAGAGTCTCTTAAGTTTCCCTCACGTATTTGTCTCTACTACCACTGATGGTAGTGCATTCAACACACCCACCACTCTCTGTGTAAAGAATCTACCACTGATATCTCCCCTAAAACTTCATCCAATTACCTTAAAATCATGCCACCAAGTGATAGAACTTTCTGCCATGGGAAAATGTCTCTGGCTATTCATCTCTATCTGCCTCTCATCATCTTGTACACCTCTGTCAAGTCACCTCTCATCTATTTTTCCTCCAATGAGAAAAGCCCTCATTCCCTCACGGTTTCTTCGTAAGACTTCTAGTCCAGGCAGCATCCTGGTAAATCTCCTCTTTACACTCTCAAAAGCTTCATTATCCTTCCAATAATGAGGAGACCAGAACTGAACAAAATATTCCCTGTGCGGTCTGAGCAGGGCTCTATCGAGCTGTAGCATAACCTCGCGGCTCTTAAACTCAATCCTACTGCAACTGAAAGCCAACATACCATACGCCTTCTTAACAACCCGATCAACTTGGGTGGCAGCTTTGAGGGATCTGTGGACACGGACGCCAGGATCCCTCTGTTTCTCCACACTGCCAAGAATCCTGCCTTTAACCATGTATTCTGCGTTCACATTGCAGCTTGCAAAGTGAATTACTTCAGTTTGAACTCCATGTGCCACTTCTCAGCCGAGCTCTGCATCCTGTCGTTGTCCCATTGCAACCTACAATAGCCCTTCACATTCTGTACCACTCCAACCACCTTTGTGTCATCGGCAAACTTTCTAGCCAACTCTTCAACACCCATATCCAAGTCGTTTTGAAAATAACAGAGAGCAGAGGTCACTGAACTGATCCCAGCGGGACACCACTGGTCCCTTTCAGTGATCTAGCTCCCCTAGATCTCTGTGTAAGAGAATTCCTGACATTCACGACCCTCTGTTTGAAGAAAACCTTCTGTGCTTCTGCACCATGACCTATTGATATGAACAAAAGAGGAAACGCAGGGGCTCAGGTAAGAGAGACTGACCCTGAACTCAAGGCAGTATTTGACTGAGGATGTCATCAAGGAACCTGAACAAAATCACACTTACTGAGAATTAATTATGACCTCTACACTGCTTGGAGTCATTCACGGCACAATGGAAGATGATTATCATTGGTGGGCATCAATCATCTTAGCCATGGGGCACATCTGCAGGAGATCCTCAGCGTAGCTTCCTCAGCTCAGGCATTTCCAGTTTGTCATCATAGAATCCCTACAGTGTGGAAGGATGCTATTCAGCCCATTGAGTCCAAACGGAGCCGATTAGATTTCCTACAATGTGGAAACAGGCACTTCGGCCCAACCAGTCCACACCGACCCTTCGAAGAGTAACCCACCCAATCACATTTCCGTATGACTAATGCACCTAACATAATGGACAATTTAGTTTGGCCAATTCACCCTGCGTGCACATCTACGAACTGTGAGAGGAAACCGGAGCACCCAAAGGAAATTCATGCAGACAAGTGGGGAATGTGCAAACTCCACACATACAGTTGCCCAAGGCTCGAATCGAACCTGGGACCCTGGTGCTGTGAGGGAGCAGTGTTAGCTACTGATTCACCGTGCCAGCAGAAGAGGGGGCATTCACTGAAGTCTGTAGGGGGTAGTGTAATTTTTAAACGGTTAGCTGCCTTTTAGTCTTTTCTACCTCATAGTAAACACAAGCAGACACTCGAAACTGTTGCCGGACCTCCCCCACGTTTATATGAATGAAACAGTTGTAACAGCTTTCCTCGATAGTTGAGAGACCGCCCTTAACCACAGTTGTACAACATCATCCATATAAGGAAAGAACGGGAAGCTCGAACACTGATTGGCCAAGTGAATAACAAAATAATCTCAGGCACCAGAACCCAAATAAGGAAAACAGTGGGGAATCCGAGCACTCGTTGGTCAAGGCAACAGTAGTAGACCCAGCCCACATATGCATGTAATAAATGCGTGGAGATTACTCTGCTTGTGTGTGTGTACCTTTGGGAACAACACCCGACTTTGCAAAGTTGAATGAAAAAGTTTTGGACAGACTCCTCCGTGTCTTTGTTCCTGGGAAGGGAAATAAAAAGTGCCGTAGATGGGGCTGGACAGCCACTTATCTCCCACAATTGGGGGCTCCTCCGGGATGAAATAATTATTGCCGGGGGGTGGGGGGGCAGTCTCTTCGGCTCACGGATCAAGCCTGATTACAACAAAGACGCGTCTAGTACATATTTATACTTCTCACTGATCAGCTTGGTCCGTCGGCCGTCGGCCAAGAGAGGATGTGACCCGGCTCATTTAAAAATAATTTTGAATCCTGGAAAAGGAACACACGGACGAGTGCTGGGACGACCGGTTAGTGACTATACACGGGGGTACACACATTTAAAAAGGCCAAACACCTCCGTGCACGGATCAAGGTAAGAGATTCTTTTGTTCTTCCTTGTTGGCCGCGTGGTTTTGACGGTCATCTGTGAAAACGCTTTGGGCGTTTAAGACCAGGACCGAAGATAAACCACGGGAAATTGTGGTTTTGACGGTCATCTGTGAAAACGCTTTGGGCGTTTAAGACCAGGACTGAAGATAAACCACGGGAAATTGTGGTTTTGACGGTCATCTGTGAAAACGCTTTGGGCGTTTAAGACCAGGACCGAAGATAAACCATGGGAAATCAGACTTCTAAGGAAAAGTCAGGGAAGACTGCAAATGGGAAAGAAATACCCCCCGATAGTCCATTAGGTCGGAAGTTAAGTCTATGGACGGACAGTAGTAGAACGAAGGACTTAAAGAAAGAGACCATGATAAAATATTGTTGTTTTATATGGACCAAAGAACCTAGCAGCGCCCCCTCGGTAGTTTGGCCCGAGTATGGGTCTGATGAAGACTGGGTGTGTCAAATCCTAAAGGAAAGGTCGAGAAGAGGGATTGAGAGCTGGGAGGAGTGACAATATTGAACAGCTGAACCCCTTGCGAGAGGTGCCGTTTGGGAACGAACGGACCGGGTTCGTAGTACAACGTTTAAATTCTGGGGATATCCAGCAACTCCGTAATGAACTACCCCGTCTACTGGACGACCCCGTCAGTGTGGGAATACAACTGGACCAATTTCTGGGGCCCAGTATATACACATGGGCTGAACTGCAGGCCATGATGAGAATACTATTTAATTACGATGAAATTGTTATGATCCGGAATAGTGCAATGGCCATTTGGGATAGGGAGCATCAGGACGGCCCTCAGCGTGGAGAGCAGAAGTACCCCTTAGAGGGCCCCCAGTGGGATCATAACGACGCGGGGGGACGGGCCAGTATGACAGACCTCAGAAGCCTTATAATCAGGGGGATCCAAACCTGCGTGCCCAAACAGCGGAATTTAGCAAAAACATTTGAAGTTGGACAGAAAAAGGATGAATCCCCGAGTGAGTTTTTAGACCGTTTGCGGGAGTCCATGCGAAAGTATTCAGGTTTAGACCCCGATGGGGAAATAGGCAAGGGCATGCTTAAGGTGCACTTTGTGACTAAGTCATGGCCTGACATTCAGAAGAAATTACAGAAAGTGGAGGATTGGGCTGAAAAGGATGTTGCAGAATTATTACGGGAAGCACAGAAGGTGTACGTTCAGAGGGATGTAATGAGGGAGAAACATAAGACAAAAATGATGGTGGCAGCCGTACGGGAAGCTTGTAAGTCCACCGGAATGGGGGAGGGAGATTATGGGGTGGAAAGAGGAACGTCGAAGAAAAGTTGGAGAGGGAGAGAAGCGAGACGGGGCAGAAGTGAGAGAGGAGGATCTTATGGAATTGAGTGCCCTCAGAAGGCCGGATGTTACCATTGCGGGAAACTGGGACACTTCAAAAGGGATTGTCCCGAGTTTAAAAGGGAAAGAGAAGGGATGTATGAAATGGAGTGTGAACAAATGGATTAGGGAAGTCAGGGGAGGATCGGAACACGGGCCTACCAAGAACCCCTGGTAAATTTACGGGTGGGCCCATTTAGACAAGATGTTACCTTCTCAGTTGACACAGGCGCCGGCAGGTCCTCAATTCCCCTCCATCCGAGGGGGGTTGGCTTCCAAGCTAAAACATTAAACATTTCAGTAGTTAAGGGTGGGGTTTTTAGTGACAGTCACTACTCCCGACCAGGTTAGAACTATCCTGAATCAGAAGGCCAGGAGGTGGCTGACTGACTCGAGGATTCTGAAATATGAAGCCATATTGTTCGACCGAGAAGACCTCCGAATAGAAGTCGGGAGCTGCCAGAACCCGGCGGACTTTCTTTGGAAAGGGGAAGGGGAGGAGGAACTGGAACACTGCTGTTCAGACATAATAGAGTACCAGAGTAAAGTGAGGGAAGATCTGAGGGATACCCTCTTACATGCAGGTAGGCGGTGGTACATTGATGGGTCCTCTCGAGTGATAGATGGGAAGAGATACAACGGTTATGCAGTCATTAGTGAGACTGGTTGGGAATTAGTGGAAAGTGGACGGCTACCGAATGCCTGGTCCGCACAAACGTGCGAATTGTACGCCTTGCACCGGGCCCTGAGGAATTTAGAGGGAATAGCTGGGACAACCTACACTGACTCTAAGTATGCCTTTGGGGTAGTACACACCTTTGGGAAGATCTGGAAAGAAAGGGGAATGATAAATAGTAGAGGAAAGGAGTTGGTCCACGAGGAACTAGTAGCCATGATCTTGGAGGATTTGTTGCTGCCACAAGAGATTGCTGTAGTACATGTGAAAGGACACCAGAAAGACGATAAAATAGAGACCCTGGGGAATCAATTGGCAGATGAACAGGCAAAATTGGCTGGGATGGGGAAGGAAGTAATAAACTGCCTGGTTAGGATTCCACAGATATCCGAAATTACCGAAGTGCCCACGTTTACTGACAAAGAAGAAACTCTTCTCGCGTCTCTGGGGGGTACAAAGGATAGGGAAGGCAAGTGGACCTTACCCGATGGCCGCCAGCTACTAAATCGACCGTTGACGCGGGACATTATTGCCCGTTTACACCAAAGGGGTCACTGGGGCGCCCAGGCACTGTGTGATGCCTTCCTGCGCCGATATGCTCACCCTGGTCTGTACACGGTAGCCAAGCAGGTCACAGGAGATTGCATAACATGTCGAAAGATTAACAAAAGGGGGCTGCGGCAGCATGCAAGACAAGGGGGTAGGAGTCAGGCCTATAGGCTGTTTGAGTATGTCCAGGTAGATTACACTGAGCTCCCCCCCATAGGTCGCCTGAAGTATCTATTAGTAGTGGTAGATCACCTGACAGGATGGGTGGAAGCTTTCCCCACTACCACGGCAACGGCAACTCAGGTTAGCAAGATTCTACTCTAGCAAATCATCCCACGATTTGGGCTACCCCGCGCTATTGACTCTGACCAGAGGAGCCACTTCACCTCGACCATCCTCCAGAATGTAGTGCAAGCAATGGGGATTGACTGGGATTTGCACACCCCCTGGCATCCCTCCTCCTCGGGCAAGGTCGAAAGAATGAACCAGACCATCAAAAAGCAGCTAACCAAGCTCACTAGTGAAATCGGCCTGCCTTGGACCAAATGCCTACCCCTTGCCCTGTTGCAAATTCCCACCCAGCCAAGGCGGGATTTGGGCGTCTCCTCTTTCGAAATGTTATTTGGCCTCCAGTTCCATGGGCCGAAGGGGGAACCTCCTGTATTTGAGTCTCGGGATATGTTTGTGCAAAAATATGTGGTGGCTCTGGGGTCTGCTCTATCTCGTTTACGCCAACAGGGACTTTTGGCACAGACGCCGCCCCTCGAGTTTGCGGTGCACACCATCAAGCCGGGTCAGTGGGTCCTGATTAAAAGCTGGAAGCAACGTACCCTCGAACCAACTTGGGACGGTCCCTTCCTGGTACTTTTGACGACCGAAACGGCTGTCCGTACGGCCGAAAAGGGCTGGACACATTACACTCGAGTCAAGGGACCAGTGCCACAACCGACGGAGGACGAACGAACCTCTCTGACAAAGGCATCTAAGGAACTGAGACCCTGAGAACGAACTAATCGGACTTTTGCGAGTCTAAAGGAACTGTGCCCTCGGGCTACGGGTGTCGCGGAAAAAAAAAATGCGGTCAATCGTATTGTTAACTTGCTATGCCATTATCCTTGGGCTGGGTCATAGTGTGCGTGTTACCCACTTTGGCCTCCGGATGAAACAAATAGAGGACCGTCAGTGGTTCACCATCTCCGTGCTTGCCAACCAATCAACACAGACTTTTAGCTTAGACCTATGTGAGTTGGTGCCCTGTAGGACTAAAAGTCAACTGAATCAAACTAAGCTGAACCTAGAGAGAGAAAGGGGATTCCAGGGTCAGACGTTAGTATTACAATTGCATGGTAGGGAAGACCTAAATAGGCCTCCAGCCCCCGGGGTCCAGGCTATGGTGTCAGTTGTCCGTGATCCCATCACCCCCGGACGGGATTGTGGGCAGAATCAGTGCAATCCGCTCTATCTGACCATAAAGAACTTGGGAAAGAACGGGGCGAGCCTTAATAGAACAATACTGGGTATTAGAGTTGGGGGCCAGGCAGGATTGGGGTGGGGGGGGGGGGGGGGGGGATGCAGCTGTGCTGCACGTATATCACGGTCATTGAAGCTGAGTCTGGGAGCTCATCCACCACTGATAAGCAGGAAAAGATTAGAATAATTGAGGTGACGGATTTGGAAAAGACCTTTGAAATTGAAACGGGATACAGGGAGGCGAATGCCTGGATGGAATGGGTCAAATATACTGTGAGGAGCATGAAAAAGAGTGATTGCTACGCATGCACGAGTGTCCGCCCTAACCCTCAGGTGGCCCCATTCCCGCTGGGATGGGAGAAACACCCACGAGCTATGGACTGCATGATAAGGCTGTACCAGAACCGAGAGGCCTGGAACGACCCCACTTGTCGACCCTTGAGTTTGAAGTTTCCCCCCGTCAGGTCTGAGGGTGCGTCCCGCCCGCCATCATTCTCAGGGGTAACGGGTACGCACCAGGCCTGCATCTCTCGGACGGGACTACAGTGGGACGACGATGTGGGGACATTTGACAAGTGCAGCGGATCAATTCGGCTGGTCAATGAAACTACCGGGGGCGGGAATTACTCCCACATTCATGTGCCTAGGGCAGACCTCTGGTGGTACTGTGGTGGGAGGGTTCTGCGACCGACCCTGCCCCAAAAATGGACGGGCACTTGTGCAATCGTTCAATTGGCCATCCCATTCACCCTGGTATTCGAAAAACAAGAGCAACCCCGTTCTAGTGGAAGAACTGAGAGAGCTTTGGAGACCTCTTTCGATGATAACATATATTTAGATGCCATATGGGTCCCCAGGGGTGTTCCTGACGAATACAAGGCTAGGAACCAGATAGCGGCGCGTTTTGAGTCGTCACTGTTCTGGTGGGTGACCATCAATAAGAACGTGGATTGGATTAATTACATTTACTACAATCAGCAGAGGTTCATCAATTATACCCGGGATGCAGTGAAAGGAATAGCAGAACAACTGGACGCCACTAGTAGGATGGCGTGGGAAAATAGGTTGGCCTTAGACATGATGTTGGCAGAGAAGGGGGGTGTTTGTGTCATGATAGGCACTCAGTGCTGCACTTTCATCCCCAACAACACAGCCCCTGATGGGTCCATCACCCGCGCCCTGGATGGACTCACCACATTGGCGGACGAACTGGCCGAAAACTCGAGCATCGACTCTGGCCTCACGGACTGGTTGGAAGCTTGGTTCGGTAAATGGACGGGGGTGGTCGTTCCCTTTCTTGTCTCATGTATAGTGGTGGCAGGAGTACTCACTGCCCTTGGGTGTTGCGTTATTCCCTGTGTCCGGGGATTAACTCAACGACTGATCGAAACCGCCCTTACTAAGAAGGATGTTCCCTATGGGCAGGTTGAACGAATAAATCTCGAGATGGAACAACGTGAATCCCTCTTGGGTGGGGGTAGTATTAGAGAAGGGCAGTTTGATGAACAAGCTCGGGAGTTATTAAATGCCCTGGAGAAGAAACTTACGGTTTAAAAATTACAGGCCGTAAGAAAAGACACGGGGGATTTGAAGGGGGTAGTGTAATTTTTAAACGATTAGCTGCCTTTTAGTCTTTTCTACCTCATAGTAAACACAAGCAGACACTCGAAACTGTTGCCGGACCTCCCCCACGTTTATATGAATGAAACAGTTGTAACAGCTTTCCTCGATAGTTGAGAGACCGCCCTTAACCACAGTTGTACAACATCATCCATATAAGGAAAGAACGGGAAGCTCGAACACTGATTGGCTAAGTGAATAACAAAATAATCGCAGGCACCAGAACCCAAATAAGGAAAACAGTGGGGAATCCGAGCACTCGTTGGTCAAAGCAGCAGTAGTAGACCCAGCCCACATATACATGTAATAAATGCGTGGAGATTACTATGCTTGTGTGTGTGTACCTTTGGGAACAACACCCGACTTTGCAAAGTTGAATGAAAAAGTTTTGGACAGACTCCTCCGTGTCTTTGTTCCTGGGAAGGGAAATAAAAAGTGCCGTAGATGGGGCTGGACAGCCACTTATCTCGCACAAGTCTACAAAGTTTTCAGGACTGGTTGTCCCTCTTCAACTCTTGAAACAATCTGTGACCATGTATAGCAAGACTCGGACAACATTCAAGACCGTGTTGTTAAAGTCTGGGTGACATTTATATAACACCACAGTACATTTCCACAGTAAAAGGACAAGTTCATTCAGTACCTCAATCTGGTTTCACGAGAATGTGGGGAAGCCATTCATCCCATCAAAACTCCGGGGCAAAAGAAGGATAGCCCTTTCAGTCCCTCCTGCCTGTTGCACAGGAAGGTGCGAGTCTGCTCTCTCCCACATGTCACGTAGATGGGATCAGAAAGAACCATTTCACACCCGGAGTCACTTACAAAGGAACAGGAAGAGGTTATTCAGCTTGTCAAACCACTAACGCAGGAACAGGAAAGTGTCAGAGATGCTCCAACATCACAAACAAATGGAGCAGGTGCGACACAGACAGACTGCTCCAAATTGATCCACATGGTTTAATTACTCATGGTACATATGTGTAACTTTAACATGGGTTTCTGGCAGTCGGAATGAAGCCAACATCGTTTAGCCATTCTCCAAGTTACCTTCCATCTCCAAGAACGCAGACCCATGATCTCCGTGGAGGTAAAAACCGGTGGGGAATAACTAACTTTTTCAGAATGAAGGTGTTTTGGCTGCTGACAGGATTATGTACAAAGTGACACACAATGCAGTGTCACACAGTAACTGTGCTTTAAAGTGCTCAGAGTTCATTCAGATCCTGCACCTCGCTGTCAATCGACGTGAGGGTTCTGCAGATGCATGTAAACTGTCGTGAATCAAACATCCAATGAAAAGTATGACATTGACAACACATTCAGCTGTTTGGGACATAATGAGTTTCTGTCCATACCCATCAAGATTCAACTTCTTATTCTCTCAAAGCGCTACAGATTAAGCACATCGTTACTGCACTCTCTCCTCATGGTAACATCATGCTAGTGTTTCGTCTGGTCAAACTCTTTTTCACTGTCTCGGTGACAAAGAGATCATTGATTATAAAGCAGACCAAATCTTAACACAAAGCGCCAAATACTATCTCAACAAAACACGATCAGTGGGAAAGATATTCTAACTTTTGTACTTCAATCATTTTGCCTGAAAAGCCACATATCATTTACTTCCTACCCCTGTATGAATTCTGTCAGTGACGTATGACCAAGGACATCCAGGTCCTTTTCAACTAAAGCACTCGCCAACCTCTCAACCATTTAATAAATATAAATGTGCATGATGATATTTGTTGTTCACATCTGAATAATTGTTATACCTTGTGAACAGCTATTGCTCAAACACTGAACCTGCTGTCACCCATCAATCCTTCAGTCCAGAGAATAACAGTATTCTTCTCGTATCTCCGTTACTCAAATTTTGATCCATGTGGTATATATTTCACCCCTACGTACCCATGGACTCTAACATTCCCCATTGACCTGTATTCAGACATGTCAAGCGTCTTCTAAAAATGCAAATACTCCAATCCCATTGGTTCCCAACTTTCGATGTCACAACGGGCAATCTCCACAAACAGGTTTATCAAAGATCATTTCCCTTTCCTGAATCTAGGCCGAATGTACCAAATCATATCATTATTCTCCAAGTGTCTAGTCGTCACGTTCCTTATAAAAGGTTCCAATATTTTTTTCTCTCAAAGCTGACATCAAATTATTTAGTTTTCTGTTTTCCCTCTCCATCCTGTTTTAAATATTTAGATTGACAATAGCTGCTTTCCAGTCTGCAGGATCCTTTCCAGAATCTAACTAGCTTTGAAGAATAATCAGTAATTATTTCACTAGCTTTGTTCTCATCTCAATCACTCTGAGATGTAACTCATCAGATGCAGCAGCTTATGAAACTTCAATTCAATTAGATTTTCAATAACATACACTTCATTAATTCTGTTTTCCTGCAGTTTCCAATTTTTACCAGTCCCTCTGTTCCCTAATATTTGTGGAAAGTAGTTTCTGTACCTTCCCTTGCGGAGATGGAACCAATGCATTCCTCTCAGCAGGCAGATGGTTTCAGTCAACTCATGAATACACTGGAGGACTGCACTTCAGAGATGGTGGATATATTACCCACTGCTGCCTGTAAAGTTCCAGAATCAATCCAGTTTAATTTACCGTGAGTGTCAGCACAGTCCTGCTACTGGTGTGAGAACACAGGTTATACTGAAGGAGGGGATACAGCTCAGTGACCACCTCAGTTTTGAGACAAGCTGGTTTTACACCTTACACCTGAATGCATACAGCTTAGCAAATGTTCCTGGAAATCCCAGAGAGGAAACTACAGTGCCTCGCTCCTCCCTGTTAATACAGCTTCCCTTCTTTGGAGTCTCAGCTCCATTTGTTTATCATGGACCCAGACACACTGTAAATGCAGTATTCAGAGTGGGGTCCCCAGACCATCGGGGCTCCCTGAATGAACCCAGTAGCTGACATCACTATCCTGAGAACACCATCCAGACTCCACTGACTTTCCAGATGGCAGCAGCAAGTGAATTCCCCACACCTACTATGCATCCATTCACTACTGAAAATGCCTCGGTCTCCTCAGTTTCTCTAGGAGACAGTGAGGACTGCAGATACTGGAGATCAGAGCTGAAAAATGTGTTGCTGGAAAAGCACAGCAGGTCAGGCAGCATCCAAAGACCAGGAGAATCGACGTTTTGGGCATGAGCGAAAGAGTGCCTCATCTTCCGCCTGGGTACCCTCCATCCACAAGGGATGAATTCAGATTTCTCCAGCTTCCTCATTTCCCCTCCCCCCCACCTTGTCGCAATACCAACCTTCGAAATCAGCACCGTCATCCTAACCTGCAATCTTCTTCCTGACCTCACCGCCCCCACCACCTCACCGGCCTGTCAGCCTCACTTTAACCTCTTTCCACCTATCGCATTTCCAACGCCCCTCCCCCAAGTCCCTCCTCCCTACCTTGTATCTTAGCCTGCTTGGCACTCTTTCCTCATTCCAGAAGAAGGGCACATGCCCGAAACGTCGATTCTCCTGATCTCTGGATGCTGCCTGACCTGCTGTGCTTTTCCAGCAATACATTTTTCAGCTCGTCAGTTTCTCTTCCTGGCTGAGAAAGCTCTTACATCTCCACACAGTTGCACAGTAATAGTTCCTCTCTCCAAAGAAGCAGTTGACAATTGAACATTACGTTTCTCGACATCTCAGTGACTGTAAGTATTGCTGATTGAGTTGATCACCACACCCAGAGACGAGAGATAGAGGGAACATAACTCACGGTAAGCAGGGACATCCCGTAATAAATATGATATTCAGGAATATGTGAAAAGGGGAAATGGTAGAATAACTTCCCATTCTGTTTTCCTTCCAGTCCATCATCAGCAATCCTTTTGCTTGCTTTTCCTTTCTCTCTCTCTCTCTCTCTCTCTCTCTCTCTCTCCATCTGTCTCTCATTCACTCTCACTTTCTCACTCTTGCTGGACATCATCCACTCAACACAAACCTTTCGCTCACCCGACCATCCATCCCTGATATAATAATATTATTTCTCAGTTGTATTCAGTTTTGAAAGGTTCACTGAACTTGAAACGTTATTTTTTTTTTCCGACAGACTGCCATATCTGCTGAGATTTTCCAACATTCTTTCAGACGGTGGAGAATTTTATTTCAGATCGCCAGCATCCGCATTTCCTTGGTTATTTCACCTTTAATGTTTTTGTTTCGCGGGATGCCAGCATCACTGGCAAGGGCAGCATTTTTGTCCATCCTAACTGTCCTTGACCACGGGGCCATTTGTCAAGGCAATATGGAGGCAACCATATTGTTGTGGATCTGAGGTGACACTCAGTTCAGACAGTGGTTTATGCTTGCCATGAGTGAAAATAGGATTCATTCCAATTTTTGATATTGGAATTTAAATTTAGTCATCGGCTGTGATAGAATTTCAGACAATGCTTTTCGAGTCATAACCCGAGCCTCTGAATTACACAGTCAGTGACATTATTACTCTGTTTAAGAGTCCCTGTTGTGAAGTAACTGTAGAGACAAGAATAAGTTTGTGGTCAAACTATTTGTAACTGGAAGAGAGGTCAGAAGAGAACTGGAGCCATAAAATCTGTCGATAACGAAGGGGTAGATGATGGCAAAGTCAGCAACAGAACTCAGGCAGAGCTGGAGATTGAGGATATTATATAGGTGGGTGTCGGCAGGTTTGATGACAGAGAGAATATGGAGATACAAAACAGTTCACGGTAAATGGAGACTCAAGGTTCTGAACAGTCTTTTACATTCTCAGATGTTTATGAGTAAGTATTTTGGAAATGCATGAGAAGGAAGTGGCGTTTGTGACTGAAAGTTTATGTTTTTGTTAAATATAATCAACCAGAATAGCAATAACATTCAGCATCATACATAGAATTGATAGAGATAGACTTACCAGGCACACTAATAATAGCGAGGATGGGATAGTACCCAACTTAAATAATTATCAGTACGGCTAGTATCCACAACTCTAACCATGCCCAATCCTGAGGAACCCAGTGAAACCCCAGGATAAACTCCTGTCCATTGTTGTAACATTCCAGTCAAATGTTCTCAGATTCTGATCCATTGTTGGAAGATTCCAGTCTAATGTTCTCAAATTAAAATCCATTGTTGGACCATTCTAATGTTCTCAGGTTCTGATCTCTCGCTCTTTCTCTGTAGCTGCTGATCCCAACCTTGTTGATTTTGACTCTGCCCCGAATACTATGGCAAAACAAGTTGAAAGAAGTCCCGAATTATGGAAGAGGGAAATCCTTCAGTGACCCAGTTAGGTCCAGGAAGACTGATATTAATCACAGTCACTGAACAAACAGCTCCAGTCAACCCCATTTCACGGCAACTTTGATATATCACAATAATACTTGGTGTGGGTGGGATTTTGATATCGATGATTATTGGGCTCATGGCACATCTCCAGTTGTAAACATCGAGGTGGGGGAGAGACATCATTTTTTCTCTTCACAAGCTCGATTGTTCTGCTGTGTTTTGGCAGTATAGGAATTGCTGGGCTCCCGCGGCCATCTGTGTCTGATCACCAGGCCCGCTGCATCTTTTTGTTTTATTTATTTAAGTTTAGCTTTGAATTCTGTCTGTCCAGCATTAAACGGCTTAGGTGGGTTTCGGCATTTTTGAGAGACGCCTACAGAGCCATAGACGATGTAGGTACAGTCCATTCCTTGTGTTCTTGCAGCCGCGACCTTGTCTTGTGGAGTGATTGTCAAACTCTTACAGAACCAGGATTCTTAGTTTTACCTTTCACCTCTTATTGATGGGGTCTCAGCAGAGTTGGAAGGCAGTAAATCTCTCTCAGGTGCTACACACACTCTCTGAGTTTTCTCTCAGAACTGTCTTTTGATGTTCTTTCCTCCTGGATTGTCAGACAATCTGTTTCTTGCATTTGTTTTTTGACATTGTTGTGCTTATCGGTTGATACCATATTGGAGCAGTTACTGTATAGTAGTTCAATAAACTATTATTCTTCTAAGTTTTCGAACAGAATTAAGTTATTGCAAGTTCGTCTTCCTTTTGTTGTCTTTTATCGACAATCTTCGAATAAATAGTGTTTTGCTTAATGTCGAATATTTTGACCAAGTAAATTCTATCTCAAACACAACAGCTCACATTTACCAGCGGAATGGGCTGAGCTGGAGGAGTGATAATCATGTCAGGAATTATATCGGATACTCAATCCACCTCTCAGATGCATCCCAGACACACATAAACCCAGATGAGGTCACTGCTCAGCATGAAGCACTGCGTAGACCAGGCTAGTGCACTGCTCAGCATTCCGTCCAGGATCGAACACTGTTTAGAGCTCACAAGTTCACTACTTATGTGTCCAACAGTGCAGTGATATATAAACTTGGACTAGATGATCTGTTCAACACAGGGCGCTGTGCAGAACACAGAAAGGCATTGTTCTATACACACGGACTGGATATCTGTGCAGCATGGGGAGCTGTGCAGTAAATAGCAGTGAATTTATCTTTTAATCTGGAGCAGTTACCTTCCCAGCACACGCAGCTGTGTGCACCAATTGCTGCATTGCTGTGTAAAACTGTATTAGATCACTGCCCAGCGTGGGGAAACTTGCAGCTTATGCTGGAAGCGACAGGATGTGCAACACCTCTCCATTTCCAGCTCCATATCTCCAATGTGGCATGACACAGGAGTGCTGTGGATGTGAAACTCACTGCCAGAGAGAGATGGTGGGGGAATCAGTTTAAATACCAACAAATGGGAGGAGCTTTGTTAAAAGCGAGGGGAAGATTGAGAGAGAATTTCAGAGAATGACCTGATGGTAGGATTAAAAATTATGAAATGAGAACATTTCGATAGCGTCTTGCAATATAAGCCACTGTTTCTAGGAATGATGGGTGAGCAGGATATTTGTGTAAGTTATGATGATTGAGAATTTTGGATAAGCATTTGTCCTGCAGCGTTGTAACTGGGAGTAAGATCAGCAGAGTTTTCGACTCATTGGGCTGAATCGTACAATAATTTGTCTCAGTGCCATTTTCATTGAGTGTGACAAAAGAATGTCTGCACGAGGCAGAGCTAGTTTCCTGGTGTTATCTTATCGAACTCACCTCATTAACTACCCACCCTACCTCATGGTGTCCCTCTCATTCAACGCCAGCACGATTTTCCCACCCATTAGGGCTGGAGGTGCTCACCATCGCCCGGATGCACCTGGATATTCAGTGATCACTAGTACTGCTGCCATCATGAAAAGGCCAATGGGCACACCGTTGAGTTTTCTCAGTTTGGAGCTGCCCTGTACAGTTTACCCAAGCATGGCAGATAAAGGGAAATTACACCACAGCTTGACGACAGAGGCACGGAGGTCATGGTGAATGGTCTAGTACAGAGGGGGACCATTCTCTTCCCAGACCATGGTCTGAGCACACCACCCAGCTCAGTGCAGTATCTGCGTCCGAAGAAAAGTCCAGCAATACAGGAAAAGCATCAATAACCTTCCCCGTTCTGTCAGGATAAGTGTCAACGTATTCTCTCTACTCTCTCACACTCATTGTATATCTGTTAGTGCCTTCCCCAGAATAAGGCTCCATCACTCTTACTACTGCAATACAGCACCTTCTCTCTCTCTCTCTCGCTCTCTCTCTCTCTCTCTCTCTCTCACCTACGCAATACCCCACATGGTTACAAAATGTTCTTATGAGTGCAGTTTCTAGAATTCTCTGGTTGATGTCATTCGTACAATGTTCCAAATAATTTTCAAAATAATTCAATTTCAGCAAAATGTTCATCCCTCAGTATGCAACGCATCAGAGGAAGGAGCAGAGTTTTACTTTTTTTAAATCACTCAGGATGAAAGTGCATCATGAGGCCATTAATCCTCTCAAATATGCTCCACTAATCAAGCAAAGGGACCACCTAAACACTTGAAGACTCACTCTCTTCTTGAAGACAGACGCCACTTTGGAGTTTCGCCAGTTTCACTGGAACACGCCTGTAATCCCGAGAGTTATGGAATATTTCACACAGTGCCACCAGTCACTCTGTAACCATTTCTATCAAAACATGCTATGAATTGCTGATGAGCTGTTTACCTTTGGTCTTTTCTGTTTGAGAAAAGCCTTGTTCATTTTGTGAGAGACAATGCAAAACTTTCATCTGACTACGATTTTGTTTATAATATTGAAACTCTTCGTGCCTTCCCCTGCGAGGAACAATGTAAAATAATGTTTTATCTTCTCTGCATGTTCCCTTAAATCAGTTCCCCAGTCACATCCTGCAGGTGTCCCATATATTCTTTCCTGCCTTCCTTCCAAGGGCCACACACACATCATGAATGTTTTTTATTCGATATGGGAAAACTCTTGCGGTTAGTTTCTTTTCATATTTCTTGCCAGTTTTGAAATGATTTTTCTTTGCATTTTGTTTTATACAATCTGCTTCTTGTTCCAAAAGTAAACTTCCCAAATGTGGCCAACGCTCAACAATCTGAATTCTTTAGTTTGTGATTGATTAGCATACTTCACAGCATTTGTGCATCATGGATGGTTCATCTTCACATCTTCATATCATCTTCTTTTTCACCAGAGCCAAACATTACTGAGAGTTATTAATCAGTACCTGCTTAAATGTTCCCACATCCCTCCCCCCCACACCGCACCCCCGCCACACACATATCTGCTGACCTTCATCTGTGTCTATTTTCACACTCCGTATTTGACCAGATATATGACATATATCTGCATTTGAAATGCCTGGCTCTTTTCAGTCATTCGGGGGGAACCTACGTATGTGGCTGAACTCATGATCAGCTGATGTGACTCCATTCTCCCAGTTTCCCTGGCTCTGTCTTTTCTGTTCGATGATGCCACATTCCAGTGGGAAGATTCCTACATGTCATCCTTTTCTCTCAAACGAGAAATCCCCTAAATCTGATGGACTGACTTTTCAGTTGTGTCTGTCCCATCTCCCTCACTTCTACCCTCACTCCGTCCATCCTCCCCAGAACAATGATAGATCTCCCCTTGTCCACACTTCCTTCTGAACGAGAATCTGCATTCACAGAATCATCCTCCGCCACTTCCACCACCTCCAGCAGGACAGCACCAGCAAACACATCTTCCCCTCCTGTCCACTGTCAGAAATTCACAGAGACCATTCCTTCTGTGGCAAGTTCCATTATCTCGAACAGTTCCCCACACCCCCATGGAACATCCCCATGTAAAGCTGCAACTTTTGCCCATTCCTCTCTTCCCTCTTCACTATCCAAGACTCTCAAATCACCATCCAGGTGAAGCAGCATTTCACTTGTACGCTTTCAATCCAATCTTCTGTCATTGCTGCTGACAATGCAGTCTCCTTTACATTACTGAGCTAAACAGAAACTGATTTGATGAACATCTCCACTCTGTCTGTAGGAATGACACTCACATTCTGATTGCTACCCATTTCAAGAACCTACATTGCTCTCAAGATAATGAGAATTCTTTGAGGAGGTAACGACGGTTTGGACAATAGAGAGTTACCTATCTAAACTTCCAGAAGGCCTCTGATATGGTACCCCACAGGAGGCTGCAGATTAAGATAAGGACCCATGGTTCTTAGAGGACATGGACTAGCATGGATAAAATATTGCCTCTCTTACAGGATGCAGAGTGAGGATAAAATTGTCTCTCTCAGGATGGCAGCCGGTGACTTGCAGTGTTCCACAAGAGTCAATGTTGGGACCACAACATTTCACTTTATAGGTTAATGATCTGAGTGGTGGGACAGAAGGCATTCTGGCTACGTTTGCAGATGAAGCAAAGATAGGTGGAGGGGCATGTAGTATTGAGGAGGCAGGGAGCCTGCAGAAAGATTTCGACAGTTTAGGAGAGTGGGAAGAGGAGTAGCAGATGGAATACAATGTGGGAAAGTGTGAGGTCATGCACTTTAGTATGAAGAATACAGGCATGGACTATTTACTAACTGGGAAAAAAAATCAGAAATCTGAGTAACAAAGGGACTTGGGATTCCAAGAGCAGGATTTGCCTTAGATAAACTTGCAGGCTCAGTCAGTAGTTAAGAAGGCATATACGATGTTGTCATTCATCTTGAGAGGAGTAGGATATAATGGTGGGGATTCTGAGGCTTTCTAAGGCTCTGGTCAGACCACATTTCCAGTATTTTGTGCCTCATACCTCAGGAACGATGTATTAGCCTTGGTGTGTGTCAAGAGAAGGTTCACCAGAAATGAAAAACTTAACACATGAGGAACATTGGAGAACTCTGGGTTTATACTCGATGGAGATTTGAAGGATTGGTGGCGGGGGTGGGGGGGGGGGGGGGGGGTCATATTGAAACTTACAGAATACTGAATGACCTGGATACAGACAAAATTGGGAGGATGTTGGCACTGGCAGGAGGACACAGGCGTAGAGAAAAGGGAAAACCCATTAGAACGGGGATAACATGAAACGTCTTTCGCCAGAGCGTGGTGAAATTGTGAAATTTCTTACCACAGAAGGCTGTGGAAACCAGATTATTTGGCACCAGCGATATAGCCAGGAAAGGGACTGCGGATCTGAAAAGTGACTGCAGAGAGTTAGTTTGGAAGCTGAAGAGCAGGACGAGTAGAGTAGTGATCTCAGGTTTGCTACCAGTGCCACGAGTTAGTCAGATGAGGAACAGTCAGCGAATACAGATTTACACGTGGCTGCGGGGCTGGTGCAGGAGGGAGGGCTTCAGATACCTAGACCATCGGGATACCTTCTGAGTAAGGTGGGCCCTGTACATGAAGGACGCGTTGTACCTGAACTGGAGGGGCACAAATGGCCTGTTTGGGAGGTTTGCTTGTGTGATTCCGGTGGGTTTAAAACACGTTTGGCAGGGGGTTAGGAATAAGACCACATGTCTGAGAGGAGTTTAGTTGCAGACGGGACAGACGGGACAGTGAGAGGATATATTGAATCTATCAGGAAGGTTTCTCACGCCATGAAACCAAAGGATCAGTTAAAGTGCATCTGCTTTAATGCAAGGAATGTCTGAACTAAGAGTGACAAACGTAGATTATGGATCAGTACTTGGGGCTGCGATATCATGGCCATACGGAGACGTAGGTTTCACAGGGGCAGGGATGGTTGCTTGATGTTCCAGGGTTTAAAACGTTTAAAAATGTTTCGGGGCAGCACAGAGTCTCAATAATTAATACTGCTGCCTCATAGCGCCAGACACCCGGGTTCAATTCCCAACTCAGGGAACTGTCCGTGTGGAGTTTGCACATTTTCCCCGTGGGTGTGCTCCGGTTTTCCTCCATAATCCAAAAATGTGCAGATTAGGTGAACTTGCACATGCTTAATTGCCCGTAATGTTAGATGAAGGGGTAAATGTAGGGGAATGGTTCTGGGTGGGTTGTTCTGTGGAGGGTTCTGTGGACTTGTTGGGCCGAAGGGCCTGGTTCCACTCTGTAAGTCATCTAATCTTATCTATAAAAGAACGGGGTGGGTGGAAAATGAGGAGAGGGTGTAACATTGCTAATCAGAGAGTGTGTAATGCGTAATGAGAGCAACAGAAATGAAGGTTGTTGAGGAAGGTTTGTCTACTGAGTCAGTATGGGTGGAAGTTAGGAACAGCAAGGGAACAGTCGCCGGATTTGGGGGTTTTCTACAGACCATCTAATAGGAGTAGAGAGATTGAAGATCTCATAGGCGGGCAGATTCTGGAAAAATGCAATAGTAGAAGGGTTAATGTTATGAGTGATTTCAACTTTCCCAATATTGACTGGAACCTCCTAAGTGCAGATGGTGTGGATGAAGTCGTTTTTGTCAGGTATGTTCAAGATGGTTTCCTTGCTCAGTATGGAGACAGACCAACAAGGGGAGAGGCTATTTTGGATTTGGTGTTCGACAACGAGCCAGGACAGGTGTCAGAACTAATGTTAGGGGAGCACTTTGTTGAAAGTGATCACAACTGCCTCACATGTAGCATAGTCTGCGAGAGTGAAAGGAGCAGTTTCCGAAGGAAGATATTTAATTAGGGAAAAGGAAATTATGATGCTATCAGACAGGAGTTGGGAAGTACAGACTGGGAGCAATTGTCCCACAGAAAGGGCACAGCAGGCATGTGGAGACTGTTTAAGGAGCAGTTGTTGCGAGTGATACACAAATTTGTTCCTCTGAGACGGTAAGAAGGGGTAAGATTAAGGAACCTTAGATGACGAGAACAGAGAAACTTCTCGTCAAAAGGAAGCAGGCAGCTGACGGAAGATGGAGGAAGTAAGAATCTAACACAACTTTAGAGGATTACAGGCTTGCTAGAAAGGAGCTCATAAATGGACCGAGGTGAGCCATGATGGGGCACGAAAATGGCTTGGTAAGAAGTATTAGGGAGAATCCAAAAGCATTTTTCTCACACGTGAGGAATAAGAGAATAATCAGGGAGAAGGTAGGGCCGATCAGGGATAGCGTAGGGAACTTATGCATGGAGTCTGAGCAGATAGGGGAAGTCCTAAATGAGTTTTTTGCTTCAATTTTCACCAGGGAAAGGGAACTTGTTGTAAATGAAAACTTAGAGGAGCTGGTCCAGATCAAGATTGATGAAATTGATGTGCTAGAAATTTTGGAAAACATTAAGATACGTCCCCAGAGCCAGATTTATCCTAGACAGCTCCGGGAAGCGAGAAAGGTGTTTGCTAAGCTGCTGGTGAGGATTTTTGCTTCCTCTGTCTCCACAGGAGTCATACCGGATGATTGGAAGGAGGCGAATGTTGTTCCTTATTTCTAGAAGGGTAATAGGGAAATCCCTGATAATTACAGACCAGTCAATCTTACGTCTGCGGTCAGCAAAATTTGGAAAGAAATTCTGAGGGATAGGATTTATGACTATTTAGCAAAGCATTGTGTGATTAAAGCAGTCAGCATGGCTTTGTGAGGGGCAGATCATGCCTCACAAATCTTATTGATTTCTTTGAGGAGGTGTCAAGACAGGTCGATGACAGTCAAGCAGTGGACATGGTGCATGTGAACTTTAGCAAGGCATTTGATAGGGTTCCCCATGGAAGGCTCATTCATAAAGTCAGGAATTATGGGATACAGGGAGATTTGGTTATCTGGATTCAGAATTGGCTGGCTAGCAGAAGGCAGACAGTGGTTGTAGATGGAAAATATTTTGCTTGGAGGACAGTGTTGAGAGGGATCCCACAGGGCTATGTCCTTGGGCCTCTGCTCTTTGTAGTTTTTATAAATGACTTGGATGAGGCGGTTATGGGGTGGGTTAGTAAATTTGCTTATGACACAAAGATTGGAGGCGTCGTCGATAGTATAGAGGGCTACTGTAGGCTGCGGCGCGACATAGACAGGATGCAGAGCTGGGCTGAGATTTGGCAGATGGAGTTCAACCTGGATAAATGCGAAGTGATTCATTTTGGAAGGTCAAATTCGAATCCTGAATATAGCATTAAATACAGGATTCTTGGCAGTGTGGAGGAACAGAAGGATCTGGGTGCGCAAGTGCATAGATCCCTCAAAGTTGCCACGCAAGTGGATAGGGTGTCAAGAAAGCATATGTTGTTTTGGCTTTTATTAACAGGGGGATTGAGCTTAAGAGCTGCAAAGATTTTCTGCAGCTAAACAAGTCCCTGGTGAGACCACACTTGGAATACTGTGTCCAGTTGTGGACCCCCGACTATAGGCAAGATACAGGGGCTTTAAAGAGGGTGCAAAGAAAGTTTACCAGGATGCTGCCTGGACTGGAGAGCTTGCTTTATGAAGAAAGGGTGAACAAGCTTGGACCTTTCTCTCTGGAGACAAGGAGGAGAGAGGAGATCTGATCGAGGTGTACAAAATAATGAGAGTAATAGATAGAGACAATACCCAGAGACTTTTCCCCAGGGTAGGATTGACTAGTACGAGAAATCATAGTTTGAAGATATTAGGAGAAAGGTAAAAGGGAGACGTCAGAGGTAGGTTCTTTATGAAGAGAGTTATGAATGCATGGAATGCGTTGCCAGCTCTGTTGGTGGAAGCAGAGTCATTGGGGACATTTAAGCGACTGGTGAGCATGCACATGGATAGCAGTGAGTTTAGGGGTGCAGAGGTTAAATTACTACATTTTACATTAAGATTAAATCTCAGCACAACATCGTGCCCCAAAGGGCCTGTTCGGTGCTGTCCTGTTCTACGTTCTATTTAGTATAATTAAAAGAGACTCAGATAAGTTATTGATTGACAAGGGGATCAAAGATAACTGGCAGGAAGCAGGGAAATGGGGTTGAAAACCTATAATTCGCGATCGAATGCCGGAGCAGACTTTATGGTCCGAATGGCTTCATTTCTGTTCGTATAGAGTTGTGGTCTTATAATATTTTGGTCCTGGATGGCATGGTGGCTCAGTGGTTTGCACTGGTGCCTCACAACATCAGGGAACTGGGTTCGATTTCCTCTGGGCGTTCTAATTTCCTGCCACAGTTCAAAGTTGTGTAGGTTAGGTGAACTGGTCATGCTGCATTGCCGATTGTGTTCAGGGATGTTGATGTTTGGTGCAATAGTCAAGGATCTATGTATAGTATTAGGGGAGAGAATGGGATTGGTACGCATACTCTTTGGAGGGTCAGTATAGACCTGTTGGGCTGAAGGGCCTGTTTTCACACTGTAGGGATTCTAAGAAAATGAAGGCTGATGCAATGTTCCAATGAAGCACAACCCACGCTCGAGTAACAGCTCACTTTACACTTTGGTGCGTTACAGTCTGTAGGAGTTCACATTGAATTCCATGAATTCCCAGCCTGAACCCATTATGGCTGTTCTCCATTTTCCATCCACTCTCCCTCATGGGCTCCCGAAGTTCGTGTCTTGTTTATGTTCCATTCAACAGAGAAAATCAATTTCTAATGTTTACACATTAAATTAAACACATTATATACCTGTGTCTCTTTCAAGCCCATTTGTCTTTCACACTGAGCCTCCAAACACTCTTTCCCACCTCTGCCAAGATACGAAAGCGCTCACTTTCCAATCATTTGCACTTCTGAAGAAGATTTACACTGGACTTGAAACATTAACATTAACATTGTTTCTATGTCTCTGAGATGTTGCCAGACCCCTGAGTTCATTCAAAATTGAAAAGTTACAGAATACATTTTCAATATAGCAAAGATCATTGGATACAGGAAATCTGAAACAAAAACAAAAATTGTTGGACTGATTGGGTGCTTTGAAGAACAGTCACAGAACCCGAAAGATTAACTCTGCTTTCACTCCACAGATGCTGTCAGATTTGTCAGTGTCTTCAGCAATTTCTGTTTTTGAACAAGTTTCAAACATGTGTGTCAAAGCTGCTCACACGCCCTGTCCAACATGGAGCGCCATACACCGGGAAGTGAATGATCACGCAAGGTATACAAATTCATTAGTTCTGAAACTGTCATCACCGACACTACAGGTCTCTTAATCATGGTCATGGAGAGAAACAGATGGAAACACATTTGCTTTAAAGAGAAGATGGCATTACCGGAGGGGAAGAGTTCAGGTGAAAACGTTAAATGCTTTTGAGGAATGCGACAAATTGGAGGCATGGCATCATGAAGATACCCTAACAGGATGAGAATGTTTCAAAACGGAAGATTTCCCACATCAGGAACCAGGATAGGGCACTGTGTACAGGGAGAAGGGTGAGCGGGTACCCGTGCAAATTGAGGACAGGCAGCAGAATTGTATTGCAGAAATTGCGGCTGAAACTGGGCATTCATGTGATTCGGCAAATCATAGCAGCTGTAGCAGCAGCAGCAGTAGTAGAATTGTATTCAACCACAATATAATCTTTCAGTCTACCATTACCATAAAGCCGATCTCCGGTTCAGTGATGAGTGTGGGTGAACATGCCACGGTCAGAACCATGTGTACCTAAACCTGAGGACAACCCATTCAAGCTACCACACTTACTGCTTACATTAACAAACAGCAGAACTAACATCTGATAGAGAGGGCGCCATGATCCCAAGACTGTGACCATTTCTTTTAAAACCAGATATGAATTACTGCTGGCCTACTCTTAGTCTACTCTTAATTTGTTAGAAAAATCCTTGTTTCTTTTGTTTGAGATGTTTCAAAAACTTCCCTCCTATTACCATTTTGTTTACATCATTGATATACTTACTGTACCTTCCCCTGTGAGAAAAGATGTAAATTATCTGTCTGCTCCCTGTAGCCAATTCTTCAGTCACACCCTCCAATTATCCTCAGTATACTTTCCTATAAAATTTCACCTAAGGTCACACACTCATCTTGAACTTTTTTTATATGCTCGGAAAAGCTCGTGCTGCTTGATTTTGTATTTCTTGCCAATCTACTACATCTTGTCTATTCTCCCCTTTTCCTCGCTTTCTAGATTGATACAGCCATACAGCGCACAAACAGACCCTTTGGTCCAACTTGTCAATGCTGACCAGGTTTTCCAAACTAAACTAGTCCCATCTGATTGCATTTTGTCCATATGTCTCTAAACGTTTCCCATTCATATGTTTGTCCAAATGAGTTTTAAATGTTGTAGCTGTACTTGCATCTCCCACTCTTCCTCTGACAGCCCATTCCACATACACACATCACCCTCTGTATGAAAACATTGACCCTTCGTCCATTTCAAATCTCCCTTCTTTCACCTTAAACCTCTGCCTTCTATGGTTGAACTCCCCCATCCCGTGGGAAAGACCTTGGCTGGTCACTCAAAACAAATCTCTCATGATTTTATAATCTTCTACAATGTCATCCCTCAACCTCCTACGCACTATCTGATACTAACTTCACGAACAAGCATTTAAAGATAAGCACTGCAAATTTGAGACTGTATTCAAATGACAGGTAAGTAACACTCAGCCCAAGCTTCCTAATGTGAATTGTTTTTCTCCATGTTACAATACTAAGGCAGCAGGAAACTGTTACGAGTACCAATAAGTGGTCAAACACCTGAATTGCTTTGTCCAAACCGTGTGAAAGCGCATCTCTGGCCTGAACCATATAAGAAGAGGAATTCTTGTACCACACAGTCAGCGTCGACCTTTAGCAGAGTGAGATGAAGGCTGAGTATACGTTTTGAAATTTGGATCACAGTGTGAATTCAGTGCAAAGGGGGAGAGGTGTTTTCAATAATGTTTATTCCAAGAATGAAACTTTCCGGAGTGAGATGTGAGTGGGAGGTGTAAAGCAGCATGAATGGAGAGGCCGAGACACACTAAGACCAGAGGCAAAGTGGCATCACAAAACGCAGCATGATGCGACAGCAGAGTAGGTGGACTTGATCAAAGAGTTTCAGGTGAAATGGGTTGGGGACCATAATGTGAGAGAATGTACTCTGTAACTTGAGAGGAAGAACATGCAATCAGGAAGGGGAGACGAGCAGGGAAGAGGATGGTGCAGCAATGGCAGTGATTTCTGCGGGGTAAATCAGGAAGCACAGCTGAAATTCATGCCTAACATCAGCTTATGGTCCCTGAAATAAATATTATAAATCTGGCCCTCCACTATTCCTCATCAATAGTATCCTTGAGAGCTTTTGTCAACCATGGGTGGTTTATCTGCTTACCGAATTCTTCTTTTTGAACAGAAACAATAATTACTGAGCGGTTTGGGATATCTGTTTGAATATCTGCTCATGGAAACTCACTGACCTTCCTCTGGGTCTATTTTCACATTCCGCTTCAGACCAGATGTGAGACAGAAATCCTCAATTTAGATGCCTGTTTCTTTTCAATCATTCAGGGGGAACTTCTGCATGTGGCTGAACACATGATCAGCGGAGGCTGACTCCATTCTCCCAGTTTCTCCATCTCTGATATTTCTGTTTGATGATGCCACATTCCTGTGAGCTGCATCTGATGTGACCTCATTTTCCTTCACACCAGAAATCCCCTAACTCTGGTGGACAGGGCCTTCAGCTGTCACTGTCCCATCCCCCACGGTGTTGCCCTCAATCCGTCCCCTCTATCCCAGAACAATGATAGATTCCTTTTTGTCCACACTTCTTCCTGCACTTGAATCCATGTTCACATAATCATGTTACGCCATTTCCACCATCTCCAGCAGGACAGCACCATCAAACACATCTTCACCTCCCGCCCACTGTCAGTATTTCGCAGGAACCCTTGCATCTCTGTCCCCTCCATCACCCAGAACACTTCCCCACTCCCCCATTCTACCTTCCCATGCAATTGCAGAAGCTGCAACACTTGTCATTCACCTCTTCCCTCCTCACTGTCCAAGGAACCAAACATACCTTCCAGGTGAAGCAGCATTTCACTTGTAACCTTTCAATCTGGTCTCTATCATTGCTGCTCACAATGCAGTCACTCTATATTGGCGAGACCAAACAGAGATTGCTTTGAGGAACACTCCCAATCTGTCTGTGGAAATAATCTTGACCTTCTCATTGCTTCCCATTGCTTCCCATTTCAATAACCTACCTTGCAGAAATGCTAACATTTCGGCCCTGGGCTGCTGCAATGTACCAAGGAAGCACAACCCAAGCACGAGTAACAACTCACTTTACACTTTCGTACGTTACATACTGTAGGAGCAAATGTACAATTTCACAACTTGACAGTCTGACCCCATTATAACTGTTCTGCAGTTTCCGTGCATTCTCCCTCCTGGCCTCCCTATGACCTTGTGTGGTTGAATTTTCTTTATCGTTCACTCAATAGAGAGAACCCCTTTTCCCCATTCACATTTTAATTATTAGGCTACGTCACATGATCTTCTCGTTCTTCACGACTAAAAGCATGTTTGTCTTTTGCCACACCCTCTTTTACCCGTCAACCCATTCCCCACATCGGTCAATGGATTATAAAGCTCATTTTTCAATCCTTGTCAGTTTTGAAGAAGTGTCATACTGGATTTAAAACGCTAACTCTGTTTCTCTGTCTCTGCAGATGATACCAGACCTGTTGAGTTTCTCTAGCAATGAATAGGCTCAGAACAAATTTTCCATTAAACAAATAACTATGGAAAATGGAAATGAAAATGCAAAAATGGCTGGAGAAAATGGGAGCTTTGTGGGCGGCATGGTGGCACAGTGGTTAGCACTGCTGCCTCATAGCACCAGAGACCTGGGTTCAATTCCCACCTCAGGCGACTGACTGTGTGGAGTTTGCTCATTCTTCCCGTGTCTGTGTGGGTGTGCTTCGGGTTCCTCCCACAGTCCAAAAATGTGCAAGATAGGTGAATTGGCCAATCTAAATTTCCTGTAGTGTTAGGTGTAGGGTAAATGTAGGAGAATGGGGTCTGGGTGGATTGTTCTTCGGCGTGTCAGTGTGGACTTGTTGGGCCGAAGGGCCTGTTTCCACACTGTAAGTAATCTAACCTAATGTAGAAGGTTCACTGGCCCTGAAAGATTAACTCTGCTTTCACTCCACAAGATGCTGACAGACGTGCTGAGTTTCGTCAGCAATTTCTGTTTTTGAACAAGTTCCACAGACGTGTGTTAAAGCTGCTCAAACGCCCTGTCCAACACGGAGCGCTGTGCACTGGGAAGAGACTGACAGTGCAAGCTGCACAAATTTCTTGGTCTGAAGCTACATAAGGCTGGCATCTCTGACACTGCAGAGCTCTTAATCATGGTCAGGGAGAGAAACAGTGGGGAACACATTCACATCAAACACAGAAGATGGCATTGGGCGAATGAAAAAGATTCAGACGCAAACGATAAGGGGTTTGAGTAAAGTAACAAATTGGAGGCGTGACACCAGGGATAGCAGAATGAGAATAGGAAAATGGAAGTGTTAACACGGGTCTTGGTGTGAACTGGGGGATCGTCAGTAGAATTGAATTGAACATATGGGAGCTCAAAGTGGGCATTCATGTGGTGCGGTTGAATTACAGCAGCAGCAGAATTGTATTCAACTACAATCTGTAACATTTTCCCCAGGATAATCCCTCAGCCTACCATTAACATCAAACTGATCTATGGTTCAGTGATGAATGCGGGTGAACATGATAGGGTCGGAAGCATGTGTACCTAAACCTGATGACAACCCATTAAAGCTACCGCACTTGACTGGTTACATTCGAAACAGCACGACTAACATCTGATACAGAGGGCGAAATGATCCCAAGACTAACAGATCAGATCGAAGTTCTGCAGTGCTGCCACATCCAGACATAAATGTCGATGGACTATTAAACAACTCACTGGAGGAGAGGACTCCACAAATATCGCCATCCTATATCATGGGACAGCCCTGTACTTTAGTGTAAAATACATGGTTGTATTATCTGCATCGTACCCAGCCAGAAGTGTTGAGTTGATGATCCACCTCACCCTCACCATGCTGCCCGCAGAATCACAGATGCCAGTCTTTAATCGATCTGATTTGCTGTCTGTGACATGAAGAAACAGCTGAACACAATAGATACGACAAAGGCAATGGACCCTGACCCCATTCCTGCAATAGGACTGAAGACCTGTGCTGCACAACAAGCAGAGTCCCTGGGGAAGCTGTTTCATTCCAGCTACAACTCTGACATCTCCCTGGCAATGTGGAAAATTACTCAGCTATGTCCAATTCCATAACAAGGGAATAACTGCAGTCTGACCATTTACCACGCTCTGAGTTACGTCACGATAGTCACCTTGGTGGGAATTCTTTTTGACAAAGCTGTCAAGCATCACAGAAGTAACCAGCTCAGTGTGGTCCAATGTGGAGATGTTGTTGTTGTGGAAAAGTCACTGGATTACTAATCCAGTCCAGACTAATGCTGTGGCCGCTGGTGGACGTTATAATTAATAAAATATCGAGATGTAAAACCTGGAGTCATTAACAGTGACCTTGAAGCCAATGTCGGTTGTAAACACCAATTTCCTTCCTCAATGTACTTTCAGGAATTGAATCTCCCGTGCTTTCCTGGTCTGGCCTAAAAGTGACTCCAGACACACAGACATGTGATACACTCTTCAATGGTCTCGGAAACGGACAAGCAAGACACTCTGTTGAATCAAACTGCTCTGAGGTCTTAAAGAATAAAACAACACAGATCACCCAGCACCAGCCTCAGTATTTTGGGAACGGGAAATACTACTGTGTTGACCCTGCAGAAATTTACTTCCTAACATCTGAGAGCAGGTGGCAGGATTTACAGAGCTTTCCCACAGACTGCACAGAAACATCGGGAAAGGAGTAGGTCATTCAACACACTGAGCATCCTCCATTCTAGTTTATGGTGAAAATCTCCTCAATTCAGTTTTCCCCACACTGTGTTCGTATCCTTTAGTATGGTTAAACATCGGAATATATAAAATAGGACCTACTGTAATCGCGTTGGTCCATCAATTTTGATCCTCCATTCAATATACAGGCAGTTATCCAGTAAAGGTGTGTTTATTAAACGCAATTTTGCTGCAACACAATTAGTGAATTGTGCCCCTTTCTTTATAAAGCGATCTCCCGTTCACTGTTATGGGAGACCGTCTCTGGCACCATCTGAACAGTAAATCCCAGCCTCAGGATCCCTCTGTCTGCCAAATGCACCCTCGGTGTGTTCAGATAAAGCAAGAATGTAATCCCCTCTGCAAGCCTTGAAACTGAGCCTGAATGTGGGATTTGTGGTCTACATTTAGAAGAAAATTAATTTCAAACTGGGAGGGGAATATCTTGGAGAGAACTGGAATCCTGCATCGGCATCACGTGGTCACTCAGCTCGTGCGCTTTCTGAAGATCTTGGTGAGAGGTACAGGGCTATAGTCAGTGACTGTAGTGTTAAAGTGTGATATTTACTGTACTAATTCATTACTATATACGGTTTAAAGATTTATGCAGCCTCGGTTTGGACGAGGGTTACTGAGGGATAGACTATAAATCTTTTAAATCTTTTTAATCTGTCTTCTCTGTATGTGGGAGTATTGTCAGAATACTGCACTGTTGTATATGTTTCACCCTCTTTATAAAAGAAGGCAGGAATAAAATAACAGACGGGCTGCATAAAATGTTTGGTGGAGAAGTTTCTAGATACCTTTGTCTAATGCTGCTCCAAGTTTGAAATTCCCTGTTATCAAATCCTTTCTTAACCTTGTGACATCATTCACAACATTCAAACTGCTGCTCAGGAATAGGGAGAAACAGGAGGTAGTCACTCAACTGCTCGATACTGGGACACAGGGACAGGAGGGAATCACTCAACTGCTTGAGACTGGGACACAGGAACAGGAGGCAGTCACTCAACTGCTCGAGACTGGGACACAGGGACAGGAGACAGTCTTTCAACTGCTCGATACCGGAACACAGGAACAGGAGGTAGTCACTCAACTGCTCGAGCCTGGGATACAGGGAAATCTGGATGCTAGTGAGGCCCCAGATTTCTGTTTCCCAGGAACAGGAGGAGGTGACTCACTACCCACCAATCTGGGACACTGGGAGAAAAGGGAAAT
The DNA here is from genome assembly GCF_047496795.1 of Chiloscyllium punctatum. Taxonomy (NCBI): domain Eukaryota; kingdom Metazoa; phylum Chordata; class Chondrichthyes; order Orectolobiformes; family Hemiscylliidae; genus Chiloscyllium; species Chiloscyllium punctatum. The sequence goes on along the minus strand of NC_092761.1, from coordinate 30,297,345 downwards.
CGGCTTGTAACTAAAAGAAATATCTGAATCAGTTGCATTAGCGAGCCATTGAATTCTGCTCCAACATTAATCAAAACCATGACTTATCTGATTGCAATTCCCTCATCCCATTTTACAGAGATTCCCCTCTCTGCAGCCTCTGCTCCATTTGTTGGTCATGTTGCAGATCCAAATACTGTAACTACAGTCACCATGTTTCATCCAGAGTTGGGTCACCAAAGCCTCTGGTCTTCCTGAATTTCCACAGCAGTTTAAAACATAGCCTCCAGGAAACCATCCCCGGCACTTTCACGAATGTACTAGAGTTAAGTCAAATGTCAGTGAAATGCAAGTGAGAAGCCTGGTCTGAATCACTAACAGTTGTGGGGATTACTCATGTTACTGAGCACATGAGCAGCAGAGAATGATTAACACAGGCGTTCAATGGATAGGCACAGACCAAGTTACAAAGGTGTGCCTCAAAACTGCTAAAACCTCACTCTCTAACATGGAGCACAGGGCACGACACTGGGTAACACACAGAGACAACACATGCACACAGACCCACACGGACACACAGACACATTTGCATCTTAAGGATATAACTAGATAAGTTATGCTTAATGATGGGATCAAGGCTTGTTGTGAGAAGGCAGGAGAATTGGCTTGAAAAGCATGTCAGCCATGATCAGTAGCTCAGTAGACTGGATGGGCCAAATGGCCTTTTATTCTGTTCTAATTATTTACGGTCATAAATAATTATGGTCCATCGTAAATATTTACGGTCTATGGTACATGCATTTGTCTGTGTTTGTGCGCATACTTCTGTGTGTGTCCATGTTTTTGTGTCTGTGTTTTTGTGTGTTTGAGTGTGTCTGTGTGTACATGTCTGTGTGCTTGTCTGTGTGTGTATCTGTGTATGTTTGTGCTCCTCAGTATTTTCAGAAACGGAAATATCAATGTGCATTTTAAAAAAATTTCTATTCAGTTTGACATTCATCTTTCCATCATAATTTGAGGAACTTTGTTTTCATCATGAATTTGTTATTTTAACAAATGAAGGAAATCAACCTGACCTCTTCCAAGGATGACCCTGACCCAATGTGAGACCTATAACATTGGCCATATCATCAACCTGGTTACACCGATAATTTGCTCTGACCAATGGAAGAGTGGCAGTAGAAAATAAAACAGTTACCCAACAACCCAAGGAACTCTGGACCAGTGAGCCTGACATCAGTGGTGGGTGAGTTGTTGGAGGGGATTCTGGGGGATTGTCAATTGCATGCAATTTCAAAGGCAAGGATTGATTGGGGATAGTCACCATGGTTTTTTGCATGAGAAATCGTGTTGTACGAATTTGACTGAGTTTGTTAAAGAGATGACAAAGCAGATTGATGAAGGCAGTATTGTAGATGTTTTCCATACAGACTGGAACAAGTTGTTCGACAAGCTTCTGCATATTAGGCAAGTTAGTAAGGTTAGGTTACATGGGAACCAGCGCACCCAGGCCAATTGAATACAAAATTAAATTGAAGGGAGGAGACAGAGGTTGGTAGAGGATTGCTTTTCAGACTGGAGTTCCGTTTTAAGGTACAAGGGGAAATATTTTAGAGGGAGCTTAGACGCAATATTTTCATACAGAGGGAGGTGTCCATATGGAATTACCTCCCAAAGGAAGTGGTGGAGTCTGGCATCTTGATGGGTATTTGAATAAGGAGGTTTAGAGGAATATGAGACAAATACTCTCAAATTAGACTTGATCATAATGGGATATCTGGTCAGCACTTACACAGTTGCATGCTTTATGACTCTATAAAAAGGATGAGCAGAAATCCTAAACAAGCAATTCAAGTGAGAATTCTCTTCCCCACAAGTTTGAGATGTCTCTTTGTTTATACATATTCAACGCTGAGTTAGTTAAATATTGGACAGAGAAGTGATTCTTGGATAATAGCACACAGACAGGAAAGGGGAGCTGAGACCACAACTTGATCAGCCACAATATTAGTCCCTGGTAGAGAAGGCTCGAAGTGTCCAATGATCCACTCCTGCTCCTCAGTCCCATGTTTCTGTGTTCCATTCAGCCCATCAAACCTGCTATACAGGAGCAATTAGAGGCTACTTACTCCTTTCACAGAAACAGAGGAGACCATTCACCCCCTCAAAACTGTCAAACTCAGTTTGGGATGGTTTGGAAAGTGTAATTGGAAAACCCAGGCTGCGGTATGAAAGAGAGTCGTCTTCACTTCTAACTGAGCTTCCCCTTTCTGCAACCTGTGCTTCGTTTGTTGGTCAAGTTGTAGACCCAGTTTCACTGTGAATACAGCCCCCATTCCTCACCCAGAGTGGGTCCAGACAATCTGGTAATATTCAATAACAGAGCTTCCAGGAAAATAACAGCCTCTACTTCCCAATAATAGAACGTGAGGAGGCCACAAATAGGGATATGTCATTCATCCACACGCCACCCACCTCCCCACCCCCCCACCCCACCCACAAGCAGGTCTTCACCAACAATAAGATCATAAGGTCTAATATCCTCTTTCGTGTCCAATTCGTGTCAGAGCCCTCAACTCTGACTGGTCAAAAAGCACTCCCTGCCCCACACTGTGGCCTAATGATATGTGCAAAAGACGTGAACACAAGGGCTCAGGGAAGAGTGACCGGCCCTGAAATCAAGGCATCATTTAACTAAGGACGGTCTCAAGGAGCCTGAGCAGGATCGCACTTAATGGGAATGAGTTGTAAACTTCCCTGTTTAGAATGATTTAAAGTATAAAGCACAATGATTGTGGTTTATGTACAAAAATCCATGCAGTTCTGGACATGTCTGCAAAAAGATCCTCAAGGTAGCTTCCTCAGCACAAACTTCTTCAGCTGCTTCATAAATGTCTTGCTCACACCACAAGATTAGAAGTGGGGGTGTTCACTGAAGATCACACAATATTCAGGAAAAAATGTCCCTTCAGCTCCTGAACTAATCTGTGTCCATGTGCAGCAAGACCTGGACAACATTCAGGCTTGTGTTGTTTGAAGTATCGGTAACATTCATGTAACAGTGCTGCTGGACACGGCACATTTCCACTGTTAAATCGAGGAGATTATTCAGCGCCTCATGCTAGCTTCACAGGAATATGAGGAAGTCATTCAGCTCAATGACATTATTGGAGAAGTGTAGAGATAGCCCATCTAATGCCTCCAACCAATTACCCAGGAAGAGAAGGAGTCACGTGTTATGGATGACAGCAGAGCTCCTCAAACATATTTGAAGGCGTTGGCCTAGACTCTTCTAATAATTAAGTGTTCTGATACAGTAATATCCCATAAACATATACTTAGCAAAAAGGAAAGATCAGAAACAGATTCTCAGATGCAGATCTCCAATTGAGGAGGGAAAACAAATCAAGTGAAAATTTAGACAGAATTGCAGCCAGGAGATTTCCACTGAAGCTTCCAACTCTGTGGAGACCCCTATAGCTTCTGATGTAACTGAGAAACCAAAAAAATTGCTGTAATGTGGCTGCCAGAACTGCACACAGTATTCTATCTATGGCCTAACCAATGGCATGTTTAACTTATATTATGTCGCCTCGATGAATGAACACTATGCCTACAGTCCCTGTGATTTCTTAACTGGCTATTACACTGTCCAGTCACATTCAGGGATGTGTGGAGAAACACTCTCTGACCTCTCTAGTATTCTGCTATTCATGGAATTCTCCCCTGTCTGGTTCCTTCTTCCAAATTGCATCATCTCATATTTATCAGGGTTCCATTCCATCTGTCATTGATCTGACCATCTGACCGTTCTACCAGTATCTTCCAGTAACATAAGGCCTTCCTCCTCACTGCCGACCACCTGGCCAATCTTTGTGTCAAACACGAAATTACATATTACGCTCAGCCCCCACCCCCCACCACTCCCTCCACATTCACATTTACATCATTTATGAATACCACAAATAATTTGATACACTGCATTGCTCGCTGTGGGACTGCTCACTCAGTAACTTGGGACCACATAGCTGTTCTCCAGTCCGCTAGCACCTCCCTTGTATGGTCAGATTCGACTGAAACATTTAGGTCAGGACATTTCCTCTCTTGTCTCCAACAGAATCCTGCGATACAACTCATCTGGACTTAATATCATCCAAAACCATCAACCCCAACTTGCATCTTATATCAAACTGTTCGAGAGCTTCCCAGTCCATCTTCTTGAATTCTGTACCTGCATCTTCCTTATCCCAACTAAAACAGATGTGAAGCTCTCATGTCACAGTCTATCAATGTTTCCCAGTTTCACATACTGATTACCCCCTTGGTTTCGAAATGGGTCCTAATTTTTCCCTGGTTATTATGTTCAGTATGATGTTTTTGTAGAACATATTGGGTTCCTCCTAACTTTGCCTGCTGCACTTCTCCATGCCGTTGTATTAGTTACTCTGCTAATAATTTTCTAAGTTTCCCTCACATCACCTCTTATTCTTTGAAACAGTACAGAACACAAATATAATCTCATCCACACTGCATGCAATCTGTGCAACTCCAGTATGTTATAGAAAAACAGGTGCTGGAAGCTTCTCGAGCTCTGCAGAAGGATCCATAGGCTCTGATCTACAAAGGATCTAAGACCTTTCTACGGCTGTGATCCGCAAGAGGCAAGCCTTTGGTCAGGCAAAAAGGAGGCTGAGGGATTTGAATGCACTGTACTTGGTAAGATATCCAGCAACATTACGTTTCAGCCATGGAGGGTCTGTGTTTAATTTTCACTCACTAGAAAATGCAACGGACTTCCTGTACACATTAAAATGGATTGCTGGTTCAAATAATATGGACAAATGTGTTCCCTTCGTTTTCTCTGGGCTTTGCCTGGTTTACCTGATTTTGGGTTTTTTTTTAGTATGTGGAGGTCCCATTTTTCCTTTTTCTCTCTCCTCCTTTCTTCCTCCTCTCCCATTATCCTTTGTTTTTTTCGATCATTTGCTTTTCGTTTCTCTCTCTTAGTATGGAATAGGAAATGGGGTTGGGGAGGTGGGGTGGTTACATTTTGTTTCATCAGGACTGCCTCGGGTGAAGGTATGGATGGGACGGGGTTGAATGCCCACTTTGAATTTTCTTGTTGTAAGACCCGTGTAACGTTTTTTAACTTTGTTTTGTCTTGGTTGGGAGCGGCTTCAGCTAGGAGGAGCCATGGGGGATTAGTGGTAGTATGAGCGTCCCCTGTGGGCAAGGGGGAAAGTCTCTGCTTATTTGTGTTCCATGTTGGTTCATTGTAGAAGTAGTTGTTAGACGTTTTGATTTGGTTGTTTTTGTCGTTATATTTTCACGTTTATACGAACTGTTTACAGCTTCACTCGTCGCGCTATAAATGGGGTTCATCTCCCAGTGGGTCATGGGCTGCTTCGGATGGTTACGGCTAACCGCTCGTTTAAATAGTGCACCTGGAATGTTAAAGGGAGCCATTCACCGATTAAAAGAAAAAATATAGAAGAAAATGAAATGGCTGATGTCGCCTTGCTGCAGGAAACACATCTCACCGATAAGGAGCATTTAACGTTACAGCAGGGAAGGTTCAGAGGGGTGATTGTTATCCTTTAATTCAACAACTAGAGGAGTAGCTATACTCATTCGTAAGAACCTTCCACTTCAGTTGTTTGTCAAAATTAAGAATGAATGTGGGTGGTCTCCGATCCTTAAAGCGTTAATATATCGAGAGGAATACTGGACCTTGACGAATATTGCTGGATTAGTGGTGCTGGAAGAGCACAGCATTTCAGGCAGCATCCAACGAGCAGCGAAATTGACGTTTCGGGAAAAAGCCCTACATCAGGAATAAAGCTTGAATAATATTGCCCCCAGCACACCCCCTCAAATTTCACTTAGATGCACTCACATTTTCATACAATTAAGGGGAGTCTTTCATTGACGCATAGACACTGAGGTGGATAGGATGTCGAGGGGTCTCGCGGGTATTTCCCCACCACCCAGGCAGCTGGTGGACCTGAACAGGTAGCTGGGTTGGTGGATGTTTAAATTGACTTCACCAAGAAGATAGGGACTTCACCTTTTTTTCTAACCCACATAAATGCTATACTAGGATTGACATGTTGTTTGCCCCATTGGACTTTTTAAATTCAGTGCTGTCCTGTAGAATTGGGAACGTAGCCATTTCTGATCATGTAGCAGTGTACATGGAGATCAAGGATGGTGGCGATGGGACAGGCTCACGGCACTGGCACGTGGATCCTTTCCTCCTGAAGAATAGCATATTCATTGAGTATTTTTCGGGGGAACTTGAATGTTTTTGGAACATTAACTTGTGTACGGCCAGTAATCCGACGGTGCTCTGGGAGACTGCCAAGGGGTTTGATTATTTCTTACTCGGTGATTCAGAAGCGGCAGAAGAGAGAGTAGCAGCGTATGCTTGAGGCTCGGCTGAAGAGAGCTGAGACACCATATTTTGTCAGACCGTCTGTAACTTAATTGCCGCAGATTACAGCCCTCCGGACTGCTCTGAATGCTGCACTCGCCCAGAGAGCAAAGAGAGAGATTTCCTTTGCGAAACAGAAGTTATTCGAGCATGGTGATAACCAGGTAGATATTAGGCGTACTTGGCCAGAAAGAAGATTGCTGCTATTATCACCCACGATCCCAAAAAAATTAATGCAGAGTTCAGGAAGTTCTACTCTGGGTTGTTCCAGTTAGCGGGCTGGGAGGACTGATTGGCGACGATGGAGTCCTTTATTTAGACCTTGGACCTCCCGGGTGTAAGTTCAGAGCAGGCGTCTCTTTACATTTCCCCACTGACAATCCGAGAGATGCAGGAGACAGTGAGGGAGCTCCAGAGTGGTAAAGCCCCCAGCCCAGATGGATTTTCGGAGTGAGAGTTAGAAGGAGTTCAAAGACATACTGGCTGGGCCAATGTTGGTTATGTACAATTATTCGTACAGTCAGGACTGCCTCCCATCCTCTCTGAGTGAAATAAATATTTATCTTATTCTCAAGAGAGGGAAAGTCCCAGAGGATTGCACTTTGTATATGTCTATATCATTATTAAATGTTGACTTTAACATTTTGTCGAAAATGCTGGCTTTGAAGATCCATTGTGAAAGAGCTGAAAATGTGTTGCTGGAAAAATGCAGCAGATCAGGCAGCCTCCAAGGTGCAGGAGAAGGGCTCATGCATGAAACTTCGATTCTTCTGCTCCTTGGATGCTGCCTGACCTGCTGCGCTTTTCCAGCAACACATTTTCAGCTCTGATCTCCAGCATCTGCAATCCTCACTTTCTCCATTGTGAAAGAGGGCCACCCTTTAAGCAGATGGCGTTCCTCTCTTTCGAACAAACCCAATGATATCTGTGTCCTGTTTAATATGAATGATTAATTTATTTGGATCTTTCTGAGGGTATAAAATGAATTTTATGAAATCGGAGGCCATCCCTGTTGGGGGTCTTATTAGAGCACCCGACCTTGGGGTGGAATCTGATTCCCTTCCAGATGGTCACAAGGAGGTTTAGGTATTGTTATTATCCAAGCCTTCGATCAATTACATAAAGCTAACTTCGTGCAGTTGCGAGAGAAGATAAGACAGAATCTTCCAAAATCTTGTTTGGGTTAGCTCTGGTTACAATGAATGTCCTTCCTTGTTTATGATACCCCATGCCAATGCTCCCTTTGACGCTGCCCAGACAGGCGCTATGGAGGCTTAACACTTGGTTTTGATCTCTCATCTGGTGTCACAGATGGCCTCTTATTAAGATGGGCAAATTGCAGCTTCCACAGTGAATGGAGGCGTGTTGATTTTCCAGACTTTAAGAAATACCAACTAAGTTCCTTGCTATCCGATGTGGCTGATTGGGCTTGTCAGGACCCATGGTCAATTTGGCTCGACATCCAGGCCTTACAGGCAAAACGTCCCCTCATTAATCTGTTGTTCATGAACAATGTGAGGACTGTTATGGAGAATTGCAGAAACCGATTGTCCTTAACACAGTGAAAGCATGAAGAATGATGTGAAAAGTTGAGGGCACTTTACAAAACAAAAACTTTGGCTTTCACTCCCATTGTAGGATTTGTAGGATTCCAGCCGGGATTGATTGATTCTGGCTTTAGGCTCTGGGAGTCCAGATGAGTTTCCTGTTTGGGAGAATTTTTTGACGGGGAGGTCATGATGAATTTTGAGCAGCTGAGCCACGAATATGAGGTATCTGAGAGGGAACTCTTTTGTTACTTTCAGCTTCAGGTCTTTATACAGAAAAAGTCTATATTAATAGTTCATCTCTGTACGTCAGGTGTGGAGACTAGAGTGCTTCAGAGTACGGGCACTCTCTCGGTCAGCGCCTTCTGTCATTTATTAGGAGGTAGTGTCTCGAAGGACATTGACCCTGTTACAACAGAACAGGAAGATACTATTCAGCCCCCTGGAGCCTATATACAGTTACGGGAGGAGGCCAGTCAGCTCCTCGAGTCAATAACACTGGGCCCAGAGTAGGCCATGCAGCGCCAGTGCCGTGTTATTCAGCAATAGGATCAGTCTATTCAGCCTCCTCAAGTCTGTAACATAGGAACTGGAAGAGGGACTGGAGATTGGTGCACTGGGATACCATGAGGATATTCAGTCCCATCGAGCCTGTTGCACGGGAATTGGAGAAGGATACAACCTGTAAGATTTCTTATGGGAAAGGAGGAAGAAGTTTACCTCACGTGTCTCGTGTATGGGAACAGAAGAAGGCCAATCATTCCCTCAGTCCTATATCAGTGATGCAGGAGAGACCGTTCAGTATCTCCAGTCTGTGATGGAGGAATATGAGAAGTTTTTTTTTCAGCCCCTCAAACTGTTACACAGCAACAGGAACATTGCATAAGCCTTCACGACTCTTATGCATCAACAGGAGGAGGACAGGCAGACCATCCAGATGGTGATGTGGAACACCAGAAAGATATCAGCCCATCGATTTTGTGCACAAGGAAGGGAATGAGTCCATTCAGCGACTCCGACCTCTTACAGAGCAATCAGAGCAGGTCATTTCACGCCATGTGCCAATTACACAGGATTGGAGCGAACAAAGAGATGATATAGAGAGTTAAGAATTTAGAATGATCACCTTCGTGATGGAATATATAGTAGTGAGAATACTGTTGAAATTTAAGGAATATTGTTAAAGTCGATCATTCAGGAATTAATGACAAGAAATTTGCAAAGTCAAACCACAAACCATCAGAATCAACATGAGTTGGATCTTGGGGATTTTAGAGATGAAATATTTGGACTTCCAGAAGGCATTGAATAGCTCTGCACAAATGATTAATCTGCAGAATAAGATCGTTTATGATTAAAAGTAATTTGTCAGCTTGGATACAGGCTTGGTGAAGCAACAAAATACAGTGAGATGGGAAAAATATGGGTCATTTTCTGTTTGGCAAAATTCAACTTTTAGGAAACCATATGTCTTGGTTTCCAGGCCCCAACTATTTACAATCTATAGTCTTACGTACTTGAGAGGATAGAACATGTTACAACCAAATTAACAGATGACTCTAACTCAGGTGAGAAATTGCAATGAAGACGGAAGTAGTTAGTAAATATATATGGATAGGTTGGGGCAACATTTGACAGAAGAAACTGAACAACGAAAAGTATGAGTCTATCCGTTTAGATCAGTGCAGCAGAAAGGCAAATTATTATCCAAATGGAGAGAGACTTCAGAATGATTAGGTACAGAGGGATCTGGCTGTCCGCGTCCATACTACAGAATACTCCGATGTAGGTACAGCAGATAATGAGAAAGGCAAGTGCAAGTTTGGCATTTATTTCTAAAACAATGGATTATAAAGGGAGGGAGGTGTGAAATCGCAACTGAGTACTGTGTGCAGTCTTGGTGTCCTGACTGTAGGAGGGATGTATTTGCCATGGAGGCAGTTCAGAAGTGGTTTACTCGATTTACTCCAGAGATGAGGAGATTGTCCTCTGAAGAGAGATTGAGCAGTTCACGCCAACGCTGCCTGGAGTATAGAAAAATGAGAGGAGATGTCAGAGGTCTGGACGATGTTAAAGGTGATTTACAATGAAGATGTGAAGTGGATATTTCCTCATGTGGGACAATCTCGAACGATCCTAAAACCATAGTTTTAGAATGAGGGAGGGGAGAAATGAAACAGGGGTGAGGAGAAAATACTTCTGTCACAGGGTTGGGAATCTGTGTAATTCACTGTCCCAGAGTGCAGTAGGTGCTGGGATATTGAGGAAGTGAAGGAATATGGAGAGCGGACAGGAACGTGGAACTGAGGCCGCAATGACATCAGCTATGATTGTATTAAATGTCGGAAGAGGCCTGAGGGGCTAGATTGCTGAACTGATGCTCCTCGTTCTTAGTCAGCACTTCGAATGTGTTACACATAAATGGGGGAGGACTGGTTATCGGATGGGAAGCAGGCACTCCGGATAAATCAGCCTTACTCAGTTTGACAGAACGTCACCAGTGGAGTCACACAGTGACCAGGGCAGGGTCCACAGCTCTTTACAATCTGTATCAATGATCAGGAGGAGTGGAACAAATGTACTGTAACTATGTATGCCGATTAAACTAAGATAAACAGGAAACTAAATTATCAAGGGAAGGTGGAGAGTCTGTAATTGGATATGGACAGGTGAAGTCAATGGATAAAAGTTTAGCAAATGGGATTTAAGATAATAAATAGTCTGTCATTTTCTTTAGGAAGAATGGTACTTTACTGAAGAATGGTATGTTACTGAAACGGAAAAATACTACAGGACTTAGTGATGCAGTGTGTACTGAAGGGTTCATTCTGACCCGATCAGACACGCGAGGTGTTGCTCCATCTTCCGAATGTTCCCAGGGACTCCATTGCTCTCAACCACCATATATATCCTCCGTCTCCAAATGGTGATATTGACGTCGGCATACTGGGAGATGATGGATCTGTCCCCCACTCCTGCCTGGAAAGTTCGGAATCATAGAAGCTGAGCGAAACAGTGACCCCGGCAGCACCGTCCTCCCCCTGGTGTGAAGCTTCAGATCGTGTTGGAGGTGACACTGCTCTGTGATCAGCTCCTTGTTCAATCAGGGACCCCACAAACTCTGCTCCTGAGTTAAATGTAACTTGGGAAGCTGTTCCTGGAAAACCCGGTGTGGATACAGCAGATCCCTTTCCCCGAGGACACTCACTCCGTGGTTTCAGTTCTTCTTCTCTGTGCAGGCTCTGCTCCATTTGGTGTTCATCTCACAGACGCAGGTGTTGTAACTACAGTCCCTATGCTCCATCCTGAGTTGGGTCACCAAATCCTCAGGTCTCCCTGAATGTCTGAGGCGGGTCACAGCACAACCTCTAGCAAACCATCCCCAGCACCTCCACTAACTTTTTAATAACAGGTGTCAGTCAGAAACCCCTCAGCTACAAGTTAGAGACCTGCTCCTTTACAATAATACTCGAGAGGTTTCTTCGTGTTACTAACTACACAATCATCTGAAAGGGACAAGCACAGGGGTTCAGTGGACATGCACAGACCAAGGTTCAAAGACATGCCTAAAGCTGCTGGAACCCCTGTCCAACATGGGGCACCACATGGGGCACACCGGGAAGTGAGCAGCAGCCAAACACACACACACACCCCTGTGCAATGATCACCGCATGGGGCACTCCGGGAAGTGAACAATAGTCCAGCACACACCTCCCTGTCCATGGAGTACGACATGGGACACACCGCGAAGTGAACAATCGCCCAGCACACACACACCCCTGTCCATGGAGCAGTACCTGGGACACACCGGGAAATGAGCAACAGTCAAACACAGACACCCCTGACTATGGAGTACTACATGGGGCAAACCAGGAAGTGAACAGCCCAGTACACACCTCCCTGTCTAGGAGTACGACATGGGACACACAGGGAAGTGAGCAACAGTCAAACACACACCCCTTTCCATGGAGTACCACATGAAACACACCAGGAAGTGAACAACAGCCCAGCACACACCTCCCTGTCTATGGACTACCACATGGAACACACCTGGAAGTGAACAACAGCCCAGCACACACACCCCTGTCTATGGAGCACCACATGGAACACACCAGGAAGTGAACAGAAGCCTGACACATACCATTTCCTTGTTTCTGAGCTTCGCAATGCCAGCTCTCGATACACTAGGTATCCAAATGGGACCCACAGCCGAGACGTACAGGAGACCACGAGCCATACGTTTTGCACATTACTTCTGAGCTTCATAATGATTTCCCCGGGATTCCAGGGGTATGAGCACCAACGGCCAGGTTAAGGTACAGAAGGACGGATATTCATGTTCTAATTGATTGATTACTTGTTCGACAAGTTCAGTAAACGTGGCTCTTCTCAGACAAATGCAATAAACTGGATGAGTAGTACTTTCTTACGTCCAATAACAAAAATAAGAATATAAAGTAAATGTGCTGACAAATCAGCTGAAATCCACATCACAGAATTAGACACCATAATCCAGATGATACATCTGTGCAGCATGTAGCAGTGTTCAGACCAGGCTAGTGTACTGCTCAATACAACTCAGCAATCTGTGCAGACCACACCAGTGCCTCTCCAGCACTGGGAGCTATGCATTGGACAGCCGTAAATTGTTATGTAAACCAGGAGCATTTACCCTCCCAGCATGTAGAGCAGTGGACGCCACCCCAGGGCATGGATCTGTAAACCAGGAGTAGTTACCCTCCCAGAATGTAGAGCTGTGTACACCACCCCAGGGCATTGTTCAGTAACACTGTGTTAGATCACTGCCCAGTGTGGGGAAACCTGCAGCCCATGCTGGAAGTGACAGGATGTGCAGCTCCCATCCATTTGCAGCTCCATATCTCCATTGTATCAACGGATGTAGAATATCTCAAGAGGAAGGAGGAAAATGACTTAGGGTTAAGTAGGCAAAGATCAGACAAGGTTCTAGAGGGTTACAAGGTAGTCAGGAAGGAAGTGAAGAATAGTCTCAGGAGAGCGAGAAGCGGGCATGAAAAAGACTTGGTGAGTTGGATTAAGGTAAAACTTAAGATGTTCTATACTTTTGTGAGGAACAAGATGATGGCTTTAGTGAGGGTAGGGCTCATCAGGATAGTGGAAGGAACTTGCGCCAGGAGTCGGAGGAGATAGGGGAACATAGAACATAGAACACTACAGCGCAGTACAGGCCCTTTGGCCCTCGATGTTGCGCTGACCTGTCATACCAATCTGAAGCCTATATAACTTACACTATTCCATGTACGGCCATATGCTTGATAAATGACGACTTAAATGTACTTAAAGTTGGCGAATCTACTACTGTTGCAGGCAAAGCATTCCAAAGCTCTCTCTTTAGGTCATTCCTGGCTACCTTGTAACCCTCAAGCGCCCCAACTCAGCCTTCACATCCCATCCTAACATAAGTCGCCGTCTTCCTCTTGACCAGAGATTCCACTTCATTCGTAAACCATTGCTCCCGCTCTCTACAGCTTCCTCCCTGCCTGAAAGGTACATACATATCTAGGACACACAGTAGCTTTTCCTTGAATAAGCTCCACATTTCTAATGTGCCCATCCCCTGCAGTTTCCTTCCCCATCATATGTTTCCTAAATCTTGCCTAATGGCATCGCAATTGCCTTTCCCCCAGCTGTAACGCTTGCCCAGTGGTATACACCTATCCCTTTCTATCACTAAAGTAAACATAACAGAATTGTGATTGCGATCACCAAAGTGCTCACCTACGTCCAAGTCTAACACCTGACCAGGCTTATTACCCAGTATCAAAACTAATGTGGCTTCGCCCCTTGTAGGGCTGACTACATATTGTGTCAGGAAGCTCTCCTGCACACACTGGACAAAATCTGACCCCTCTATAGTACTTGTACTATAGTGTTCCCGTGCAATATTTCAAAAGTTGAAGTTCCCCATTACATCTACCCTGTCTCTGTCACTCCTATCGAGAATCATCTTTGCTATCCTTTCCTCTACATCTCTGGAACTATTCGGAGACATATAGAAAACTCCCAACGGGGTGACCTCTCCTTTCCTGTTTCTAACTTCAGTCCATACCACCTCAGTTGACGAGTACTCAAACATCCTTTCTGCAACTGCAATACTGTCCTTGACCAACAATGTAACACCTCCCCCTCTTTTACCATCTTCCCTGTTCTTACTGAAACATCTAAATCCTGGAACCGCAACAACTGTTCCTGTCCCTGCACTAACCATGTCTCCAAAATGGCCACAACATTGAAGTCCCAGGTACCAACCCATGCTGCAAGTTCACCCACCTCATTCCGGGTGCTCCTGGCGTTGAAGTGGACGCACTTCAAATCAACCTCTTGCTTGCCGGTGCCCTCTTGCGTCCCTGAAACTTGATTTTGGACCTCCCTACTCTCAACCCTTTCTATACTCTAACTATACCAATAGCCTTAGCAAATTCTACCCGCCCCCCCCCCCCCCCGCCCCCCCAGGATATTGGTACCCCTCTGGTTCAGATGAAGCCCATCCTGCTTGTAGAGGTCCCACCTACCCCATAAAGAGCCCCAATTAGCCAAGAATCCAAAATCCTCCCTCCAGCACCATCCTTGTAGCCATGGGTTCACCTACTCTCTCTCCCTATTCCTTACCGCACTAGCACGTGGCATGGGCAAGAAACCAGAGCCAACAACTCTGTTCGTCCTAGCTATAAGCTTCCATCCTTGCTCCCTGAATTTCTGCCTTAAATCCCCATCTCTCTTCCTACCTATATCGTTGGTGCCTATGTGTACCACGACTTGGGACTGCTCCCTCTTCCCCTTAAGCATCCCAAAAACACGATCAGAGACATCACGAACTCTGGCACCTGGGAGGCAACACACCAACCGTGAGTCTCTCTCGTCCCCACAGAACCTCCTATCTGTCCCCCTAACTATGGAGTCCCCAATGTCTACTGCTCTGCTCCTCTTCCCCTTTCCCTTCTGATCAGCAGGGACAGAGGCTGTGCCAGAGCCCTCTACCCCACTGCTTTCCCCTGGTAAGTCCCCCCTATAGTATCCAAAACGGTATACTTATTGTTGAGGTGAATAGCCACAGGGGATCGCTGCACTGCCTGCCGGTTCCCTTTCCATCCCCTGACTGTAACCCATTTGCCTTTTTCATGTACCTTAGGAGTGACTACCTGCCTGTAACTCCTCTCTATAACCCCCTCTGCCACCCGAATTATCCGAAGTTCATCCAGCTCCAGCTCCAGTTCCCTAACGCAGTTTTCAAGGAGCTGGAGTCAGATGCACTTCCAGCAGATGTAGTCAGCAGGGATACTGGTGGTGACCCTTACCTCCCACATTCTGCAGGAGGAACATTCAACTGCCCTCACCTCCATTCCCACTGGTCTAAATTCCCAAAGAGACTGTTGAAAAAAAAAGGAATAATAAAACTCGTTAACTTTCCAAGCTGTGGCACAGGTACTTTGATTTTGGTTAGAGGAGGAGGATGGGTGCTTTAACAGATTATAAGGCAAGGTAAGCTTTTCTGGGTGTTCGGTTTAATTCACAAACGGGTTCATTGCTGTGTTGTAACAACACACTTGGAACATTGTGTTCAGTTCTGGTCACTTTGTTGTAGGAAAGATGTAGAAGCTGTAGTGAGGGTGCAGAGGAATCCCTACGGTTCAACAGAAATTTTGGCACACACCAAACGATCGCGTGAAATATTGAGGAAGTCACCACGCGAAAAATAAATACTGACAGATTCTGCATTTCTGTATAAACGTCAGTGTATCAGTATTTGTGGTGTGTCTGTACTGATGCCTGTATATCTGTGTGTGCACGTGCATCAGTGTATTGGCATTTCTCTCTATGTGCTTTCGTATCTGTGTGACTGCACCAGACTCTAGGTGTGAGTGTGTATCTATATGCATATCTTTGTGTATGTGCGTGTCTCTGTGCGTATCCGTGTGCACAGCAGATCTGCCAGCCTCTGTGGTATTTAAAGTGATGCAATGTCCACCTCTGCTGGTCTTCTCACTCTACTGCATTGATTCAGTCTAGGAGGTGGGGAGAGGGAGATAGATCATAGCACCATCCAAACTGACAGCACCATCTGCACACGTACACACACACACAGTTGGGTATAGGGATGATCATAATTGTACTGAGGACACTCAGAGTGGCGAATGCTCCTGACTAATATATGTTCTCGCTCGGCAATGTGAAAGTGATTTGTCTTTGAAGATTATTCGTTCCACAGAGTGTACACCTTAAAGAGTATTTCCACTGGAACTGCAACCAAGCGATTCTGACCAAATCATCTGTAAGGTGATGCGATGAATTTATTACACGTTCTTTACATTGAAATATTCTATAATTCACCCCTACAAGGTGTAAGTGAGAAAGGATTGAAAAGTCCTGAAACTGACCCAGTGGTGGTGGTAATATATCTAGGTATAACACAAACTCTTCTGTGTATCCAGAGATGTTTGCAAAACCAAACAGCCGTGCATTGTGAGATATTCGCAGTATTTGATGTCCTCTGATAGAAAAAAAAGTGGCACTTGTGCAGTGGCATGGGGAGACCAGCAGAGGGTGGCATTGCATGTCTATAAACTTAACAGGGACAGACGTAGAGGTAGAGGAGGGGATTAAGGGGTTATCTCAATTTCAATGGATTTTTCCCCCAAAATCACAGAGCCATCATTTCACAGAGATGCACACAAACATACATAGACACATTAAACACACAACACGTATACATACAGATTCGGACACTTACACACAAACACATGCACACGCCCGCACACATAGTAGTTTCTTTAAGAAATAAGTATGTTTTTCATGAATAAAGGAATCAATGGTCAGTTGGTGAGGGAAGGAGAATGTGGCTGAGAAACATTTTAGCTGTGATCAAACGGCACAGCAGATACAAGAGGCTGAATGGCCTAATTCTGTTCCAATTTCCTATTTTGTGAAGGGATTCATTTTGGAAGTCGAAGTTGAATGCAGATTACTGGGTCAAATGTAGGATTCATAGCAGTGTGGAGGAACAAACGGATCTTGGGGTCCATGTCTGCAGGTCTCTCATTTGCCACCGAAGTTGAAATGGTTGTTAAGAAGGTGTATGGTGTGTTGGTTTTCATTAGCAGGGGGACTGAGTTGAAGAGCCACAAGATTATGCTACAGGTCTATAAAGCTCTGGTGAGACCATATTTGAAATATTCTGGTCGCCTCATTATAGAAAGGATATGGAAGCTTTAGAGTGGGTGCAGAGGAGATTTACCAGAATGCTGCCTGGACTAGAGGGCTTGTCTTATGAAGAAAGGTTTGGGGATTTATGGCTTTTCTCATTGGAGTAAAGAAGGATGAGAGGTAACTTGATAGAGCTGAACATGATAGTGAGAGGTACAGAGAGAGTAAATAGCCAGAGACTTCTTCCCAGGGTGGAAATGGTTGTCACGAGGTGAGCATAATTTGAAGGTGTTTGGAGAAAGGTTTTGGAAGATCTCAAAGGCAGTGAGACACCATCCCCCCTTCTCCTCCCCCCAAACCGGGCCCCTGGTACTGTGAGACAGCCGTGCTAACCATAGAGACATCATGCCCCTCTCCCCCTCCCCACAAACCGGGCCCCTGGTACTGTGAGACAGCCGTGCTAACCATAGAGACATCATGCCCCTCTCCCCCTCCCCCCAAAACCGGGTCCCTGGTCCTGTGAGACAGCCGTGCTAACCACTGAGACTCCATGCCCCCCTTCCCCTCCCCCCAAAACCAGGTCCCTGGTACTGTGAGACAGCCGTGCTAACCACTGAGACACCATGCACCTCCTTCCCCTCCCCCTCCCCCCCCAAACCGGGTCCCTGCTACTGTGAGGAGAAAGTGAGGACTGCAGATGCTGGAGATCAGAGCTGAAAATGTGTTGCTGGAAAAGCGCAACAGGTCAGGCAGCATCCAAGGAACAGGAGAATCGACGTTTCGGGCATAAGCCCTTCTTCAGGAATCCTGAAGAAGGGCTTATGCCCGAAACGTCGATTCCTGTTCCTTGGATGCTGCCTGACCTGCTCCGCTTTTCCAGCAACACATTTTCAGCTCGGCTCTGGTACTGTGAGACAGCCGTGCTCACCACTGAGACATCATGCCCCCTCCCGCTCCCCCAAGACTGGATCCCTGGTACTGTGAGACAGCCGTGCTCATCACTGAGACATCATGCCCCCCTCTCCCTCCCCCCAATCCGTGTGCCTGGTACTGTGAAACAGCCATGCTAACCACTGAGACACCATTCCCCCATCCCCGCCCCCTCCCCTAAAACGGATTCACTGTGTTCAGTAATACTGTGGAAAATGTGAATAAAAGTGATGAGCTTAGAGCTATGATGTTGTGGCATAACAGAGACGTGGGTTTCTCAGGGGCTGGATGTTCCAGGGTTTAGAACATTTGAAAAGAATAGGGAGGAGGTAAAAAGAGGAGGGGGTGTAGCACTGCTAATCAGAGAGGATATCACAGCTACAGAAGTTACCATTATCGAGGAAGGTCTGCCTACTGGGTCAGTATGGGTGGAAATTAGGAACAGTAAGGCAGCAATCACCTCATTAGGGGTTAAATACAGCCCCCCCACTCCCCCCCCCCCAATATAAGCAGGGAGATTGAAGAAAGCATAGGTCGGCAGATTTTGGAAAAGTGTGAACAGAATAGGATAGTTGTAATGGGTGGCTAACTTCGCCAACATTGAATAGAACCTCCTTCTGTCAGATGGTTTGGAAGGAGCTGTTTTTGTAAGGTGTGTTCAGGAGGGTTTCCTAACTCAGTACGTTGTCAGGCCGACGAGGGGAGAGACCATTTTGGATTTAGTGCTTGGCAATGAGCCGGGGCAGGTATCAGATCTTGCAGTGGGAGAGCATTTTGGTGATAGTGACCACAACTGCCTCATATTCTACATAGCTATGGAGAAGGAGAGAAGCAGGCACAATGGGAGGATATTTAGTTGGGGAAAAGGAAACTATGATACTATCAGACTGCGTTGCGAAGCATGGACTGGGAGCAATTGGTCCATGGAAAGGGCACTATAGACATGTGGAGACTGTTTAAGGAACAGTTGTTGCGAGTGATGCGCAAATGTGTTCCTCTAAGACAGGCAGGAAGGGGTAAGATAAAGGAACCTTGGATGACGAGAGCGGAGGAGCTTCTCGTTAAAAGAAAGAAGGCAGCTTACGTAAGTTGGAGGAAGCAAGAGTCTTGCTCAGCTCTAGAGGATTACAGGCAGGCGAGGAAGGAGCTCAAAAATGGTCTGAGGAGAGCCAGGAGGGGGCAGGAAAAAGGCTTGGCAGGAAGGATTCGGGAGAATCTAAAGGCATTTTGCACATATGTGAGGAATAAGAGAATGATCAAAGAAAGACTAGGGCCGATCAGGGACAGCATAGGGATCTTGTGTATAGTCTGAGGAGGTAGGGGAAGCCCTAAATGAGTTTTTTGCTTCTGTCTTTACGAAAGAAAAGGACCTTGTAGTGAATGAAACCATTGGGGAGCAGGTAATCATGCTGCAACAGGTAGATTAAGGAAGGTGATGTGTTGAAAATTTTGACAAACATTAATATTAACAAGTCGCCAGGGCCAGACCAGATTTGGCCTCGGCTGCTTTGGGAAGCGAGAAATGTGATTGCTTCGCCACTTGCGAAGATCTTTGCATCCTCGCTCTCCACTGGAGTCGTACCAGAGGACTGGAAGGAGGCAAATTTAATTCCTCTCTTCAAGTAAGGAAATAGGGAAATCCCCGGAAATTACAGACCAGTTAGTCTCACGTCTGTCATTTGCAAGGTGTTAGAAAGGATTCTGCGGGATAGGATTTATGACCATCTGGAAGAGCATGGCTTGATTAAATGCAGTCAGCACGGCTTTGTGAGGGGCAGGTCATGCCTCACGAATCTTATTCAGTTCTTTCAGGATGTAACTAGAAAAGTTGATGAGGGTCGAGCGGTGGATGTTGCGTATCTGGACTTCAGCAAGGCATTTGATAAGATTCCCCATGGTAGGCTCGTTCAGAATGTCAGGCGGAATGGGATACAGGGAAATTTAGCTGTCTGGATATAGAATTGGCTGGTCGAAAGAAGACAGCGAGTGGTTGTGGAAGGAAAATATTCTGCCTGGAAGTTAGTGGTGAATGGTGTTCCACTGGCTCTGTTCTTGGGCCTCCACTCGTTGTAATTTTTATTAATGACTTGGATGAGGAGATTGAAGATTGGCTTAGCATGTTTGCAGAGGACACAAAGGTTGGAGGTATCATTGACAGTATACAGGACTGTTGCAGGCTGCAGCACGACACTGCCAGTATGCAGAGATGGGCTGAGAGGTGGTAGGTGGAATTCAAACTGGATAAATGAGAAGTGATGCATTTTGGAAGATCGAACTTGAAAGTTGAGTACAGGACTAAAGGCAGCATACTTGACAGTGTGGAGGAACAGCGGGATCTTGCTGTGCAGGTACATAGATCACTTAAAATTTCCACCCAAGTGGACAGGGTTGTTAAGAAAGCATATGGTGTTATTGGCTTTCATGAACAGGGGGATTGAGTTTAAGAGCCGTGAGATCTTGTTGCAGCTCCATTTACTCATACCCCTATACTTATTCTCCCGTTTCCTCATACTCCAACACTGAAAACTCCTGCTTTTTCATATAACGATACTAATTCTGCCATTTCCTCATCTCCCAGTATAATTCTCTCATTTTCCGATGCCAGAGTTCAAATCTCGCATTTAGGAGTGCCCTACTCTAATTCTACATTTTAATGGTGACTTGTACCAAATATCTAATTTAGGTCCACTCCACACCACTTCTTCCATTAACTATGTAGCTGCAATGATTCTCCCATGTCGTGGTCCACTGCTGTAATTCTCCAATTTTGGCGTTTACTGCATCAAATTCTCAAATTGCCAATTCTGCACTAATACACCCTTTCGTCATGAACTGAAGATACTCTCCCACTGAGTCTTGCCTTGCCCCAACTCTCCTGTTTTGCTCTTCCTGACAAAAATCCTCCACATAATGGTTTACTGCTCAAAGTATTTTCATTAATTTGGCCCTGCATCGAATGGCCACTTTCCTGCACTTTACAACATTTCTCCGCCTTACTTATTCCTGCCCGTGTTCTCCCATTTAAGTATGCTCTGTTCCAACTCTGCATGCTTTGAGCACGCCACACCAATTCTCGAATTCAATAATACCTGAAACAATTCTCATGTTCATTGATATCCAAATCAACTTCTCCCAGTGTGGGGAACGCCACTCTGACTCTCTGAGCTAGTGGTGCCATACCCCAATTCGCTGTTAAAGTTCCACTGTGCAATTTTTCCATTTTGTGGTTCGTGCAACAATTGTCCCAAATACAGCTTCACGTCCGTGCACCATTCTCCCATTTTCGAATCCTGCACGAATCTTCTTTTCGTCAGCAGCTGCACCTCCACCACATTTAATATTATTCAGCACTAGTTCTCCCTAAGTCTTCCACCAATTTTCTACTTTCAAAGTTTGGGAGAAGATTTGTAGCTCGGGTGCTCGTTGTTGTGGTTCTGTTCGCCGAGCTGGGAATTTGTGTTGCAAAGAATTCACCACAAAGGTTTACAGGAAAGCCACACACACAGACCAAGTCCTAAACTATGAAAGCAACCACCCCAACACACACAAACGAAGTTGCATCCGGACACTATTCCAAAGGGTCACAACACACAGCAGCACACCAGAACGACAAAAAGAGGAAGAGGAACACCTATACAAGGTATTCGCCAAAAACGGATATCATCGCAATTTCATCAACAGATGCCTAAGGGAGAGACAACGGAACGAGGACATGCCGCAAACCAAAGGACTAGCAACACGACCATACATCAGGAGCATTTCGGAACTGACAGCCAGACTAATGCGACCACTAGGACTCATAACAGCACACAAACCAACAGCCACTCTCAGACAACAACTCACCAGAACGAAGGACCCGATACCCAGCATAAGCAAAACTAATGTAGTGTACAAAATCCCATGCAAGGACTGCACAAAACACGACATCGGACAAACAGGAAGACAGCTAACGATCCGTATACACGAACTCCAACGAGCCACGAAACGACACGACCAGCTATCCTTAGTAGCCACACACACAGATGACAAGCAACATGAATTCGACTGGGACAA
Organism: Chiloscyllium punctatum; assembly: GCF_047496795.1. Lineage (NCBI taxonomy): Eukaryota > Metazoa > Chordata > Chondrichthyes > Orectolobiformes > Hemiscylliidae > Chiloscyllium > Chiloscyllium punctatum. The sequence continues at coordinate 30,275,223 of NC_092761.1, read as the reverse complement.
CATTACCATTATAGGGCAAGCCAAACAGAGAACAGCCAGTGAATTCCTAGAGGCATGACACTCATCCACAGACTCTATCAACAAACACAGCGACCTGGACCCTATATACCGGCAACTACAGCGGACAGCTCGAGCTGACAACTGGAAGCGGCAGAGACAGGCCACTATAAATGCCGGAGGAAAAAGCACAGAAGCGCTTCACAGGAGGCTCCCAAGCACTGAGGATGTCACCTGGACAGGGGACGAAACGTTTGCAACACAAATTCCCAGCTCGGCGAACAGAAGCACAACAATTCTCTACTTTCGTGACATCGTCACCAACTCTCCCATTATTGATGCCCTGCATCAATTGCCCCATTGCGTTGTTTCCTGATACACTTGCTCCACGTATTGACTTCCCTGCTCCAAAGTCTTTTTTTCATTTCTTGGTGGGCGGACTCGAATCTCGACTTTACTGCTGCTTGCAAAATTGTTCCTTCTCAATGATTCCCTTTCCCTAATCTACCATTTAGAGGTGTTCTGCGAAAATTCTTTAATGAATCGGCAATTTGTACTAATTTTCTAATGTAATGGCACTGTGCAACAATTCTCCCATTTACTGATACCCAACAATTCTCCCACTGCCTGACACCCTGACACCTGTCGTGGAAATTTAATCGACTCGAATCAACTGCTAACAAGAGCAAAGAAAAGGCTTTATTTTTCAACCTCTGCATGCAGAGCGGCCAATACACTTGGCAAAAGTGCTTTATGTAAGGGCTGTGAGCAAACTTCACATATTCGTGTTATGCTATTCTTGTCACATGCTCAAGGACAAGTGTTGGGAAACATTCGAGCTCATATTTTCTCATTCCCATGCCTTGGAAATAATTGTCTTTATGTTTTCCGAAGCTTTTTTTCTGAACTCGGCTGCTCGCAAGGCCAGGTGAAATGTTTGCAAAGTTCCACAAAGACAAGCTGACTCCTCGATGCAGAATTCAGCAAAGTATTTGCATATTTCAGCGAAGTATTAAATTTTGCAAAACATTCTCTGACAGATTTCACAGTAAATGTTAATTTTGTTAATTATCCATTACATTTTCCAAATTTTTGTCATTTTACAACAAGGACAACAACCAAATAAAAAGCCAGATAGCTATATATCAAAAATAATTTATGAACACCAGGCATTTCCTCAGACACCACCTAACTGTAACAAAGCTTTGTGGTAGGTTTCCCATTTCCCTGGTTTGCCCGATACACAGCCCATCTTCACACGTCACATTCGTCAACGTCACTGTAGGGTGCGGACAAGCAATCGGATCTTCCTTCTTTGGGGCCACTAATAGTTTAACATTTCGTATCTTACTGCATTCATAAGCAAGTGGTGCAGGCAGGTACACAACTAAGGTCTTATTCAAAGCAGTATGCGTAAGACCAGTCCTACAACTAGTAGAACGATATGGGTCCATTACCCCCATCCTCCATAAGGGACGTGAGCCATCGGAAGGAGAAGTCATCTGCTCGTGGAGGAGGTCATTTAGCTGCCTTTATACCATTTATTAAACCGGTAATATTTTGGGACTCATGAGGAACATTAATACAGCACGAGGTACCTAACGTTTTGCAGACACCCCCTCTCTCGGCCGTCAGGATGTCTACTACTAATCGATTTTGTGTCACTGCTTCCTAACCGCCATTAACTCAGTGTTAATGAGTGCTAGGCCTTCCTCTGTCTCATTTGCGAATACACCATATGCGAGAATGTTCTGCGAGTGTGTACCCATTCCAATGCAGAGGGAGGCCCCTTCGAGTTCTGCAATTGCTGCCTTTTAGGGCGAACACTGTTGTGTTGGTGGACAGTATCGCGGTGTAGCAGCACCCCTTTCTCCCCAGGGGAATGGTGGTACGCTTTCTCGCCACCTGCCCATATTATACCTGCCATCCTGATTAGATTAGATCACTTACAGTGTGGAAAGAGGCTTTTCCGCCCAACAAGTCCACACACACCAGCCAAAGCGCTACCCACCCATACATTTACCTAACACCTAACACTACAGGCAATTTAGCATGACCCATTCACCCGACCTGCACATCTGGTAGCTGGTGTTCTGTATCCTGGTGGCTAACTTTTGTCCATGGGATGTACTGGGTCTTTTAAATTAGTTAGTTTTGTTTAGACTGTTGGTGGGATTCCGAGGGGTCTTAATAGTCTGGCTGCCACTTCTGAGACTTCATTGATGTATGGAAAGGTCAATAGGGTTCCTGGCTGTGTTAGGTCTACTTGTCGTGGTTTGTTCCTGAGGAATCTGTGGACTGTATTTTTTTAAGTATCCGTTCTTCTTGAATACATTTTATAGGTGGTTCTCCTCTGTTTTCCGAAGTTCGTCTGTGCTGAAATGTGTGGTGGTTCATTGGAATAGTGTTCTGATACAGATTCCTTTTTGCGTGTTGGGATGGTTGCTGGTGTAGTTAAGTATTTGGTCAGTGCTTGTCGGTTTGCTGTATATGCAGAAAGACCAGAGAATTCCGAGAGGCATTGCACTCCAATCACAACGCCATAAACAAACACATAGATCGATTTATCAACTGTCAACCCCTCAGAAAACGAATAGGAAATGATATCACCACAAACCCCGGGAATCCCGTCCATAACAAACATATAAATAGAAAGCAGGAGACAACATCTTCACTTCAGTTGGAGGTCGCCACTGATGATGTTACCTAGCCAGGTAATGAAACGTCTCGATAACAAACGTACAGCTCTCTGAGCAAACCTACACTCTAAACCTCAACCTGAGCTACAAACCTTCACAAACCTTGGGACTACTAAGCCTCTCAGGGATGCTCCATCTCGGAATTATTTCAGTTAGGAAAGCTTTGGTTATGGCACTGGCATTCTGTTTTGCCGTGGGGAACGCTTGCCCCCATTTGGAAAACGTATCAACTATTACCAGACAATACCTTTTTCCTTTGCAGGGTGTTAGTTCGGTAAAGTCCAGTTGTAAATGTTCAAATTGTTTTTGTGGTTTTGGAAGTGCTACATGACTCATCTGTACTCCCCTCCCCACATTATTGTGGCACAGAGAACACATCATTCACAATATTTCTGGAAGTAATAAGTAAATCCCTCAGTGTACCACTGTGCTGAAATGCTGTCATATCTCCCCTCTTTTGACACATGTTCCTTATCGTGTGTCAGTTTGGCATAGAATGGAAATAATGATCGTGGTAGAAAAGGTTTAACATTGGGGCCAAACCATACCCCTTACCTCAAACTGCACACTGCTTTTTACCACTCAAACGTGTCTTCAAGCCTGGACTTCGACTGTGACTCCTGTACGTCTGCTGTTGGGGTAAGGATTTTTGTCAAACTGATCATTTACCGGCTGCTGGGCTGCCGCCCTTGCATTTCTTTGAGAAACTGAATCGTTATTTTTCGTGTGGGCTTCATATTTAAACACAGCGATTGATTTAGGCAATAGGACCGCTTCCAAGAGGTCAGAAATCTGATCACGGTGTGTGATGGGCTTTCCGGTGAAGGTCAATAAGCCCCTGTGTTTCCACAGGGTTTCAACATCATGTGGAATTCCGAATGCATATCTGCTATCGGTTAAATATTCGCTGTCTTTCCCTTAGCCAATTTACATGACTCAGTCAATGCAATCAGCTCCGCTGCTTGAGCTGACAGTTGAGAAGGGAGTGATCCCGCTTTGAATACATCATGGGTAGTTACTACAGCATCCCCAATACAATTCTGGCCTATCTCCTTGCTCCTGAATGCTGACCCATCCACACAAAGAAAAACGCCATATTTGGATTCTGAAGTGGTGAATTCTGCAAGTCTTGTCTAGCAGCACTTTTCATTAATTACAGCGATACAATCATGTGGGTCTCCATCTCCTTCTCTCGTGAGATGAATAGCAGCATTAAGGACGTTACATCGTTTTATTGCAATGTTAGGCTTCTCCAAGAACACAGTATTATATCTGAGTCAACGTGCTGCCGACGTATGTGCTGTCTTTTGCTCGGAAAGCAGTAAGGATACTGCATGTGCGATCAGTTTGGTTAAGTCGCCATAGCCGATTATATAGCAACCACAGCTCGCAGGCATTTACGCAATCCTGCCGCTACGAGGTCTAGCTTAGCTGAAAAATAAGCTGCCAGCCTGAATTTTCCTCCATGATCCTGCAACAACACAGATGTCATGCAGCCATGTTTTTCATCTACCATTTGACAGAAGGCTTGTTTGGATTCGGAATCCACAGTGTAGGTGTACTTTGAAACGTCTTTTTCAATTCAACTCAGCCGCTGGGATCCATTGCAACGGACCTTGGTTCTGCTACCCTTTTCCATGGGCCATGTCACTTCAGGGCACCTCAAGATTTGTGTAATGTGGGATAAACGTTCTTCAGTAGGAGCGTATGCCCAAAAAGGATAGCAATTGTATCCTCATGTGAGGCCTTGGAATTTGCTGAATTACTTGCACTCTGTCTTGACCAATGGTCTTCCCTTGTTCAGATATTAAGTGACTGATGAACTTCACCTGTAGTTGCATAAATCGAAGCGTTGCGAGACTGGCTTTGTGCCCTTGCCTCGTGCAATGCAAGGGAATACTTCTCACATTGTTCCTCTGTCGGTGCTACTATTAAGCAATCGTCTACAGATTGCAGAAGCGCAGACCCAGGGGCTAAAACAAGAGTCTCCAGACTCCTGCATAGAGCCTCATTATATATGGTGTGTGACTCACAGTAACATTTACAAAGTCGTGTGCACTCATAAGACTTCCCTTTGAATGAAAAAGCGAACCAGAATTGACTATCTGGATGCACCATTCCAATAAAGAATGTATTTGTAAATCCACAGCAGGGAACCATTTACTGTCCGGTGGAAATTGAACTAATACAGTATAGGGTTTGGGAACATTTGATGCGCACAGGACAACACTGTTATTGACTGCCTGCAGGTCTTGAACAAACCTCCATTCCTCCGGTTCACTTGGAATTTTTGCATTTTTGATCACAAAAATGGGAGTTCTCACCGGTGAGTTTACACAGGGGATTATCTCTCTAGCCTTTGGGAAGGATTGAAAGACTGGAGTAACTACGTCCATGGCCTCTGGTTTTAACGGGTATTGTGCTCTGCAAGGACGATACTCCGACTTCGGGGTTACTCGTATTGGTTCACAACCTCGTATATGCCCCACATCATGTTTGCCTTTTACCCATAATTCAGTAGGGACCTTTATTAATCTTGGGTCTGAGAAGTTTATCTTAGGGAAACACCAGGCCAGCCTTCTAGGCTCTTCAGGGCTAGAGGGGGTTACCTCGACTGTTCTATTGCCTGAGTTAGACAAATTAATTTCTTCCTATATGTCCGCACATCTGCATTGAACCATATACCCAAATCGTCCCAGAACACCCAACATTTCGTTCTTTTTGCCTTTAGTACCCATGGCCCCAAATCTTGCCACCAGTCACTGGACACCTTCGCCAGTGACACGCGAGGAGCATAGCCTTCCACATCAAAAATATAGAGTTTACTTGCCGTCGCAGGTACTTTACATAAGTTCACACTGACTGCACATCTGCCATCCCTTCAATAAAATTCGCACAATAACAACTGACCTGGTTTAACCAATCTCCAGAACCAATACTTCTCTTATGGTTCCTCAGGGCTACCGTGGTGTATGTGTGCTGTGCAGTGCAGCATATTCCCGCAAAAAGAAAATCGGTGCTAATTGGGTTAACATGGTTACTTGCTTCCAGGGTGAGTGTATTGCTCACTGAACTCATTGCCCTCTGTCTTATTCGCCACTCATAGACATACACCAGGGGTGTGTTGTATATTACAGTTTATACTTGTGAATTCTCCCTTTGAATTAACTGCAAGCCCGTCGGAGTACTGAGCAAATACAACCCCAGTCTCACTATGAGATCCCGAGCCATCAAATGTAAAGGACAGAATTCCGCTAACAAAACTGAGAATTAGAATGGATACACATTACTGATTTCACACAATATGGGTGCGGTAAAACTCTCTCATATCACGACGCCTGATGCCTCCATTGAGTTCAGGAACATTCCACTCATCTTTATTGGTGTCAACTCTCTGAACTCTCTTGATTTGAGGAGTCAATATGCTGGCCATGTATCTACCAAAAAGTTAATTGGTGTACCTTCCACATATAACATAGAGATAGGCATCGACATATTCGCATCATTGTTATATTGAACATATTGTCCACACTTCGTAATCTCAATGTTCAATATAGAGTTGAGATACATCTCAGTGCCCGTTAGGTTAGTAGAAGTGATTTGCATTCGGGATTCTTCGTTGCCAAGTATAAAGGAAAGAGGTTAACCTGTACCTTCTGGCCTGCCCACCTCAACCTCAGTCGTCCCCTGTCAGTCACCATGCTGTCCAGCCTCCAGGAGAGAGTGAGGCTGTCTGTGCGGGCACTGTCCTGACCAGTGGTCCATTGCTCCACAAACAAAGCACCAGCCAGATCTATCTCTGCAAGCGCACTTTCACGATCCCTTCCTCTTTTGCAAACTCCACCTGTGCCTCTCTCTTTTCCCGCAGTTCCTCCCTCCAATGGCTAAACGACCAGTTGCATCATAATAAGCTGAGGTTCATGTGATTGCTGTTCCATCTTTATTTTCCGGTTATGGTTCTCTTGAGCCAGTAGTATTTCAGCATGTATCACGTAATGTTCTATCTAATTCAACTTTCCCGTGTCCCAGGTAATACATCTATATTATTACCTATTTTGTTCTTTCGTACTTCATTCCATTGATGAAGCTGCTCCTCAGGTGTGCCACATACGGTGTCATCTCTGCCGTTGTTATGTCTTTGGGTGGTATCAGTCCACAATAGACGTTATCGACTTGAGGTGCTAAAGGTACTGGGACATTGTCTCGACTTCTTTAGGGATTCTTGCTTCAATTGATTGTGGGTACGACATGCTATTGGTGATTCAGCAGAACCGGAGGCGGCAAACGTTGACTTGGAATCTTCGTGAAGTGGATCTCGTAGTTGGGGGGGGGGGGGGACGGGAGGGGGCTGTAGCTCTTCGAGGACACCCATTTAGGTCAGGGTCTGATCCAGTCTTAAGACACTGTCCAGCTTCATTAGGTTGTTTTCCGTGTGTGTGTGCATGTGCGCTGGTGTTTGTATGTGTACTTGATCTATCTTTATTTCGAGATTTTCTTTCCCTGAAATCAGGCTCAGCCTTCAACATGTGATAAGCACTCCAATTCACAGGTTCTATTTTACCCTTCCGTTTCCCCTTCTCTCTCTCCTCCAACGGTGACCTCAGCATTTGCAACTAAATGTTACTAAAACTTCCTTCCTCCAGAAAAACACATTCCTTGATTTACATTTTTAACTGTTTTACAGAAACTGGGCCATAATTATTTAGCATATATTGTATTTTTTCTTGACCATTCCGAGTTGTCTGTCCACCCTCTTTTTGTTCGCTCTTGTTGGAGCCGATTTTCATGGATGTTGGAAAAGTGTTCATCTCTCTGTCTGTCTATCTGTCTATCTCTCTCTCTCTCTCTCACGATAGCATAATCTTCTCTTTGCCAATATAATTTGCTTTTACCTCCGGAGGTCTCCTCTCATTGGGCACGACCACCTCATTTCCTTGGCTTTCACAAACCAAGAACCCACGTAACCAGTACAGCTTTGGTGACTCCAACGCTGCCCATGGTGGCTCCAAGTCTCAAACCACCGTTAATCTTGCTGTCTCTTAAACTCTCCAGAGAGTTTTACTCGAATACTGCATGAGAGTTCACTGGTCCCTCTTCCTGGTTCGTCTTTTCTGTTCGAACGAGTCTCTATGTCGGATTACTTTAGCCACAACTCTTACCCTGACCCTATTCGATTCGGAACGTGACTCTGGGGCGATCCACTTATCCCCAGTCCTCTCTCTCAAAGGGGCTAATTCAGCGCTCGAGATGAAGTGAAAGACCTTCAAGGAAGTGGCGCGTACACCTCCTGGGAATCTTCAAAATCTTACCCAGTGGCAGGGTCCCAGGCGAGCCCCCAAGTTTACTGACGTGGAATTTCAATCAACTCGACGCAAATGCTACCAAGAGCAAAGAAAAAGTTTATTTTTGAAATTTGCAGAATGGACCCGACACATTTGCAAGACGCCTCATAAAATGGATGCCTGACAGTTTTCACATATTCCCTTTATACTATATATCGCCTTGCCTTATCACACCTCAAGCCAGGAACCTGGATCAGTCGAGTTCCTTTCACCACATGGAGTTGCTTTTTCTAATTCATTGACTGCTGATATAATAGATTATTGGCCTTGAGAGTCAGCTGAAAATTAGGTTGAACTTTACATTTCTTCAGTCTTTTTGCAAAGTTAGGACCATATTTCTTTGTTTCAACCATGCTTTCACAGATTTCACCAAAACTGATAATTTTCCATTACAAGGGATCAGGCTGACAGTGACTCAATAAGTGTGATGGAGTGAGGATGATAGTGACACAATGAGGGTGAGGTGTCAGCGTGGTAGTGACGCAGACTGTGTGAGTGGATCAGGCCGAAAGGTACGCAGTGAGGGGGGTCAGAGTGATAGTGATGCAGTAAGTCTGAGGGATCAGACCAATAGTGACGCAGTAAGTGTGAGGCGGTCAGGGTGATAGTGAAGCACTTCGTGTGAGGGGTCAGTGTGACAGTGACGCAGTAAGAGTGAGTGGTCAGGCTGATAGTGACGCAGTAATTGGAAGGAGATCAGGCTGATAGTGATGCAGTAAGTGTTACTGTGTCAGACTGATCCTGACGCATAAATTGGGAGGGGACAGGGTTATAGTGACGTAGTAAGTGTGATGGCGTCAGGCAGAGACTGACGCAGTGAGTGTGAGACAGTCAGGGTGATAGTGAGGGAGTACGTGTGTGCGTTCAGGCTGGTAGTGACACAGTAAGTTGAGAGCGTCAGGCTGATAGTGGCCAATAAATGTGAGGTGTTCGGGGAATAGTGACGCAGTAAGTGTGAGGTGCCAGGCTGTTAGTGATGCTGTAAGTGTGAGGGGTCAGTCTGATAGTGAAGCAGTAAGTGTGAGGGGGTCAGGCTGATAGAGACGCAGCAAGTGTGATGGGGTCAGGCTGATAGTGTCACAGTATGTGTGAGGGGTCAGGCTGATAGTGATGCAGTAAGTGTCGGTGAGTCAGAGTGATCCCAATGCAGGAAGTGAGGCGGGACAGGGTGAGAGTGACGCAGTGAGTGTGAGGGGGTCAGCGTGATGGTGACAGAATAAGTGTGAGTGTTCAGTCTGATATTGATGCAGTATGCTGAGGGCGTCAGGCTAATACTGGCCAGTAAGTGTTAAGTGACAGGGTGAAAGTGATGCAGGAAATGAGAGGAGTCAGACTGACAGACACAGTGAAATTGTGAGGGGTCAGGCTGATAGTGATGCGGGAAGTGTGCGAATGTCAGGCTGATAGTGACGCAGTAAGTGTGTTGGGAGCAGAGTGATAGGAACGCATAAGTGTGTGAGCAGCTCTGGATGATAGTGACAGGTCAGTATGAGGGGGAGGATGGTAGTTATCCAGTGAGTGTGAGGTGTCAGGATGACAGTGAAGCAGACTGTGTGAATGTGTCATTGTGATGGTGACATGGCAAGTGTAATAGGGTCAGGGTGACAGTGACGCAGATGCTTTCTGGGGGTCAGATTGTAGTGATACAGTAATTGTGAGGGGTCAGGGTGATAGTGACGCAGGGAGTGTGAGATGTCAGTGTGATAGTGAGGCAGAACATTTGAAGGGCCAGGCTTATAGTGACGCAGTATGGGCAAGGGGTCAGGGTGACAGTGATGTAAATGCACTCACAGGGCCAGGTTGTAGTAAAGCTGTAAGTGTGAGTGTCTCAGGCTGATAGTGATGAAGTAAATGCGAGGGGTTAAGGCGGTTAGGGATGTAGTAAGTGTGCAGGGGTAGTGCTAGAGGTGATGGAGTAAATGTGAGTGTTGAAGCTGATAGTGATGCATTAAGTCTGAGGGGATCAGGCTGATCACGACGCAGTAAGTGTGAAGTTGTCAGGATGATATTTACGCTGTAAGTGTATGGGGGCACAATAATCTTGACGCAGTAAGAGTGGGGAGTCAGGGAGATAGTGACGCAGTAAGCATGAGTGGGTCAGCCTGATAGTGACTCAGTATATGTGAGGGACTCAGCCTGGTAGTGGCGCAGCATGTGTGAAATGGTCAGGCTGATATTGATGCAGGAAGTGTGTTCGGGTCAAAGTGATAGTGACACAATAGGTGTAAGCAGCTCAGGATGATAGTGACACAGTGGGTGTGAGATACCAGTGTGATAGTGACGCATTAAGTGTAAGGGGTCAGGATGACGGTGACACTAATTGTACGGCCCTCAGTGTGATAGTGCCACAGCAAGTGTGGGGTGTCAGGGTGTAAATGATGTCGGAAGTGAGAGAGGGGCATTGCGATAGTGAAGCACTAAATGTGAGGGGGTCAGGCTGATAGTGACACAGTCAATGTGACGGGGCAGTGTTTTAGTGACAAGATAAGTGTGAGGCGTCAGTCTGATACTGACACAATAAATGTGATGGAGTCAGGCTGATAGTGACACAGTAAGTGTGAGGGGTCATCCTGATAATGACACAATAAGTGTAAGGATTCAGGGTGATAGTAACACGGGAAGTGTCAGGGCGTGACTGGAAGTGATGCAATAAGTGTGTGGCGGTTAGGCTGATGGGGACGCAATAAAAATAAGGCAGGCAAGGTGAAAATGGCAAAGACAGTGTGAGTGGGTTAGGGTGATAGTGACGCAGTAAATGTGAGGAGATCAGGGTGAGAGTGATGCAGTAAATGAGAGAGGATCAGAGTGAGAGTGACGCAGTAACTATGAAGGGGAGAGTTTTAGTTACACAGTAAGTGCGAGGCGTCAGACTGAAACTGATTCAAAAAGTGTGAGTGGGTCAGGGTGATATTGAAGCAGTACGTCTGAGGGGTCAGGCTGATAGTGACGCAGTCAGTGTGATGGGGCAGAGTTTTAGTAACATGGTAAGCGTGAGGCGTCAGTCTGATACTGACACAAAAAGTGTGATGGAGTCAGGCTGATAGTGACGCAGTAGGTTTTAGAAGTGAGGGTGATATTAACATAGGAAGTGCGAGGGCGTCACTGATAGTGATGCAATATGTGTGTGGCTGTCAGGCTGATAGTGATACAGTAAAAATGAGGATGTCAAGGTGAAACTGGTGCAGTAAGTGTGAGGATGGCAGATGGACAGTGATGCAGTAAGTGTGAGGGGTTCACGCTGATATTGAGGCATGCAAGTGTGAGGGGCCAGGTTGATTGTGACGCTGTCTGCCGGCGGGTCTGGCTGATAACGACGCAGAAAATGTGAGTGTCTCAGTGTGACAGTGACGCATTACGTGTGAGAGGGTCAGGGTGAAAATGACAGAGAAAGTGTGAGGGGACCAGGTTGATAGTGATGCTGTAATTGTGAGCTTGATCAGCGTGATAGTGAGGGGCTCAGGCTAATAGCGACACAGCACTTGTGAGGGGGTCAGGTTAGTAGTGTCGCAAAACGTGTGAGCGGGTCAGGCTAATAGTGATGCAGTTCGTGTGAGGTGTCAGGCCGATAGTGACGCAGTAAAGATGAGAGTGTTGGTGTGCTAGTGAAACAGTAAGTGTGAGCCACTCAGGATGATAGTGACGCAATAAGCGTGAGGTTTCAGGTAGACACCCATGCAGTAAGTGTGACGTGTTCAGGGTGACAGTGACGCAGACACTTAGAGGGTGTCAGATTGAGAGTGACACAGGAAATATGAGGGGACAGGTTGAGAGTGACACAGTAAGTGTAAGAGGTCAGGCTGATAATGATATACTAATTGTGATGGAGTCAGCATAATAGTGGTGCAGTGAGTATGAATTGTCAGGGTGATAGTGACACACACGGTGTGAGTGGGATAGAGTTATTGTGATGCAGCAAGTATGAGGAGGTCAGAGTGATAGTGTGCAGGGTCTGGCTGAAGGTGACGCAAGAAGAGTGAAAGGTTCAGTGTGATCTGGACGCACTAAGTTTGGTGGTCAAGGTGATAGTGATGTTGTAATTATGAGTGGGTCAGTCTGATAGTGACACAGTACATTTGAAGGGATCAGGCTGGTAGTGATGCAGTAAGCGTGAGGGGGTCAGGCTGATATTGATGCACTAAGTGAGAGAGTGTCAAGGTGATGGTGACGCATTAAGTGTGAGCAGATTAGAGAGCGATTGACGCCATTAGTGAGTGGGGTTTGGCTGATAGGGATGTAGTAGGTGCGCATGTGTCAGGGTGTGAGTGATGCAGGAAGTATGAGGGTGCCAGAGGGATAGTGACGCATTAAGTATGAGGGGGTCAGAGTGATTGTGACGCAGTAATTCTGAGGGGATCAGAGAGATACCAACACAGTACGTATGAGGGGGTCAGGCTGTTAGTGACGCTGTCAGTGTGAGTGCCTCAGCCTAATAATGATGAAATAAATTTGAAAGAGTAATGCTGATTTTCAGGTGATAAGTGTGAGTGAGTCAGGCTGGTAGTGACGCTGTAAGTGTGAGTGTTGAAGCTCATAGTGAAACAGTAGGTGTGAGGTGGTCAGTGTGATTGTGGCGCAGTAAATGTGAGAGGGTCAAGGTGATAGCGACATAGTAAGTTTGAGGAATCAGTGTTGTAGTGACACGGCAAGTGTGAAGCGTCAGTATGGTACTTACATAATAAGTGTGATAGAGTCAGGCTGATAGTGACACAGTAAGTGTAAGGAGTCAGGATAATAGTAACATAGGAAGTGTAAGGACGTGACTGATAGTGACAAAGTAAGTATTTGGCAGTCCGACGCAGTCAAAATGAGGGTCTCGAAGTGAAAATGGTGCAGTAAATGTGAGGGCGCCAGATGGATACTGATGCAGTAAGTTTGAGTGGTTCACGCTGAAATTAAGGCGGTAAGTGTGAGGGGTCAGGTCTACAGTGATGAAGTAAGTGTCGGCGGGTCAGGCTGATAGTGATGCATTCAAAGACCAAATATCCAAGGCTCACTGTCGTGCTGAATAGCGACACTACTCAAGGCTAAGACAAAAATCAATAGTTCTCATCCTGGTCATAAATCACAATGCTTCATTTTAAAATTGTCCTCTCCTGCTTCTAGATTCATCAATTACAGAACAAAATTTAATTGCACCACCCTCTTTATCTCTTCAAATATTTTGCAACTCTCAATGAGATTACCTCTCTTGTGTTGAAACTGTTAAAAAAAACCAGATTTGCCCAATTTCAATTCACAGGACTAATGTTCAACCATGATATCAAGGCTAATCACCATTCGTAGTATTCCTCATATGGCATTAGTATCTTTCCTAAATTGAGGATTATAATTCCTCATACTGTAGTCCAAGTGCGGTCGAACTGAGCCACAATACATTGGAAATAATGCTTCGTTCTCGTGCCCTGAAATCCTTCTGCAGCTTTCACAACAGACTTCTACAACTGCTACTAGACTTCAATGACTTATTAATAACTTCTCCAAGATGCAATTCTAAAAATCTGTACATCAGACTTTCTTCTTCAAACCTTCACCAAATAATCTCCACACATTTCCCTCCTGACAAGTATGATAAAGTCAAATCGTTGCTAATTATTAAATCATGAGGGACATGGATAGGTTGACTCATCAAGGTGTTTTCCTGCTGGTGAGGAAGTCAAAATTTAGAAAACATCGGTTTAAAATTAGTGGGTAAGGATTTAAAAGGGACGTCAGGGGCAACTTTTTCGGTCGTGTCCAGAATGAGCTGCCAGAGAATTTGTTGGAGACTGGTACAACTGTAACATTTAATGGCATCTGGATGGATATATGAGTAACAAGGTTTAGAGGGATGTTGGCCAAATGTTGGCAAATGGGACCTATTAATTTAGGATAACTGTCCACCATGGTCAAGTTGGAAAGAAGGGCCACTTTCCATGTTGTATTTTTCAAGGACTTGATGACTAGAACAACCGCAAAAACTTTGCAAATAATTCCGTCAAGACGATTTCAAGTTCCAAATCTTCGGTCAATCTTCCAGTCTTGTGCTCACAAGTTCATTGTCAGAACTTACGGATGAGTTGCTGGATACATTACTGTAAATTGGTTCTGCATTCTTTCTAATTCCGATTTTTTTTTTTTACGAATGCAGCTAGTGTTTATGGACTTAGCATCAATATTTTTAATACCATATTTTGATGAATATTAAAACACAACTTTGGCACCAGATGATGAGCAATTGAGTCAAGGTCGATCGGACGCAGTGAAACAATGATCCTCTCTACATGTGCTGAACATCCGTGACTCTAAAATTCGACGAAGAATCATTCCCACAACTTCAGCTGTGACAGAATCTAGTTTGCGGTGAAATCCTGTCAATCTGCCAAGGTAACGATCGTCTGGGTCTCTGCAAATGATTCGGCGAAATCTTTGGGTCTTGACAATTTGTTCTTCAAACAAATTGCGTATTTCATGAATTCAGTTCTTTTACTATGAAAATTGGCAATTTTCCCGTAACTGTGATGGCCGAGAGGTTAAGGTGTTGGTTTTGAAATCCAATGGGGTCTCCCTGCACAGCTTCGCATCCTGATCACAGCGCTGATTCCTTTAAAATTCATTAATCTCTTTGCGGAATTTGGAATTTCGTGGAGCTTGAACTTTGCATTCAATCGAAAGTGAATTTTCAACTGTGAAGAATCCGAAGTCATTTCAAGACGTCTAATTGAATAAATTATATGTCGAGACACCAAAAGCCACCAACTTCCAACACGAATCAGTTTCAAAACATTTGTCGAACTATCGTGAAATTTGGATGTTCGGGAGTGGGGGGTGGGGGGTGGAATTAAGCAAAACAAGAAGCAATGCAATACATTTACCTGCAGGTGATGAATTTTTTTTTTGGATCAGTTGAAAGTCAAGCTGAGAAAGTTCAACCTAATTTACAACTGACTCTCAAGGCCAATAATCTATTATATCAGAAGTCAATGAATTCGAAAAAGCAACTCCATGTGTGGAAAGGAACTCGACTGATCCAGGTCCCTGGCTTGAGGTGTGATAAGGCAAGGCGATATCAGCGGAGTAGAATTTTCTGGAAATATTAGAAATGGAATGTTAACGGTCTTCTGCTGTCCACATTCATAAGAAACTGTGCATTAAGAACTGAATTGGAAAATTAACGATGAAAATCAGACTTAGCACTCTGCTTGAGGCGTAGCATTGTTCAGAACAATAGGTTGTTGTTGAGGCTAAAATTGACCAAAATAATCGATGGGGATCTTATCCACGGCCTTCGTTGGAGCAGTTGCTGTGGAGAGCTCAGCTTGAAGAACCAAATGCCAATTATTCATCTTGGCCGTCTGAATTGCTTAGTTAAACATACTCCCAGTTTAATGTAAAAACCTTTGCTATCAGAGCTAGATGTTTTCATGTCAGCATGTTCCCATATGAGAAGACACTCCATGGAGTAGATGTGAGTTAAATTTTAACTCTAACGTCAGAGATGTTAACACATTTCTGCACCAAAACAGCACTACTATTGGTATCAAATCAAACTGAACAAATTTCCTTTCTGCAGTCTCTGCCAAAGGACCGTTCAGGCCCGATGTAGGAATAGGGCGTGGTGACATTTGTTCGCAAGTGGATCACTTCATTCTTGATCACGATCTATAAACCGTAATTCATTTTGAACTTCTTAGCCATTAGCATGAAAAGTGGTACATAATGCACAGGTTTGCTTCTCAAAAGAAAGAGCGAAATCTTATTCAATGCAGACGCAAATTCAAGTTGTCCCTGATCGACCAGAAGACAGATATCGCGAAACAAAATGAATACAGAAAACAATCAATGTTTTCTGGGAGTCAAAAAGATGTACTGCAACAACGAAAACATATATTTGGAACTAAAGTCACATACCACTTCCAGACTAAATGTTCTTGAACCGTTATCTTAATTTGACCTTCATGTCCACCTTTGCTGCAAAAATTATCTTAACAACTCAGTAATTTGTGTTCTTTGATATTGTCTTCTTCATGTTTCTCTTGATTTTGAAACTAAAACCGAGCAATAGCAAGGCACCCTATTTCACTTGCAAAGATCAGAAGAAGATCAATTTCTAAGAGAACAGAAATAAAGCTACGTCTGTCTTCCGAGAGAAATCACAGTTACCATTTCGACTCCAAAAAGTCTACTTCAGAGGTCTGCGCAATGAACTCGAAATAGTAGACTTAAAATGAAAAAAAGAAGCCATAATGCCGTGAATACACCACCTGCAAGCGCATCAAGTCCTACTCGAATATGCTGTATTACTACTCTCAACATCAGTGGAGAACGGATCAAAGCTCATTCTGCAGTTGTCAACCTGGTATGACGTAGTTTGTAAAGTCAGAAATATGATTAGGTAAAAAGCGGAATGAAAGCGGGATATCAGAAGTCTGAAAAAAGCAAGTGCGTGCTTTGCTTTGAAGAAGGTTGGCAGTGATGAAAATGAAAATTAACTACAGAAAGGGGGGCTTAATTAATACTCAGAATCGTTGCAACACACAGGGACGCAATTCTTTTTGCTGGGTTTCTGTTCTGCCATTTTATAATCACGACTGCTGTCGGGTTTGGTTTCCATTCCAGTCTTAGGTGACTGCCTGATGGAAGTTTGCACATTCGCCAAATTTCTGTGTGGTAGCTCTGGTTTGCTGCCACATTCTAAACATTTGCAGGTTATTTGGATTCGCCATTGAACGCACACGGTTACAGAGACAGTGATGTGGAGAGTGTCTGGATAGGACGTACTTCAGAGAATTTTTGTGAACTTAAATAGACAGAATGGGGTTAGTCTGCTGTTTCCTAGGTGAGCTACATGGACAGAGAGGGGTTAGGGTATTCTTCCCTGAGGGAGATACATTGACAGGGTTGGATTAGTTGCTCTTACCTGTGTCAGTCACGCAGATACAGTAGGGTCAGTCTGCCCTTCCCTGGGCGAATTTCTTTCACAGAGTGGTGACAGTCTGCTCTTCCCTGCCTGAGTGAAACAGAAAGAGCGGGATCAGTATTCTCTTCCCTCGATAATTTATGTTGACAGTCTGGCTTCCGTCTGCTCTTCTCTGGCGAGTTACATTGGTAGAGTGGGGTTAGTGTTCATTCATTGGGTGAGTGCCATAGACAGAATGGGATCAGTCTGCTCTTCCCTGAATGAATTACATTTATAGAGTGGGGTCCGACTGCGCTTCAGTGAATGACTTATATTGACCGTGTGGGATCAGTCTGCTGAGTTACACTGAGAGTATGGGGTCAGTCTGCCCATCCTTCGATGAGTAACACTGACTGAGTGGCGTCAGTTTTCTCTTCCCTCAGTGAGTTACATTGATAGAGTGGCATCAGTCTATTCTTTCCTGTGCGAGTTATATTGACAGAGTGGCATCAGTCTATTCTTTCCTGTGCGAGTTACATTGACAGAGTGGCGTCAGTCTGCTTTTCACGGAGTGAGTTATTTGGACAGTGTGGGATCAATCAGCTCTTCCTTGGTGAGTTGCATTGACAGAATGCGGTCAGTCTGCAATTTCCTAGTTGTGTTAAAGTGATCACGTGAGGTCAGAGTGCTCTTCCCTGGTTGAGTCACATTGACAGATTGGGCTTCATCTGCTCTTCCCTGGGAGAGTCATATTAACAGAGTGGGGTCAGTCTGCTCCTTTCTGAGTGAGTAATATCACAGAGTGCACTCAGTCAGTTCTTCCCTGGGTGATCTACGTTAAGAGAGGGGTGTCAGTCTGCTCCTCCACGGGCGTGTTACTTTCTCAGAATCGTGAGAGTCTGCCCTTCCCTGTCTGAGTTTAACAGGAAGTATGGTTTCATTACTGTCTTCGCTGGATGATTCACATAGACAGAAAGGAATAAGTCTTCTCTTCTCTGAGAGAGTCACTTTGACAGAGTGGGGTCAGGCTCGTCTCCCTGCTTGTGTTTCATTGACAGAAGCAGATCAGCGTGCTCTTTCCCTGATGAGTGACGGAGACAGAATGGGTACAGCCTGCTCTTCTCTGAGTGGTGTCAGTCTGCCATTTGCTGGGTGAGTTACATATAAAGTGTTGGATCAGTCTGCTCTTCCCTGGATGAGTGACAGAGACAGAATGGGTACAGCCTGCTCTTCTTTGAGTGGTGTCAGTCTGCCATTTACTGGCATATAAAGTGTTGGGTCAGTCTGCTCTTCCCTGGATGACTAACATTGACAGAGTGGCGTCAGTCTACTCTTCCCTGGGTGAGTTACATTAACAGAGTGCGGTCAGGCCATAATTTCCTCTTTGAGATACAATGATCATGTGATATCAGACTTCTGTTCCCTGGTTGAGTTACATTGACAGAGTGGGGTCCATCTGCTCTTCCCTGGGTGAGTTACGTTTGCAGTTTGGGGTCGGTCTGGTCTCCGCAATCCAGGAACTCCATCTCTAGCGGTTTCTTGTCAGTACCTCCATACTAAGGATTTGAGGAGTTAACAAAAGTAACTCGTCCCCTACATCTTTGGAATAATTAGGGATGTGCAGTGAATCTTATCTCATTGAAAGACAACTGTGTCCCAGAAATGCATTTCTAATAGTTGCATGTTCTAATTCGACACTGCAAGCGGTCGGGAATAACTTGAGGAGAGGTGCAGGGTAGAATAATTAAAGTCAAATGCACTGATGGCTAAGAGACATGACACAAGATGTAAGTGTGGAGCTGATGGTGTAAGGCTTAGTGTCAGTGCTATTGGTTCAGCATTTATTGCTCACTGTTCGCAATGACTCACACACCACTGCTGTCAATTCACAACAATGTGCCTGTTCATCTTGGTTTGAAAATCCCTGCGTGTGTCTTAACGTGGTTAATGGGACGCGAGAGGAGATGAGCACATCCTCTTTATTCTGTCAGTTTAAACAGACGAAAATATCTTTTGGATGCCAATGCAAGAGGATACTCTCTTTTTCTGTGCCTTTTTAGTGGGGCATGCTCAGCATTCAAACGTCTGTTTTTGCACAAGCAGAGTTTGATTGCCATTCATACTGAGCAACATTAATACAGAAAACGCGTTTTCGAATTCCTGTGATCAAGTGGTTCAGACATTGCACATATGGATGAGAAAACTGGCTCTTAACGTGGCGCCATGGCTTAGCTGGTGAAAGCAGCTCCCATCACACTGGTGCCTGCTCATTGTAATGAAAGCTCGTTATTTCTCACAAGTAGTGTGTTGCTGATCGAGAAACTCAGTGCCCTGTTTGAATTGCTGTACATTCTGATTACTTGTTCCGGCTTCATTTTCCTGGTTTAAATCCAGTAGTGTAGGTTGCTCTTTTTAACTACTATTTTAACCTGGAGATTCTTCCGGCAGTTCCACAAGCACTTCTGCTTCTCATCCTCTTATTCTCATTCCTTCATTCCCAGTTTTGTGGAAATTAAGTGGTGAGGCAGGAGACACTGCAGCATTCCTGGGAAATGTTGTGGTAATGGCACTGACACCACGACATGATCACCCTCATTCTCTGCTGTCACCATTCATTCGTTGTACACCAACAGTAAATGCATCGTTGTTCTTCTTCAGGTATCATGTAAATACGTTCTTTTTCTGTTGGATAAGGAAATCAACTTTAACTTCGAAAGGGTCTTTAGATTTTGAGGAAGAAATGTCTCCTTGCCTCAGGTAGAAGTGAGAGACGCATTATCCAGAGAATGTGAGACTACTTCGACCGACTCCAACCAGGCGTCAGAAAGCCTCTCAGCAGTTCGAATCTCAAACTGTCTCTGAATGTCAGGCTTTTCAAGAGCAGAAATGGGAAATGAGGGATATGGAGAGCCAGAGAGTCAGAGAATGTGAAAAATAGCCAGGAGGATACAGAGACAAATATAGAAAAACAAAGACACATATTGAGGCAGACTATGAAAGAAACAATTCTCCATTCGGCGTGACTGCTAAATAACGGAAACTAAAAGGAAATTTAGCCATTAAAACATAGCCTTCCACCAGCTCAGGAAAATGAAAGTAGCATGACAGCTGATTAAGTCCTTTTAAGATTGTAAATTCGATGGTTGTAAGCTCAAGAGTGATTTCGTTAAATATCCTGATTCGACAGGTAAGATTATCATTTTCCCAAGTGTATAATCTAGAAGTCTATAACTAAACTGTTTCCTGTCCATCTTAAGAAAAGAAATCTGAATAATCTGAAACCCGCCCTGCAGCACCATTCTTCAACTCACGTGTTCACCGTGCCCTTTTTTTAAATTCATTTCTACGCTGGCAGTCACATGGCACCGGCAGTAATTCCGAGATTACTACCTTTGAGGTCCTCCTCTTTAATTTCTCTCCTCGCTCCTTGAATTCTCCCTGCAGGTCCTCATCTCGTGCCTGTATGCACCAAGACAACTGGCTGTTCATGATCCCCTTTTCGAATGCTCTTCAGCTGACGGGCGACATCCCTGGCCTGAGCACCTGGGAGGCAACATAACTCTCCAGAATTGCTGACACTCCACAGTGAGTCCACCCGCAGCTCCAGAGCGGCTACGCGGTCAAACAAGTGCTGCAGCTGGACACACTTCTTGCAAGTGTAAGTTTAGAAAATCTTTACAAGGATTTGCAAGGTTTGCACTGCTTGGACATGAGAACGAAACTGAATAGGCTTCGTCAGATTCCCAGGAGCTTCAGTGCTTAGATATGGCCTCACAGAAGCTTATAAAATCATGAGGAAGACAGACAGAGTAAATAGTCAGGGAGCACTTCTTTACAAGACACGCGAGTTCAAAGCTACGTAGCAAACGTTTAATGTGAGAGAGGAAAAATTATAATGGGATGTGAGGGACACATATTTTGCACACAGAACTTTTGTGTGTGTGGAATGAATTGCCACATTTAGTGGCAAAGTCTGGTGCACTCACAACATTTCAAAGGCATCTGAATGGGTGTATAGACAGGAAGACCTCGGAGAGATAAGGCACAAATATTGGCAGAAATGTATGGATTAATTTCGGTTATCTATTCAGCAAGGGCAAGTTGGATCACGAGATTTGTTTCCATGCTCGACACGTCTGAGATGCTCCAGCCACCGGCAACGGTTTGAATACACCATTTGCAAAAAAAACGCATGATGTTTGTTACTCAGTCAGCGAGCTTGGCTATTTTGTTTGGAGGGTGGATGAGCCCAACCAATCCAGAGATGAAGGTTTTCCGGATATTTGCTGCCAATGACCATTCTTCTTGACACTTTCCCAAGTTCGCCATCAAAGATTTTGGCTGAAGAAAAATACCTCACATATCTCATTACCCACTTTGCTCTCCAGTGAATCCAAAAACTGAAAGCTCTTAACGTGGAACAATATCAAAACTGAAAAGGCAGTATCATGATCAGACACACCAAAGCTTAAGTGCTGTCTGTGAGGCACTGTGAGTCGTCTCTGACATGAAAAACTCGCACAAATAACAGCGAGGCAATTCCAAACCTACTGGAGATGTAGTGTATTGCCAAGTCCCAGAAAGTGCTCAAGTATCATAAAACAAAACACAACAACGAACCATCAAAAGTGAACATTCCCAATTATATCCGTGATTAAATTCGGCCATCAATGCGCCGGTGCCCCCATCAGATCGAGAGAGCCAATCACCTTTCTCCCTCACCAGGACAGTAATAAAGGAAATGAAAGCATAGCAACGATTCACATCGCGATTGCCCACCTTTTCGCCACAACATTAAAAAACGGCGAACAGATTCAATGCAAGATCTTCTTTCGAAATAACGGTGAAATAACTATGTCTATTCACTTTCAGAGTAAACGGGGAACAACGCAGGTTGTCTGGAATATGAATAACCAACATAGACTACTTGGGTCCCAGATTCTACTGATGCTCTGACTTTCATATGAAAAGGTACCTTGGGTGATTGCCCTACACCCAGAGATCTTCTGGCTGCCTTCTGTTTGCCCTGTCACATTAACCTTGTGCTGCTCTAATCGAATTTGTAGTTCTTGCCATTTGTCCGTATTGCTACTAGGGATAGCTGGTCGTGGCAACTCGTAACTGCCACAAAAAATCTTTGCCAAAATTGGATAGTCCCGCAACGTTATTCACAGTGCACGAAATTTGCAATGAGTATATGCCACGCGGCAAGTTAAAAAGCACGCTTCCATTTATTAAAGTAAGTTTCTGGGAACTGACAGCCAGATTCGTCCATACACTCGGAATTATGACAACACATAAACCAACAACCTCTCTCAGAGCCAAGTGACCAATGCCCATCTTGTGCCGGACAAACGTAGTTGACAAGATTGCAGGGACTGCAGGGACTGCACAGAAAACTATAGAGGAGAAGCAGAGTGACGACCATCGAGCTGCAGTCATGCAGTTCAGTTACCCTGTAAACACCATGCACAGCTGTTCCTTGTAGGTACACACAGGGCACTGAGTGTCTCTGACTCCGGGACTTGGATCTCGGATTATATGACCGTCTACAGCACTGGTTACTTCCTTGTGTGAGGTAACTCCCGATGGAACATATGTAAAACACGATAGCTCATTGAGAAATACGTCCAAAATAGGACCCAAGAGACGTATTTCTGTTGTGTTTCTAGTCCTGTTCCTGGCATGACCTCCATCATTGTACTTATTGTGTGCTTTCTGACGGTTCGGTGCATGCTTCCGTGATCGCATTGTGTGCAGTAATCTGCGTTTTAGCTGCAATTACGTGTGTTTGAAACCTAGGACCACCGGCCTCTATTTTATTTTCCTCTTCTCGTGCGCAATTGCAACACAGTAAACGATCAATTAATATTGGAAAATGACATACACAGGCGTGTGAAAAGCCCAGTTTCCATGTCAATTATGCAATGATTAGAGATTACTTTGATTCAGGAGATAAGGATGGAAAGTGTGTTTGGGTAGTGATGAGGAACATTGAGGAAAGGGGAAACCAGCCGCTGTGGCTTACAAGAACACTAACAGTAACCATAGTGTCAAAAAAAGTACAGTAAAAAATACCGCCTGTGAATGATAAAAGAAGGCAAGAATTATGGGAGACATTCATTTCCCTTCTTCCTCTCCCGTTTGAATTGTAAAGCAACTTTGAAGAAAAACAATCGAAAAGTTATATATGCCCCATCGAACAACGTGCTCCATACCTTGGTCATTGACTACTGTAGATTAGAATACTTACAATGTGCAAACAGGCCCTTCGGCCCAGCAACTCCACACCGACCCGCCCGAGCCCAAATGCATTCCTCTCCTTTAACCCCGTCAATTTAGCACGGCCATTTCAACAAACCGGTACATTTTTGGACCGTGGGACAAAACCAGAGCAAGCGCACGCAGCCACGGGGAGAATGTGCAAACTCCACACATTCAGTTGCTTGAGGCGGGAATTGACCCTGACCCTGTGGCATTGTGAAGCAGCAGCGCTCACGATGGTGTCAGCGTAAGATGGGACTTATTTGCCTTCTTTAATTGGGAAAAATCTCTGTCATTGTGAGCATCTGGAAAGATCGGTTCCTTCGCCAGAAAAAGAAATGAATATGTCATTAAACTTTGTTTGTTTCATGTCCAAGAATACTCAGATCAATAGCTCCCTTGATTACCTCTGCTGGTCATGTTCGCAAAGAGATCTAGCAAATTGCCAAGTGTGATTTTCCTTTCAATGAATAATTTTGACTTAATTTGGCTGCAAATATCTTTTCCTAACTTTGTGCTTTTCTTCTTTTACATTGGTGTCTCTCACCTTACAAATGACAGCAAAGGTATGAATGGAGATGGAAACATTTAACTCAAGTCAGCGGCAGCTTTCAATGAGATCACGACTGATTTGGTCAGTGCTCAGAGCGCGGCGCTGTTTGTAGTCATGGCCGAGTGGTTAAGGCGATGGATTTGCAATCCTTTGGGGTTTCCCCACGTCCGTTCGAATCCTGCTGACTACGTTATGAATGCTTTCCTGCTGGAACAATTCAAAGTTCAGAAAGCCTGTTTTGCAAACCAGGCCTGTAATTTGATTAGACTTGAGAAACACGAGTTCTTCATCAGAAATGCTCCACATTTAAAACATGATCTCTGTTTCTCTTTCCAGATGCACTGCTCGACACATCGGGTTTCTGCAGTTGTTGTTGAACGCCCTGAGCAGAAGTGCTGCTTTTCATTAGATTCCTTTAATCCCTTGTCCTCTGTTCTCTGACTCTGGTCATTGGCAACACTTCCTCCTGCTCGTCAGAGTGCTCATTCCCCACCGCTCCCTCTCCCATCATTACAAACAACCGCAGGAAATTGCCACTTAACCATCTTTGTTCCAAAGTGAAACTCACCAGCCTAGGAATTCTCTACACCAAATGGGACTTCTCATCCTTGGACATGGTGCAAGCCAGAGGATTGTGAAGAGATACTGTGAAAATATTGTCAGTTGGCAGTTGGAAAAATGTTTAGGAAGCAAGCCATATAATTTAGGCTCCAGCTTTGGAAATCTTGAGAAACTCTTTGGGAAATGGAATCATAGGAGATTGAAGAAGTGTAAATTGTCAGTCCGAGTAGAGCAAGGGACATTGACTCTGATGTTCTCGGCACAGGAACTGATCTGAGACATTGAAAGAATTCTCGCTCCCGTACGTGAGGAATACAAATTCATCTGGACTGTGGGACAATGAAAAACTCTGGAACACCCAAGAAAATATCGAAATATTGACTGAGAACACTACAGTACGAGTACAATAGATGGGTCAGTTTTGGTCCAGTGTGTGCGGGAGGGCTTCCTGACACAGTATGTAGACATGCCTTCAAGGGAAGAAGCAACTTTCGATTTAGTACTGGGTAACGAGCCTGGCCAGGTTTTTGATTTGGAAGTAGGTGAGCACTGTGGGGACAGCGATCACAATTCTCTCAGGTTTGCTTTCGTGATGGAAAGGGATAGGTGTACTCCACGGAGCAAGAGTTTCAGCTGGTGGAAGGGAAATCACGATGCAATGAGGTAAGATTTAGGAAGCGCAGAGTGGGGTAGGAAACTGTAGGGGGTGAGCACATGAAAAATGTGGAGCTTATTCAAGGAAAAGCTCCTGTGTGTCCTGGATTTGTATGTACATGTCAGGCAGGGAGGAAGATATAGAACGCGTGAGCCGTGGTTTACTAAGGAAGTAGAATCCCTGGTCAAGAAAGACAAGAAGTCTTATGTTAGGATAAAACGTGAAAACTCAGTTAGAGCGCTGGAGGGTTCCAACGATATCAGGAAAGACCTAAAAAGAGAGTTGAGAAGAGCCAGGAGGAGACATGAGAAGTTGTTGGCAGATAGGATCAGGGATAACCCTAAGGCTTTCCATAGGTATGTCAGCAATAAAAGAATGACGAGAGTTAAATTTGGGACAATCAAGGATAATAGTGGGAAGTCGTGTGTGGAGTCAGTGGAGATAGAGGAAGCACTAAATAAATATTTTTCGACAGAGTTCGCTATAGATAATGAAAATGTTGCCGAGGAAGATACAGAGATACTTGCGTCTAGACGAGAAGAGATTGAGTTTCACAAGGAAGAGATATTAGAAATACTGCAGAGTGTGAAAATAGATAAGTCAGCTGGGCCGGATGGGATCTATCTGATGTTGTTTCGCAAATGCACTGCAGGAAGTTCCAAATCAAGCTGATGCTAACAACGGCTCGTTTTTGCTAATTTGCAGTGAAGTGGCGGCGCCAATAAAAGGTGTCACGCAGCTCGTCTAATTCCACATCCTGAGCTCAAAATGACCAGATGTCTCTCGCTGAGTTTCGGCAGGGTCTTGCTTAGACGACACCATGACACGTTTTCACTGGAGTAGATCATGAAATCGCATCGTGACTGTGAATAAAACGATGGACACTTCCAGCAGAGAAGGAGGCGACCCTGAAGCAGGCAGCTGAGGACAAATGTTGCTCCTTTGCCAGTGAAAGGCACTGCTTCACAAATTGGAAACTTCGAAGTGAAGCAGTGTTGGTGATTATCTTCGCTGCTTGTTCACCTTTTTAATTCTGATTCCGTGAAAGTCCATGGCATTACATATCGACATTCTGCCAGCTCTGAGCGTGTCTATGGGCCAGTGGCATAATGGATAATGTGTCTAACTTCGGATCAGAAGATTGTAGGTTCGAGTCCTACCTGCCTCGAGGGGAATGTCTCACTTCAACCCTGCCCCAGGTTAACGCTCCCCTGTGAAGTCCTGCCGGGACGTCGCTTCTGTGCTTCCGCATTTAAAAGTTGCATTTGTCCTATTGTCCATTTCAAACTCCAGTTCACCACAACGGAGACCTCTGTCCCTTTGGGGGTATCTTTCTGTGTGTCTCCCTTTGTGGGTGAAAATGCGCATGAGTTCCTCAAAAGAGTTACAAGTCGTTGTGCAAGTGTCATACTTCAGCCCCATTCTTGTGCCATTTAAGAACACAGGATAAAGTCATTGACATTTGCCCTGGGAACATTAGAACACACGAGACTTTGGGCCAAAGTTGGAAACTGCGACTGGAATAGATGGCTCTCTGATGAGCCGCAATGCACACAGGCGGAATGGCCTTTTCCCACTTTGTAAATCTACGAAGACAAGTTGAAAATAATCTGCAACGAAAATGTTCATAAAGGGTGTTTTATTTACACCAAATACGATAGTATCTATCGCCTTGTCTTGTTATTTACTTGTGAAGATTCGGTACTCTCAGCACCGTGGCCCGGATCATATTCCCGCTCATGGAATGGTTGTATTGTTCAGCTAACATATCGGTGTTCCAGTACTTCTGCCGATTTTCCGATGCTGGCAGGTCATTGGTTTTGTCCAAAACATTATGAATGTTAACATAATACAAATAGCTGCAGTTGCTGGAAATCTGAGCCAAAAACGAAAATTGTTTGCGGAACGCAGAAAGACTGTCAACAGAAACATCGACTTTCCTTCTCCTCGGATGCTGCTGTGCTTTTCCAGCATTTTATGATCTAAAATCAGGTTTCAAGCATCTGCAGTCCTCACTTATGCCTCATTCCTTCAGTTTCGCTGGTTCCCAATTCAAGAACTCCATCTCTAGCAGTTTCATGTCTGTACCTCCATGCTGTGGAGTTGAAGAGTGAAGAAAAGTAACTCACCCCCTCCATCTCTGGGGTAATTAGGGGCTGAAAGTGAATCGTATCACATTGAAGTATATCTACAAGCGACTTAATCTCTGTCTTTTATTGGGAACCATCTCTTTCATTGTAACTATCAGGAAAGACCATTTCGTTCCCTAAAAAAAAGAAATGAATATGTCACTAACCTTTGTTTGTTTCATGTCCAAGAATACTCAGATCAATAGCTCCCTTGATTACCTCTGCTAGTCATGTTCGCAAAGAGATCTAGCAAATTGCCAAGTGTGATTTTCCTTTCAATAAATAATTTTGACTCAATTTTGCTGCAAATATCTTTTCCTAACTTTGTGCTTTTCTTCTTTTACATTGGTGTCTCGCACCTTACAAATGACAGCAAAGGTATGAATGGAGATGGAAACATTTAACTCAAGTCAGCGGCAGCTTTCAATGAGATCACGGCTGATTTGGTCAGTGCTCAGATCGCAGTGCTGTCTGTAGTCATGGCCGAGTGGTTAAGGCGATGGCTTTAGACGTCCATTGCGCATTCCCCACTTAGGTTCCGGTCTTGCTGGCATACGTTATGAATGCTTTTCCTGCTGGAACAATTTCTACTCAAAGTTCAGAAAGCTTATCTTGCAAACCAGGCCGGTAATTTGATTAGACTTGGAAAACTCGAGTTCTTCATCTGAAATGTTCCATATTTAAAGCATTATCTCTAAGAATGACGAGAGTTAAATTTGGGGCAATCAAGGATAATAGTGGGAAGTTTTGTGTGGAGTCAGAGGAGATAGGGGAAGCACTAAATTAATATTTTTCGACAGTGTTCGCTATAGTAAATGAAAATGTTGGCGAGGAAGATACAGAGATACTTGCGTCTAGTGTAGTAGAGATTGATGTTCACAAGGATTAGTTATAGAAATGCTGAAGAGTGTGAAAAAAAGACAAGTCCCCTGGGCCGGATGGGATCTGTCCTAGGATCCTTCTGGGAAACAAGGGAAGAGATTGATGAGCCTTTGGAATTGATCGTCAAATCATTGTTGTCTACAGGAATAGAGCTGTGGAATGGAGCATAGCATTTGTTGTTCTCTTGTGCAAAAAGTTTCGTAGAGACAACCCTAGTAATTACCGACCAGTGAGTCTCACTGCAGTTGTTGGTAACGTGTTGGAAAAGGTTATTATAGATAGGATTTCTGACCATCTGATCAGGGACAGTCAGCACGGTTTTGTGATGGTTAGGCCTTGCCTAACGAATCTTGTTGACTTTCTTGACAAAGTGACCAAACAGGTCGATGACAGTAACCCGGATGATGTGGTGTATATGGGTTTCAGCAAGTCGTTCGATAAGTTTCCCCACAATAGGCTAGTATACAAAATGCGGAGGAATGGAATTGTGGGAGAGATTACAGCTTTGATCAGTAATTGGCTTGCCAATAGAAAACAGTGTTGTAGTTGATGGAACATGTTCTTCTTGGTGTCCAGGTCCTGGCGACATACCACAAGGGTTGGAGTTAGGTTCACTGCTGTTACATAAGATCTAACCTTGCCAATCAGTTTCCCATGGGGAACATTATTGAACGCCTTACTGAAGACCATATGGATCACATTTACTGCTCTGCCCTCATTAATCTTCTTGGTTACTTCTTCAAAAAACTCAATCAAGTTTGTGAGACATGATTTCCCACTCACAAAGCCATGTTAACAATCCCGAATCAGTCCTCGCCTTTCCAAATACATGTACATTCTGTTCCTCAGGATTCCCTCCAACAATTGGAGTATTCTTGGCAGATGCAGTTTCATGTAGGGAATGCGAGGTCATATACTTTGTTGGGAAGAATCAAAAGACACACTAGTGTTAAAATCGATAGAAACGCAAAAGAAGTGCGGTGTAGAGGAGTCTCAGTGTTCTTATACATGAAACGAACAAAGCTTAATCACATATTTATTTCTTGCTGGCAAAACAAAGCCTTTTCTGATGCTCACAATTAAAGAGATGTTTTCCAAGGAAATAGGAAAATTAAGTCACCAGTAGAGTAATCGATTATCAAGATATCCCTCGTGATGTTTTATGGGACATGTGGGATTTTTTTTGATTTTGGTTCTCCAAACGTTTTTACAATGGAACCGAGAGTTTTAGATGGGAAGTTAAGATCACGCATGACTATTGCCATTTTTGTCACTCACACGCATTTTTCCCCCTTGTACGATTTTTTTCGCTTTGTGGTTACTGCGAGTGGGCTTGTAAACTACACATGCTTGTGAGTTCATTCCTCACTGTTCCTCAACTCCAGCCAAACAGACTTTACATCCTTATTTCCTGAATCATGATAATCTCTAACCATTTCATAAATGTCATTAAAACTTCGGTATTTCACACGCCTCTGTATATCATCTTTCAATATCAATTGATCCTTTACTGTATTGGAGTTGTGCATAAGAAGAGAAAAATAGAATAGAGAATGGTGGACCTACGCTTCACACACCCGTTATTGAAGCGAAAATGCAGATTTCTTCCGATAAAACGATCGTGGAAGCATGTGCCGAACACTCAGGAAACACAGAATAAGTGCAGTGCCACAGGGCATGTCAGGGACAGCCCCAGAAGGACAACAGAAATGCTGCTCTAAGCTCCTATTTTGGATGCATTTCTCAATGAGCAATAGAGTGTGACATGTTTTCCATCAGGAGTTACCTCACACAAAGAAGTAACCAGTGCTGCAGACTGTCATATCGTCCAAATTCCAAGCCCTGGAATCAGAGACATTCAATATTCTGTGCATAATTGCATTTTACAGTCCAGATGAAATGCTGAATGCAGCTCTCTAGTTGTCAGCCTCTTTCTCCTATGTCGTGTTTCGTGCAGTCCCTCGTGGAATCTCGTCAACCACGTTTGACCTGCACATGGTGGATATTGGGCCTTGGTTTCTCGTGAGTTGTCGTCTGAGTGAGGCTCTCGGTTTCTGTGCTGTCATAAGTCCGATCGTTCGGAGGAGTCTGGATATCGTTTTCCAGAATTTGCTTTTAACACAGGGAAGCATCATTTAAAAATTACCTCATAGCAAATCCTCGTTGCGAACTTTGTGTGCAATACATTTGCGAATAAAGGTGGGTGGATATTGGTTCTTGGAAAATAATTTGTGTGGGCGTCAGTCCAGCAGTCCCTAGTAGCAATACGTACAAACGGCAGGGGCCACACATTCGACTAGAATAGCACAACAATAATAGGACAGGGAAGCAGAAGACAGCCAGACAATTCATGGAAGCAGGGCACTCATCCACGGATTCCATCCATTGGACCCAATCTGCAATCCCAACAAACGGAAGCAGCGGGAATTAAACCAAATGAATTCGTACCAAAACATGAGAGCAGCGCTTCACAGGAACCTCTGCAGAGCTGAGAATGTCACCCAGAAAGGGACGAAAAGTCTGCAAACCATCTTCCTAGCGTCACCGAACTTTTCAACAAGAACTCCAGAAGCATCCGAACTTCACATCTTTCTGCTCCAAAACACTCCGCTTTTCCACAACAGAGAATTGCACACTCAACTACCGCGTGTAAGATGAGAATTGCAGCCCCTACACGACCAAGGGCGGCAGTAAGAGCGAGGGTAAACAGCTGCCACTGTCATTCCACAGCTACAAACGCTCTCTTTGAAAGGTACATTATCGTATGAATGTCGGGGCAGCAGTAGAATATGTGAACTAAACAGCCTGCGCTGTGTATTCATATTCTGGACAATGTGAGTTGTTCACAGTTTTCCCTGAAAGTGAGTGGACGTCGTTATTTCACCGCTGTTGTGAAGCCAGATCCTGCACTGAATCTGCTCCCTGGTTTTTAGTTGTTGTGGCTAAAAGGTGGACAATCGCAACGTGAAACTTTGTTATATTTCTCTCATTTCCTTCATTCCTGTCCTGGTGAGGGAGGCTGGAGATTGGCTCGCTCGATCAGATGGAGACACCAGCGCATTGTTGACCTAATTTAATCGAGAATATAATTGGTAATATTCACTTTGCATGGTACATTTTTCTGTTTTGTTTAATGTTACTTGAGCACTTTCTGTTACTTGGCAATGCACAAAATCTCCAGAAAGTCGGGAAGCTCCATTTGGAATTGCTTAGGTGTTATTTGTGTGAGCAGTTCTTGACATACACGTCTCGCACTGCCCCACAGACAGAAGTAATGAGTTTCCGTGTCTGATAATGACTCTGCCTTTTGAGTTTTGCACTTGGTCGACGTTAAGAGCTGTCAGTTTTTGGATTCACTGGAGTGTTAAGGGGATAACACGATTTGTGAGGTTTTTTTTAGTCAACGAAATTATTTGATGGAGAACTTGGGAATGTATCAAGGAGAATGGTCATTGTCTGTAAATGTCTGGATAACATTCCTCTCTGTGTCATTTCAAAACATTACGCCTCAAGAAAAAAATAAAATTCAAACACGCTAACTTAGTAACAAATAGCATGCGTTTTTGCAAGTGGTCTATTCAAACTGTTGTCAGGTACTGGAGTGTCACAGAATTGCCGAGCATGGAAGCAAACCATCCTATCCAACTTGCACCTGTTGAACAGATGACAGTAACTAATCTAAATATATTTGCCAATATTTGTCCCTTATCTCTCCGAACAATTCCTGTCTGCATACCCATTTAGATGCCTTTGAAGTGTTGTGAGTGCACCAAACTCTGCCACTAAATGTGACAATTTATTCCACACGCACAAAAATGTCTGTATTAAAAACAAGTGTCGCTCACGTTCCTTTCAAAATGTACTGCTCTCACATTAAACCTATGCTATCTCACTGTAAACTCATGTGACTTCTGAAAAAGTGTAGATTGACTATGTTCTTTGCTCGTCTACCTCATGATTTTGTAAACTTTTCCAAGGACATCCCTCAGGCCTGAAGCTCCGGGGAAAACTGTCGAAGAATATTCAGCTTCTCAATAATGTCCACACCGTGTAAACCTTTCAAATCGTTGTAAATATTTTTAAAATTATGCTAAGGTATTCATAGAAAGTGCCAGGGGATATTGCCTGAAGTGAAGCGATGCTGACACATTAGTCTTGACAGGTTTGGCGCTTGGTTATCGTCAGGGAGCGTCTCCGAGTGGTTTAATGTGGGTAAAAGCAATGAATGCAGATGCTGGAGACCAGATTCAGGATTAGTGGTGCTGAAGAGCGTAGCAGTACAGGCAGCATCCGAGGAGCAGTAAAATCGACGTTTCGAGTGAAACCCTGTATAGCTGATGAAGGGCTTTTGCCTGAAAGGTCGATTTTACTGCTCCTCGGATGCGGCCTGAACTGCTGTGCTCTTCCAGAACCAATAATCCAGAGAGTTTTAATGTGCTGGGTTTAGGATCCAGTCTCTATTGCGGCGTGGGTTTGAAACCCAACTTTGCAATAGATCAACTGCAGGCAGCTTTTTATGACAGAACTACACAGGCCCTGATATTGCTTTGTGGGGGTGTTTGTTACTCCTCGAGTCTCTCGCCCTCTCTGCGATAAACACGGGAACATGAGCAACTGATTCTTAAAATAATGAGAACTACTGCTGTCCACATCCTCTCGATCACTGTGCGTTTGGATGGGTGCACGCACAATTTTGCTGCCAGTTGCTGTGTCTCAAATGGTCAGAGCATTTGGCTGAAATGTTGGTTGTCCTAGCCCAAAAAGAGCACAGAGCCTCAAATATTTCACATCAAGTATTGAGATCGACCATGTACTGACAATACAACCACGAGAACTCATCCATGATTGACCCTGAGTCCGCAATGAGTGAGACGGCCACGTGCAGCAAAATGTGACCCCACTCACTACAAGCCCCTGTTGCCAACAGAAAGGGGCCACTGCAGTTTCAATCAGCGGCTTCCTGCCCAGCCCTGGGATACAGCTCTTGGAAACTCCTTCCTCAGGAACGTCTGTTACCGTGTGAAAGGGTAAAAAATTCTAAATCAAATTGGAAATGGCTTCAGAAGATTGTTCCTGTTTTTAAAACATTTTATAATCAGAATTCCTTTCTCGAATATTAGAAGTGGTAAACTTTGTAGGCAGGTAGAACAAACAAAGTGTTGATTGTGAGGACTGTGTCTCTTCAGCAGATGGGATTCCCTCCACTCTAATCAGAAATGATTTGTTTTCCTGAGGTATTTTCCCGATTGATTTGCAGTCTGCCAGAGTGTCTGGGAATCACTTCGGCGACCTAAGGATCACGGTCAAAATATGAAAATATTAACAGAGAATCGAAAATCCCGGGGCAAGGCCTAAATGAATTGTAAAGGTCCGAAGGAATAAATCTGAGAATTGAAAGACTTGGATAATGTCATTTGCAATGGGGAGGAATGAACGAGATTTTTGAAAATTGCCATGTCAGCTGAATTAAACTAATTATGAAATGATAAATTAGCCAACACCAATCCTGTCCTGGTACGCTCAGTCGGTACAGCTTGAGACCTTTGATCTCACTGGTGTGGGGTCGAGACCCACGCAGGGCGCTGTTGTTTGTTAATAGGTTTGCCGCTCTCCTTTAATGTTGCAAGAGCGAATTCGCTCGCTGAGGCAGGTTTTGTTGACACATTTGTACCTCCGTTTTTGATCATCTCTTGGTTTCTGAGTGAAAACTGTCTCCACTGTACTGCAGGTGCAAGAGACAATGTTATGAGTTCAGCCGAATATGCTATAAACGATGTCCCTTCCAAACCGAGGTTCCATTCCAAACGTGCCCCAACCAAATTGTCCAGAGACGTCGAATGCGAATGGCCACATGACAGTGTCAGCTGCATGTCAAATGGTGCTGCAATAGAATTAACTGAATGAGAATGCTCTGATGGAAACCGAATGGAACTCTCCCTGAAATTTTCCCAATTCACTCGGTAAATGATGTTGTTGTGTACCCATATGTGTTTACATAATGAACAGCTTATTGTCAGTAACAGGGGTGGGGGTGATGCAGGTTAGTGAGGTTTCCGTGTGGGTCAGACGTGATTTGTTCGAATAGGGAATTCAAACGTCCACAGAGCAGACATGGCTAATTGGTCCAGGATCAGACTTTTCCCTTCTGTTTCAGTACCAACAAAAGAAATTGTGGGAAAATCTCAGCAGGTCTGGTAGAATCTTGGAATGGAAAACCGAGTTAAGTCTTCAAGACCAGTGACACTTATTACTCCATGCCCATCTCCGTCTACCTTTTTATTGAATATCTCCTGACTCTCAACTTTGTACTCAGTTTCTCTTTTATTACTCCATCTCCAAACATTCTCCCAGTCTCAAAATTTAATAGCAGAACTGTTCCATCTCTCACCTCGCCGAGTTATGAGAGGAGGACTTCGAAATGCACGATTAACTCTGTTTCTATTTCTTTAGGTACTGGATGGTGAGAGACCAGAAGGCATCGGAGGACAGTTAGAGCTTTCAGCCCATATGGTATGCCCGCCATTCGGTCATGACTCATATCGTTCCCAAACCAATTTTCAGCCTTCTATCTGTGACACTTATCTCCCCTGAATTTAGGATCCAGTTTTTTTCCCAGAGTGGGACTGAAACTGTCCCAACCGTCTCCACATCTGCTGGCAGCTGTTACACCATATCTGTGTGTGATCGAGCTCAATTTCAGTCCCACACAGCAAACACGTCTGTTCTGAGCAATGCAATCCCCGCTGCATGACAGATCGATCGGGTCTCTGACCCCACGGTTTTTCTGCGAGGCAGTAGTTTGCTCCTTCCTCACCCACGGCAAGGACCGGTGCTTCAAAATGTGGGGACAAAGAACGATGGGCACAAGAGTTTGTACAGGTTAGGTCGAAAGGGTTATTGTCAACTTCAGTGGAGTCCCTGCTTCAGAGTCTGGGTTTGAATCGCCCAGGCCTGGATAAAATTCCAAGTCAGGAAATGAAGATTTATTTCTCTTCTTGTGGCTAATCTGAATGAAAACCATTTTCTGCTTCCACAGAGAGCACAGTCCCGGTTCTGCCAGAAGGAATCCAGTGATTGATTGCATCCAACTGGAATCATAGAGTCATAGAGATGTGCTGCAGGGAAACAGACCCTTCGTTCAAACCTGTCCATTCTGAACGGAAATCCCAACCCAATTTGGTCCCTCTTGCCAGCACATGGCCCCTTTCCCTCCAAACCTTTTCTACTCATATACAAATTCAAATGCCTCTTAAATGTTGCAATTGTACGAGCTTCCACCAAATCCGCTGGCAGCCATGGCAGCACATACACGAATAAATTGTCACTGTAAATCCCCTCTAAGGATCTCGCCTTTTTGAGCTGAAACTATCTCGCTGTTCATTCAATGTCGCTATGTCTAATTCTTGGAACTCCCTACCTATCGACATCATGGCTGTATCACTGTGTTAAGCACTTCGAGGACGAAGTAAAGTAACTTACCATCTCAATCTCTTGAGTAATTCTGGTTGGGCAGTGAAGCCTATCCCAAAGAGTGACGTGCATTCTCCAGAATTTCGTTTGAAAAAACTGTAGTTTCCAAGTGGACATCCGAAAGTGGTCCGGAACAAAAGTAAAGTTTCGAAGGGAAAGTAGGATAAACTGAAAGTCAATGATGACTGAGATGAAGGAGGCAGAAAGTGAGTGAGGAGCTATTGGTACAAGGATCAATGTCAGCGCTAATGGTTTAGCTCTTACTGCCCACTGTTAACACCAAATCACACACCACTCCTGGTAAATTCACCACAATTCCCCTGGTCTCTTGGTATGAGTTTCCCTCTGTGCACATTCAGGCTGTAAATCGGCCCCGAGAGGATGAACGCATACTGTTTATCCTGTCAGGTTAAAGAGGTGAAGTCATCAGTTTGAAATCAAAGCCAGAAGAGATTGCCTCTTCCTGTACATTTTCAGTGGACAGTCACCAGCTGTGAACTTCTTTCCTGCACAAACGGAGTTGATATAAATTCTCATCGAGCAGCTTTATTACAGAAAGGTAGTCCGATTAACTGTGATCAAATACTTCATTAAATGCCCTTATTGATTTGAAGAACGTGTCTGTGGTTTCGTCAGTTAAAGCATATGGTAGGAACCAGACGTTAAAAATGGTGTCACATGCTGTCAAATGTTCTGTACATTGAAAGTTCATTGTTTAAACTTCTTGTAAAAGCCGTATTGTTTATTTAACATCGCGAAAGTGACGGCTCAGCATGCTTCTTGTGTTTGAGCTCAGACCGTTATTATTTCGTGCTCCCAAGCCCTACCTCCTGATGTGGACCCATTAGTCTATGTTCTATCCTGCTAATTCAACGCAGAGTTCTGTTTACTCTGTTCGACAAGGATTTGTCTATCTCTTCTACTATTATTCTCCGTCCGTCTTTTCAAGTTTTTTGGGAATAATGAAGAGACGCAGGAGACACTGCAGACTTGCAGGACAATGTTGTAGTAATAACACATCCAATGAGATAATGGCTCTCATTGTCTGCTGTCATCATTCATTGATTTTCGGCAAACGGCAATAGCATCATAGAAATCCTATAATTGGAGGGAAACTGCTTTTTTTCTGGTCTATGATGAATACTATTTAGAATTGTAAAAGCTCATAACGTTTTGAGTGAACAAATGTCACCTGATCTCAGACCTAAGTAACACAGACATTACTTGGAGACTGTGAGCCCAGTTCTACACACTCTGGCCGGGGGGCGGAGAAAGCCACGGAACAGCCTCCGATTTTAACACTTTTCCGAGAGTAGAAATGAAAAATGAGGGATATTGACAGACAGAGAGTGGGAGAATGTAGAAGAGAGTGAGATGGTACAGAGAGACAATGGGACACAAACAGAAATTCTCCATTCACCATGGATGCTCATCGACATAAAGGAGAAGAAAAAGGTAATGAAGGCTAGCCTTTCACCAACTCAGGGCAACAGCAACAGCATAACAGCCGAAAAAGGAATTTAGCATTTTTACAGATGACGTCTGTCAGCTAATGAGAGTTTCTGGTAAGTATGCTGTTTTGCGAAGTGAAATTGACAATTATCCAGGCAATAAAACAATAAAAATTATAAGTAGCCTGAATCTTTGGTATGAAACAATAAATCTCTTTGTCTCCCCAGATGCTGTCAGGCCTGCAGAGTTTCTCTGTCAATTCCTGTTGTTGATTCAGATTTCCAGGATTCACACTTCTTTGTTTTATGCTAGTCTGAATCCTGTTTGTGACAATACTGAATTAATTGCCAGTTCCATACAAATTCCCTGCTTTGGGAAGGTTGTCAACAACATAAACGGTCAGAGGAAATCCCCCATTGCTACAGCAGTGAGACCACTGAGTCCTTAACAGTAGACTTCCACGAAAGTGAAATCTGGCGCTGTATGTTTTCTCAATGAATCCACTTTTACTTTTTTTCATTTGTGATCATTTTAGCTGCACATTCAGTTTATTTCTTTCTTCCATTTCTGTCAGCTTGGAAAAGGCCTTTCCGCCCATCAGCAGTGCGGGTCAGTGGACATTCATCTTTTCGAGTCCAGGAGCTACTATTTCTTGGAGGACGTTCTGCACTGCATCTCGGGTGGGGTGGGTGCAAGGCTGTACCACTATATTCACCTGTCTATAGCTATAGGAGAAGGGTCTATCTATTCCACACGACCAGGCTTCCTCATCGCTCTTCTGATTCTTTGTTATTATTACCCTTGCCATGGCACCTCATTCTTTGATAAGAGGAAACCGATATCCCGTGTCAGGTGTACCTGTAGCCGTGATGGATACTACTCAGTGCCAGTAACTGGGTACACAAGGATCTCTGTGTATATATTTGTTGCCTTATTTATAGTCGTCCTCGTTACCAAACGGGCATGGGTGGCATGTAAAGGTCAACTTAACATCCTTGGTTAAGATTACCGTCTGCTGTTGTATCCCAGACACCCCTGCCTTCACGACTCGTCCTGCCATGCAGCCCCATATTTCTATGAGTCTTCTAATCATTGCCTACACTTTTTTGGATCCGGTGTTGTCCAAAGTCTCCTCAAGGTCAGCTACACGTTTGCAACGGCTGGCGTGTATCAACGTGGCTCTTTCAGCGATCTTAACAGCTGTCCGTGTTGTAGGGAGCCATTGGAACGGTCCCAGCCAGCTCTTCGCCTTCATGCTTTTGCTCCTGAAGTCTTTCACCACTATCCAGGCTTCAGGTTCTAGATTGTGCATCTTCCCTTCTGCTGATTGGGGTCGTGCTGCCCTTCTTTTGATTTTGTATTTGAGACAAATGTGTGGAGAGATTTATACCGTAACATAATATCTCGTCCTCACAGTGGTCTGTTATCTGTTTTACAATCGGTCTTCGCCAATTCCCGTATTGGGCCACCTTCCAAACAAAATCTCAAACGTCCTAATATTTACTCTTTCTCTCCTTCATATACATTAGCACAATTGGAAATGCCTTTGTCCAGTTCACCTCTAGTTCCTCACAAAATTTTGCCAATTTATTTTTAAGGATAGTTTTCTCTCTTTCCACTGCCCCACCGCTCGCTCGGTGGTAGGCACAATGTTGCCTCACCTTTATTCACAAGTAATCACTGATCTGCAGTAGGGCAATATTTATAAATGGCTTTCCATTGTCGCTGCTTAGCCTTTCAGGGATGTCCCATCTCGGAATTATTTCAGTTAGCAAAGCCTTGGCTACTGCACTGGCATCCTGTTTAGACATGGGAGCACTTCCACCCCTTGGGAAAACATTAACTATTACCAGAAAATGCCTTTTCCCTTCGGTGGGTGTTAGTTCAATAAAATTCTTCTTAAATGTTCAAAGGGTCTTTGGGATTGGGGGTGTTCTGCCTGATTCATTTGTATTCCCCTCCCCACATTATTAGTGGCACAGATAACACATTATTCACATTATTTTTATGAGTAATGAGTAAATCCCTTTCTGTACCAGCGTGCTGAAATATTGTCGTACATCCCCACTTTTGACACATGGTCCTTACCGTGTGTTACTTTAGCATCGAAAGGGAATAAAGATCGTGGTAGACAGGGTTTCCCACTGGGGCCACACCACACCCATTCCCTCATTCTGCACCCTGCCCTTGTCCATTCACGCTTCTCCTTCGATGTGGCCTGAGACTGTAACTCCCATAAGTCTGCTTTGGATTACAAATATTTGACATACACATGTCAAAATCATCACTTGGCGGCTGATTGGCTGCCGTCCTTGCCGCTCAGTCTACATTTTCATCGCCTTGAGAAATTGAATCATAATTTTTCCTGTGGGCTTCACATGTACATACAGTGATTGATTTAGGCAATCGGACTGCTTTCAGGAGGTCAGAGATCAGGCCATGGTATGTGATTGGCTTTCCAGTGGAGGTCAAGAAGCCCTTGTTTTTCCACAGGGATCCAAAATTATGTACAACCCCGAATGCATATCTGCTGTCGATGTAAATATTCACTGTTCTTCCTTCGGCCAATTTACATGCCTCAATCAAGGCAATCAGCTCTGCTGCTTGCGCTGACAGATGAGAAGGAAGTGATCCCGCTTTGACTATCTCGTGGGTAGTTGCTACAACATACCAGACACTGGCCTATCTCTTTGCTTCTGAATGCTGACCTATCCACAATAAAACGCCGTATCCAGATTCTAAATTGGTGAATACTAAACGTCTGGTCTCGGGCTTCAAATGTCATTAATTACAGTGACACAATCATGTGGGTCTCCGTCTCCTTCTGTGGGGAGAAGACAAGCAGCATTAAGGACGTTACATCGCTTTATTGTCATGTTAGGCTTCTCCAATAGCATAGCATTGTATGAGAGCCAACGTGCAGCCGACATGTGTGCTGTGTTTTGCTCAAAAAGCAATAAGCATACTGCATGTGGGACCAGTCGGTTTAATTCAACAAAGCCGACTATGTCCCTGGAAGCTACAACAGCCTTTTCAAATGCTGGCACGACACGGAGGCAATTATGCAGCCTGCCGTTACGGGATCTAAGTTGAGGTGAAAAATAAGCTGCTGGCCTCAATTTTCCACACATAATTCTGCATCAGCACAAATGTCATGCAGGCACACTTCTCATCAACAGTTTGTACAAAAGGCTTGTTTGGATTTGGAATCCCAGTGTCGGTGTAGTTTGGAGTGCCATTTCAATTCAACAAATGCACTCTAGGCCTCAGGGTTACTGCAACGGACTCTTGCTCTGCAAACCTGAATCATGAACTATGTCACTTTTAGGCGCCTAAAGGTTTGCGTAATGCGAGTTAAACATTCTAAGTAGGATCACAGACCAAAAAGGATAACAATTGTTTCTTCATGTGAGACTTTGAATTTTGCTGGTTTGCTTGAACTCTGTCTTGACCAATGGCCTTTCCTTGTTCAGATATTAAGTGACCTGACAACTTCAACTGTTGTTCCACAAGTTGTAGTTTTGCGAGACTAGATGGCAGAGCATCGCAAGCCTACCTTTCTCACATTGTTTCTCTGTTGATGCTGTGATTAAGCATTCGTTTACATACTGCAGAAGCGCTGACCACCCCCCGGTTAAAACAAGAG
Source organism: Chiloscyllium punctatum (assembly GCF_047496795.1). Lineage (NCBI taxonomy): Eukaryota > Metazoa > Chordata > Chondrichthyes > Orectolobiformes > Hemiscylliidae > Chiloscyllium > Chiloscyllium punctatum. The sequence goes on along the minus strand of NC_092761.1, from coordinate 30,234,698 downwards.
TCTCCAGACGCCTGTGTAGAGCCTCATTAATTATGGTGGGGACTCACAGTAATCTTGAAAATGTCACGTGAAAGTATACCATTTGTCTTTGAATGGAAAAGTGAACCAGAATTGACTGTTGGCGTGTAACGGTAAACAAAACAAGGCTTTGCTAAATCCACAATAGAGACCCATTTACATCCGTTGGAATTTGAGCCAATAGAATGTAGGAATTGGGAACATTTGGGGTGTGCGGAACAACAGCGTTCTTGATAACCTGCAGGTCATGAATAAACCTCCATTCCCCCGATTCACCTGGAATATTTGCCTGTTTGAAGGAAAAAAATGGGAGTTCTCACCAGTGATTATTCACGGGGGATTATCACTCCAGCCAATAAGAGAGATTCAAAGACTGGAGTAATTTCTTGCGCAGACTCGGGTTTTAACGGCTCTTTCGCTTTGCAAGGACGATACTCAGACTTCGGGGTAATTCTTAAGGATTCGTTTGAGCCCCACATCGTGTTTGCCTTTTGCCCTGAAATCAGCTGGGACCCTTCTAATCTTGGGTCCGAGACATCTACCATAGGTAAACGCAAGACGACACTCCTTCCGGGCATTACCTGGACTGCCCTGTCTGCCTGAATTAGCCAATTTAGTTTCTTCCTATAGTCCTTATAACTGCATTGAATCTGATACCCACACCGACCCTGAAGATACAATCTTTCGTTTTTTGTGCCTGTCGTATCCATGGTCCCAAATTCTGACACCTGTCGCTGGATGCCTTCGCCAATGATCCGTGAGGAAAAGAGCCTTCCACATCAAAACAACAGGGGCTATTTACCGTCACAGATACTTTAAAAAGTTCAAAGTGACTTCACATCTGTGATCATTCCAATAAAATTCGCACAATAACAACTGATCTGGTTGAACCAATCTCCTGATCCAATCCTTCTCTTATGATTTGTCAGGACCATCGCGGTGTATGTGTGCTGTGCAGTGCAGCATATCTCCAGCAAGAAAATAGGTGTTAATGGATTAACATGGCTACTTGCTTCCTGGGTGAGTGAATCGCTCACGGAACCTATCGCTGTCTGACATGCATCAGGGGTCGTGATTCATATTTTCCAGCCTGCACTGTTAACTCTTCTTTTTGTATTACCTGCAAGCCCGTCGGGGTACTGCGCAAATCGGACCGCAGTCCCACTATGAGATCCCGAGATATCAGATTTAAAGTACAGAATTCCGATAACAGAAATGAGAATTGGAATGTTTCCCCATTACTGGTTTCGCACAATAGGGGTTCGGTAAATCTCTCTTGTGTCATGACTCCTGATGCGCCCATTAAGTTCAGGAAGCTTCTGTTCATCTTCATTTGCGTCGACTCTCTGAACTGCCTTGATTTATGAACTGAATATGTTGCCCTTGTATCTTCCAAAAAAGTAAGGGGTGCACCTTCCACATATAACATAGATGTAAGCATTGACTTATATGCATCATCGTTGTACTGAAAAATATAGTTCACGCTTCGCAAATTCAGTGCTCAGTATAGAGGTGGGACATGTTTCAGTGCCCATAAGGTTAGTAGTAGAGATGAGCATAAGCGAGTGTTCGTTGCCAAGCCTAAAGCAAAGAGGCTTACCTGTAACTTTGGGGATGCCCACCTCCACCTCAGCCTTCCTCCATTATTCACCCTGCTGCCCAGCCTCCAGGGCCGATTGAGGCTGTCTGGGCGTGCACTGCCTGACTCAGTTGTCCATTGCTCTGCAAACAAAGCACCCACCAGATTTACCTCTGCCAGCCCTTCTTTTCACGCAGCACCTCCTTCCAATGGCTGGGCGACCATTTGCATCATAGTAAGCTGAGCTTTAAGTGTTTGCAGTTCCATCTTTAAATTCCGTTTTTCCTTCTCTTGGGCCAGAAAGTTTTCAGCATGTAGCGCGTGGAGTTCGATCAAATTCAGGTTTCCCGTGTCCCAGGTAATACATTGGCAAGACGCCTCATGTAATGGGCGCCTGATAGCTTTTATATATTCCCTTTAAAGTACAATTCGCTTCTTCTTATCAACACTTCAAGGTCAGTGGCCTGAAACATTCGAGTTCCTTTCCAGAAATCGAGTTGTTTTTTGCTAATTCCTTGGCTGTTGATATGGCAGTTTGCTGGCCTTGTAAGTCTGCTATTAGTTCGGTTTAAATATATATAGATTTTCTTTCTGTCTGCAACAATTGCCCTCTGCAAAGTCAGGCCCTTACTTTTTTTGTTTCCCTGTGCTTTTATTGGTTTCAAAAGAAATGTTAATTTTCCATTGCAATCGACATCACATTATTTTCACAGGTCGGTGCAACATCAAGGGCCGAAGTGCCTGTACTCCACTGTAACGTTCTATGTTGTAAGATACATTTCCTGCTGGTTTCCGATGTCTCTCCTCACCGTGGAAACTTCCAGACACATCTTCCAGTGATTTGTCTGCACTTCATTCAATCCAGAAAACTGTAGTTCCTGCTGAGAATGTGATCTCTCTACAATGGAGAGAGGAAAACAGAGTCGGTGACAAAGCTGAGATCACTTTAGTTCTGTCCAGAATCAACAAAAATTACCCCAGTCTTCCAGTGTCCTGCCACTTTAAGATTGCATTGTGTACCCAAGCCATCATACCAGTCTCTGGTCTGCTGCAGTTCTTCTTCAAGGCACAGCGCAAGCTGGAAGACCGGGCAACTCATTTTCTACTGAAGGACCATGCAGATTTCAGGACCCAACATCGAGTTCAATCATTTTGGATCTTGTCCGCCCTCTTCCACATTTTTCACACACCCATACATCCCATCAGTTCCGAACACAAATCATTGGACTCGAAGCGTTCACTGTCCTTTCTTTTCATAGATGGACAAGAGCTGCTGATTTTGTTCAGACATTTTCGCATTTCTTCAAAGAGCATTTCATTTTCCGTTGTAATCGCAAGACTGCAGGAACCGTCTGATTGCAGGAGGAGAAGTTAACAGGAGATGAAAATAATGCCAAGGGCTGGACCATTCCCAATGTGAAGGTAGATGAGCTAAGCCGGGGCTGTGTTACTAAGCACAGAGAAGGCTGAGTGAGAAACTGACTAACAAGCACATATTATGAAGAGGATAGATATGTATGACAGGAATAAGGCTTTTCGGGAAGGAATAATAAACAGTAACATAGATGAAAAGCAGGAGAAAAGCGGTTTAGAGGAGATTTAGGAAGAACGCCTTCACCCATAGAGTGTTGTTCATCTTGAATTTCTTATTTGATCATGTGGTAATGCTAAGTGTTATGAGGACATTTCAGCAGTATGTAGCCGAACACTTAATGATCCAGAGCACACGTGGATAAGGACCAGATACTGGAAAGTGTGACGAGGTCAGACAGACGTGAGATGGGTGTCCCGAACGAAATCGTTCTAAGGCAAACCTTTGAGGTGAAAACTGGGTGAGGCCGCGACTCTGTGGTGCAATGGAAAGCGCGTTGAATTTCTATGTTGACTACCATTCAAAACTTGTGGATGCAAATCTCATCACAGTCGAGTTTTAGTTTATGGTTTGAAAGGTATTTAGACCAGACTCGGCTGCTCATCTGCAAAACCTATAACATTTATGCAGAAACCCAACTGTCTCGAAATGCAACATTTTCCTCACAGCGATGAATAACTTCAATGTCTATTTATTGTAGAGATCGATAAATATGTGTGAGCCACTTGGCAATACGCTGATATGGATACGCTGGAAAAAGACATAAAAGTGCTGTGTGAGCTATGATGGTACAGAATGGCGTGGCGGGGCAGGAGCGGTGTTAAGAATGGCCTACCTCTGCTCCTTTCTGCTTGAGTCTTTTCTGCCCCAGGTTTTTAAACAATCACAAAGAGAACAATGTGAATCTACACCAATTATTATTTTCTGTCTCAACTCCACTTCACTACCCTCCACGCTGGAATAGATAGCTCCTGTTTCAGCTTTAGGTCAGAGGGTGGAGGATTCTCACAAGTTCTCTGTCAGGCTGAACATCCCTTCATATAGGTTTCCAAGTGGATACATGGAGCAAGCGATTACATGGATGCTGGGGATTTAAGGACAGATTTCCCTCTTGCTGGGCTAGAATTCTGGCCAAGGTAATGAACGTGAAGTTCTGACATTTTGAAACTTTCTCTGGATTCTTGCGACTTTACTAATTAAACTAAAATTCAATTTGCCCTTGCATAACATGATTAATTTTTCACTATTTATAAAAAAACATGCCACGTGCCCTTGGATTTAGTAATGCAGAAGATTGTTGACGTTGTGTACAGTGTGGGTCAATGTGCCGTATGAACATTCCAAAGGATGCTGGTGAAGAACCAGTGAATCGAATTCTCTGACGAATTGATACCGATAGAAGGAAAATCCCAGCACAGTAGCGACATAACATTGCCTGTGATCAACGCAGTAAGCCACGGTAAACGAACACAGAATTCAATTATGCCTATTTTCACCACATTTTACAATTCATTTTCCTGAACCTGATGCTCCATAATCGATGATCCATTATCAGTATAACCTCCTCTGCGCTGTGTTTCATTTCAGATCTTCAGCAAAAATGGAGTAATTGGTTTGAGGGGCCCAGTGGTAAGATCAGTAGCCATTGGTCATCAGTACACGGCAGCTCCAGTGGTGCAATTCGTCAGTTTGATGTAATTGCACGACAGACTGGAAGTGCGTAAGGTGCCAAAGTTGCACATTCGGTTCTCGCCAGGTATTGGTTTTACTGATAGTGACCAGAGATGATTGCAACTTCAAGCTGAAGAACAGTTCAAACACCAAATATTACACCGCAATAAAGTTCATTTTCGCCCTAACGTTGCATCGACCTGTGATACCAATCTGACTAGTATTTTACCATCATAATCCGCAAGTTTATACAATGACCATTTCATTGCCCTGAAAGTTGTTGAGTCGACGAGTGTTGAAGGCAAGGCGTTCAGCACCCTTACTACTCACTGATAAAGGAACATACCTCAGTATCTATCACCCTCAATTTACATCGATGTGCCCTTGTGCCAAAATTACCATTTGAAGAAAAATGCCTTCACTGTCCACCTTCTGGCAACCTCTGATCATCTTCTATGTCTCTCTAAATTCACCCCTCAAACTTCTTGTCGCTATCAAAAACCGCCTCAAGTCCCTCAACCTTTCCTCGTAAGACCATCTCGCCATAGAAGGCAACATCCTAGAAAATGTCCTCTGCACCCTTTCCAATGCTTTCACATCCATTGTATAATGTGGCGACCAGAAATGCACGCAACTCTACGATTGCGGCCACACAGTTAACTTCTGGAGCTGCAGAGTGATAATTTCACTCTGAAACTGAATCACTCTCACAATAAAAACTAACACACCGTACTCCTTGCAAACAAACCTGTCAGCATGTGTGTAACTTCCCGAATTTGAGATACATGGGCACCGAGATCGCTCTGCACATCTTCACTTCCAAGAATATAACAATTAGCCAAGAACTCTTTATTCTGACCGCCATGATGTCGGTTTGAGCCGAGTTCGCTGCAATCACAACGCAGAATATGAACTACTAAACTGTTACAGCATTCCACAGGCCACACTTGTAAACTACAACCAGTATGGAAGCATAGGGAATGTCAGGAAGAATGTACAATATCAGGACTTGGCGATAGGCATGTGGGAACCGAATCTTTAACTTTAGCGTCCCCAGAGACTGTGGAGGTTCCATGAATGACAGTACTGGAGAGTGGGATTAATGAAACTCTACAAACTCTTGGGAGAGTGCAGAACATTGTACAATAGCATTATAGTTGAACATCGGCTACTTCATCACTTTGCCACACAAGGCAGTACCAATCACACATTGCTGCAGGCAATCACACATCATCCCAGTTCCAGACCCGGAATCAGAGAAACTGTAGTTCATATTCTGCGTTGTGATTGCAGCGACCTCGACTCGAATCGACATCATGGCGGTCAGTTCATTCAAAGTTTTACTTTTGGTGAAACACGGTCAGAAATTAATAATTTTTACATGATAATATTTTCTGAGGTGATGATCTGTTTTCCATCGAACTTTGTTCTCTGATGTTTCTGCGTTTCATGTATCAGGATTTAAACCCAAAAGTTCTCGAATATGTCTCTCCCTCGCACTCTCCCTAACTCTCTTTTCCGTCCCTCGTCCCATTTGACTGAGGCATTGCACAATCAAACATACACTTTCACGTTGAAGCATGCACGAAGATCCAATTGGAAACTGGGATGGAATGACGGGAGAAAGGCGCGTGTATTTCCGACGTTGGGACATCTCCTGGTCAAAAGCGGGGCGGCAGGGAATACTTGCCCCCATTTATAATATTATGACCATATATAGAACATGTTGCTGAGACAGCCGATTGGCGCATCTAAAGCGTGTGGAGACTTTAACTTTGGGGTGGCAAGGTTCGAAATTTCATTTTCCTGTTTGGATCAGTGGTTTTGACATTGGCATCTGCTTTTGTTCGCATCAGCTCAGAATCAGCTTCTTGTTCCCAATAAATACTGCAACCTGAGAAGGTGGTGTTCTGGTTATATAATAAACGAGTCATCCTTGGGGACTCACACACGGAACTGGTAATGTTAAAGTTCGATGAATAAAACCTGGAATGGAAGCCTGATCTCAGGAACAGAGAACATGCCTTTAATTTCCTGCAATCCCAATCATACATGTCCCTTCTGCAGGGGATGCTATCTTCTTTACCCAATCCTGCCGACTTGTGACTCCAGGACCTGAACAACATAGCTGACCCTTAATCCGAGAATGACGACCGTGTCGGAAAGCAGGCCATTCGGCCCTTCCAGTCGACACCATCCCTCCGACGCACATCCTTGCAGACCCACACTCCATATCTATTCCGTTCCCCTTCATTTCCCATGGCTGATCCCAGTGTGGGAGGAAACTAACTCAATCAAAGAGAGAATGTGCAAACTGCACACAATCACACGAGACTGGGATCGAATCCATGTCTCTCGTGCAGCGACACAGCAGCGAATCAGAAAGAACAACATATGTTGTCCTGACCAGCGACATCCACACCCTATGGGTATATCAGGAAGCATAAAAACACGTTTACAACATGGACAACGGGACTTGCGTCTGCGTGGACTTTATTTGAACCAATCGTTCATCCTAGGAAGATACAAGGACACCGATATCACAGAGAAACCAGCGTAATGCGGGATTCAATTACCTGCTGAAGTGGAAACTCATCTACTCAGTCAAACTGGGAACAGACTATTCAACAACCCAGTGTGTGGGACGGGCTCAATGAGCAGAACAACCTCGAGATTTACCAGCAAGATTACATATCCCAGAAGGAGATCAACTAAACTGTCAACGCTGCTGTTAATCCAAACCAGCTGCAAGTTTCATAGCGTCAAAGTCATAGACTCACACAGCATGAAAACAGGCCTTTCACTCCTACCAGCTCATACTGTAAATAATGACAAACTAAACCAGTCGCATCTGATGGCTCTTGTAAATGCTGATGGTTAATAATGCCCTTGTGATATTATTATTGCATTGTTAATATGAATGTCCAGATATAATTCTGTTGACACGGGCTCAAACCCTGGCATGGCAGGTGCTGGAATTTTATTTAAATAAATCCCTAGAGTCTAATGATGATGTTGAATCAGTTGTTGTAGATCTGATTCAGTAATGCCTGATAGGGAAGGAAACTGTCTTACCCATCTGGTCTGGCTGGTATGTGACTCCAGATCCATAATATAGTGGTTGATTCTGATCGTCCCTCTGGGCAATAAATTATGTACTAGTCATGAATGAATAGCTTTTGTTAATCCCACTGATACTTTCCAAATCATTTATCGATCCAAATATCCTGTAAATATTGTAAATGTACTTTCCTTCATCACTGCCTCAGGAAGTGAATTGCACACATAAACCATCCTCTGTTTTAAAAAGCCTCTCATGTCTTATTTTAAATCCCTCTTTTCACTTCAAACATTTGCCGTCTCGTCTTGAAGTGCCCCTCCTTGGAGAAAAGACAGTTACAGATAACTCTAGCCGAACTCTCAATAATTTATACATTTCTATCAGGTCGCCTTTCAAACTCCAGTGCTCGAGTGAAAGTAGTCTCAGCCGATCCAGCCTTTCGTTATAACAAAAACCTTCCCCACTAGCCATACGCTGTTATACCTGTTCTAAACCTACTCCAGCTGAATAATTTCCTTGCTATTACTGGGCGACAAGAACTGGACACAGTATTCCAGAAGACGCATCACCCAATGTCCTATTCAACTTCAACATAACGTACCAACTCTTTCGCTCAAAGGACTGAGCAACGAAGGCAAGATGACATTTATTTTAACCATTCTGTCTAGATATGAAGCAAATTAAAATGATTTATTTACTTGCATTCCTGGCCTCCATGTTCCACAACACGATGCAATGCCCGATCACGAATTGTTTCAGCCCTACGAAAATTTGATGTAGCAAAATGCAATACCTTCCATTTATCCAGATTGACCTTCATGTGACATTTTTGAGCCCAAAGACGCAATGGATTAAGATCCTTCTGGAACCTTAGATCACCTTCTTTAGAGTTTCCCATTCTGCTGTCCTTTGCCAGCTTATGAACCATGGCTTCGATGAGTTCTATTGTTTTCTCATACAGGTCAACGATTTTTAATTATTTGTCGTGGCCATCATTTAGCTGTTTGCAAATCAGGTAACAATTAGTCATATCATTAACCATGAGGAAGAAAGCCACAGACTGCAGGGAGATTGGAAACAATTGGCAAGAAAATGTGCTGAAAGGAATTCAATCCAGTGAAGTGGGTGATAATGAATTTGGGGAGAATCAATGAAAAAAAAGGGGAATACTGAGTGGTTTAAAGTAATAAAAGAGAAATTGGAGTAAACATTCACGAATGTTTGAAGGTGATTGGACAAGGGATCAAGTGGTCTCCAGGGGTTGGAGATACTTTCTGTTCTTGACCGCAGGTGGGAATATAAGAGCAGGGAAACGATTCTGGAACTTTAGCAACAGCCTATTCAAGATCAATGGACAGGGGAATCAGATGGACGGAAGTGCGTACTGCAGGTGCTGGAAATCAGAATCAAGATTAGAGTGGTGCTGAAGAAGCACAGCAGGTCAGGCAGCATCCGATTTGCAGAAACAAATAACGTTTCGTGCAAACGCCCTTCATCAGGAAAAAAGCTGGGAGCCTCGTGGGTGGAGAGATAAATGGGAGGACTGGGTCTGGGAAGAATTTAGCTGAGAGTGCAAGAGGTGGATAGAGATGTGGTTAAAGGTGATAGGTCGGAGAAGAGGGTGGAGCGGATAGGTGGAAAGGAAGATAGACAAGTGGGACAGTTCAGTAGGATGGTGGCAAGTTAGAAAGTTGGAACTCGGATAAGGTGGCCGTGGAGAGATGAGGAAACTGTTGAAGACCACGTTGATGCCCTGGGGTTGAGGGTCCCGAGGTGGTAGATCTAGCGTCTGGTGGTGAGGGAATGGCGGTGGAGGAGACCCAGGAACTGCATGTCCTTGGGAGAGTCGGGGGACGTGGTAATTGATGTTTTTGGTCATGGGGCGTTGGAGTTGAATGTTGCGGGTTCCCTGGAAATGTTCTCTGAAGCCCTCTCCGAGAATGTGTCTGTTGGCGCCAAAGTAGAGGAGACAGCATCGCGAGCAACAGATGCAATAAATGAAATGTGTGGAAGTGCACACGGACATTTGATGGATTTGGAAGGCTCATTGGAGCCTTGGAAGGATGTGAGAGGGAAGATGTCGCTGCAGATTTTGCAATTCCTGTGGTGGCAGGGGACGGTTCCGTGAGGGGAGGGTGGGTTTTTGGAGGGCGTGGACTTGACTAGGTATTCGTGGAGGAAAGAGTCTTTGTGAAAAGAGGATAGGGGTGGGGAGGGACATATAAATTTCCCTGTCACTGCAGGAATTGCAAAACCTGCACCCACGTCCATCAAAGTTTCTCCTGCACTTTCACACATACCATTTCTTGTATACGTTCCGCCCGATGCGGTCTCCTCTAAGTTGGAGAGAGGAGATGTGTTCTCATACAACACTTCAGAGAATATCTCCAGGATACCCGCAAGAATAAACCCCAGTGCCCAATGGCCAAACATTTCAACTCCTAATCCCATTTTCCCGAGGACATGAAGGTCCTGGGCCTCCTGTATCGCCACTGCCTCATGACCCGATGCATGGAGGAAGAAAGCCTCATCATCCGCCTCGGGACCCTTCAACCCCATGGCATCAATTTGGACTTCATTTCCCCTCCCCCTACCTTACCCCAGTTCCCACCTTCCAGCTCAACACCGTCCGCCTGACTTGTCCCACCTGTGCATCTTCATTCCTACCTATCCACTCCACCTACTTCTCTGACTTATCATGTTCACCCCCCATCTGCATCCACTTACAGCACTCTCTGCTACCTTCTCCCCAGACCCACCCCCTTCCCATTTATCTCTCCATCACATGTGCTCCCAGTCTCATTCCTGATGAAGGGCTTTTGGCTGAAACGTCCATTTTTCCTGCTGCTCAGATGATGCCGGACCTGCTGTGCTTCTCCAACACCACTCTAATCTTGAGGGGAGTCAGTTGATTGAGAGTATTTTGAGATATTTTCTATTGTTGACCACAGGCTGTGGATGATAGCAGAACTTTATCAACCACCAGTTTAGGGAACCGGTAAAGGACTGAGCACAAGTCTGGTCACGGCATAAATCAACATTTTTCTTAAAAGTGTAAGATAAAAGATGGAAGGCTGAAGTATGCAACTTTGCCCATCAAGGCCGTTTCACATATGAGTTTCTCACTGATTCCTTTCCAAGTCAGGGTGCTATGGGCCTTGGAGGGGAACTTGAAAATGGTGGCGTTTCGTTGCAACTTCCAACCTTGTCCTTATAGTCAGTACAGCTGTTGAGCTTTGAAAGTTGTCAAAAATGCCCGAATGACTTACTCCAGTGCATCTTATAGTTGGTGCACTCTGCTGCAATTGTGCCTTAGCGGTGAAGGGAATGAATATTGCAGGTGTTGAAGAGGGTACACTCAAGTGACTGCATTGTCGTGGACGGTGTCCAGTTCCTTAATGTTATTGAAGTTACACCCATCTAGGCAAATGGAGAGAGTTATATTCCACGTCTCATTTGTGCCTTGCAAACGATGTAGGATTCACAGAACAATGAGTTGAGTTTATAATCAAAAAATGTCTCAAGAACATGTTATTGTTGTCAAAGTGTTTATGTAGTCAGTTTCTATAAGTTTTTTCCCCGAAATAATAGCTCTGTGGACAATTACACGGGGTAATTTGTTTACAGTAAAGTTATTGAATGTCAACGAGATATGATTAGATTATCATTTGTCAGAGTGATCATTACTCTATTTCGTCCTTGTGTGGACCAATCTGATTCCAGTCCTTGTCTGATTTCAAGATCCAATTCCCGTCTGTGCTTGAAATTTCAACCGTTTCTTCACATAAATGTCTCCACCTACTGTAATAATATCTAAGGACGCTACAGGGGAAAGCAGAGATTAATGAACATGTTGTCAACACTGGAGAAAATGGAGCTTCGTGGAATGATTGGTTTGGCTGGGATTATTCTCCTTGAAACAAAGGAGACGGACGAGAGCTCTATAATCACATAATAACATTTATAAGCGCTCAATATTCATGGGATCTTGACAGGGTAGTTACAGGCAGGTGGTTCACCCTCTGGTATGAGGAGAGCACCAGAGGACATGAACTCAGAATTAGATATTGCCGATTTAATTCAGAAATGAGGTGTAATTTCTTTGCACAGGGGCCAGTGGATCGGTTGAACTCCTTGCCAAAATTGTTGTTGAGGCTGAGTTGTTGTGTATTTTCAAACTGTGCCAGACAGATATTTAACCAGAAAAACGATGAAGCTTTGTCCACGCAATGCTGGAGAATGGAGTTGAGGATTATCAGATCAGCCACGAGTTTGTTGAATGTTGGAGCAGACTCAATGGGTTGAATGGCCGACTTCCAATCCTTCATCATTTGGTCTAACGCCTTATTTTATTTATACCTTTAGAATTCTGAAAGGATGGGATGAAGTGATAGAAAAGGTTTCTCAAACTGATCAGACAGATCTGGAACTAAGCTCATAAGTTCATGAAGAAGAAATGTGCTGTGGCCTGGATACAACAAATGGCACTGGGCTCACCGCAGATGGTATGTGCAGATGTTGTGATTGCTGAAGGAAATTGGTGGATCTAATATTGTTGCCAACTTGGTGATCACGCTGGATGATGGATTGTGGTATGATTCACACAGCAAAAGGTTGTGAAAGAATGAAAGATTCGTTTCATTGGAAAAGTTTTCTGCGGTTCCAATTCAATTGACTATATAAAATACTGATCAGAAGTTTTGTGTGGAAAGACATTAAAACTCACAATCCCACTGGATAAACTATTGCACTCAATCTCTCCTTATTGTTTCACTTTCATTCGATGTAAATTCATAGAAAGTCAAGATGGAATGAAAGGTGAAAAAAACGTTTGTACTCCTTTTCATTATCCTAATGTAACTTACAGCAGAATCAAATTGCTTTACTTCGACTTTGATGAGGTATCGATTTATCACAAATCTCCGGTGTAATGAAGGGCAAGAGCAAGATTCTCCATCCAACGTATCCTAAAGATGCGAGGCACAAAGGAAAACCACAGCTGTGTTTCATAGAAGTAACAGCCAGAGAAAGATTCAAATCCACACATGCACAATGGAAGAGCAACCCGTCGCCTGAACCCCTGGGACACTTCAGCCCATTGCAAAGGGGCTCACATGTGACCCCGTCAAGATCACATATGGTGCACCTCGGGGATGAGAAATTCCCTGACAGGAATCGAATCCACACCATTATGTTTCTGCTTTCAGCAGAATAATAATACCAGCAAAATCCAAGGGATTGACCTCGTTCTTGGAAGGAATACCTTGTCCTTGAATTATTTTGAGTCGGAACTGTCTCAGAATGACCCAGCAAGCATGGAATTCCCGTTAAATTCACACGCACATTTCGTCTTGACGCATAATTTCTTCAGACAGTTTCTCTCTCACGTGAAGAAGTTTATATGGAGAGAGAAGTGAAGGTGATGTTTTAGCTCGATGGTCTTTCTCATATGGCTGAACCTGAACCGGGTAAAATTCCCGGAAGTGAAGTTTTGTTCGTTTCATTTTATTAATTTTGCTGCAACTTCACTCTGTTCATTCCAGTGATCGGAAGTGAATTGGATTTATATGATTGGAACGCTTAATGTTGTATTCAATTTTGCTCCGAATTTATTTCAGCTTAAAGAAAATACTGATGAGGAAAACAGATGGTTAAACTACAAAACAAGATGCCAGTTTTGATGCTCAGTTACTTTGGCAGATTTCAGTGGGTATCAAATGAACCCAACATCATGGCGATCGTCCTCCCATCTTTAAGGCATGGGATTAAACCAGGAAGTCGATCTCCAAGAGACGGGTCACTTCCTAATCTTTATGGAATAGCTTTCCTTGAGAATATACAAAATCTGCTTAGTTCCATTTATAATGCTTCATGTGGAATATTAATATAAACCTTTCAAAACTCTGAGTTTTTTTCCTGAATCTTTCTTAGCTGCAGACGTTTCCGATATTTATTTGCATCTGAAGTCATCAAAATTAGACATTGTTTCCTTCTCACCTTCTACCCCCTACACCCTGCTTTACACTTTTACCTGGCCACAGTTTGTCTCTCTCCTGGTGAAACTCACTTTTTGTGTGTCCCTAAATGTGCCTTTCCAAATATTTTGGAAACGGATTGTCTGAGTGACTGAAATTCTGCTCCCTTCAATTTTTGTCCGACATCGATGGTTTTGAAAGCCTGACATTCAGAAATGTACGAACTTGAAAGAGTGAATTTGCCACATATTTACTCTCTCCAAACCTCAAATACTCTGGAAAACTTCCATTCGGTTTTCCTTGGTTCAGTGTCAAATGTTCCAACACACAAATAAATAAAATTCCATCCCCACTAAACGCCGTCAGCATTGTCTCTAATGCCTTAGCGGCCCAGTAAACGCTGGCAGTGCCCTCTCTGATAGAACCACTGATTCCCCCTACAATGCAGAAAGTGCAGTTCAGCCAATCAGGTCTTTAGGGAAACTCTGATCAGCATCTCAACCAGACCTAGATCCCGTCTCTATCCCCGCAGGCCTCTGGCTTGTGATTTCAAATAGACCTGTTGGAATAAAACCTGGCATCGTGTGACTGCTGAACTTATCACTGCCTTACCCATGGCTAATTCAATTAATTTACTGAATTCACTCTCTGGACAGATCAGAACAGTTTAACATGGCCAATCCACCTAGCCTACAGACTTAACAGCAGTTCGAACCACTGAGCAAATATACCATCACATTGAACACGATCTGTATCATGTGCAATGGCTTTACACACTGGTAACTCCGCCTAGTGAAAGCAAGCTGCGCCCACCAACCCGAATTCAATGCATCCAAACGCGGTTCTACGCTGTACAACCTCAGTAGTTCTGCTGGAAATGTTTCTGCACTCAGATCTGAATGGGTTTACTCTGTTTTCTTCCTCAGATTCCTGCTTTAAGTAAACACATCAGTCAGGAACAACTCTATATCATGGTTTTCATTGCAACATAAACACAATGTGCAGTTTACAGAAGTTACGTGTTTGCACTTTCACTGACACTCTCTCTTCCCAGGAGCTGCAGTCCTTCCCCAGCTGATTCAGACAGCACTGTCCTTCCTGTGACATGTACCATCGAGAATGGAAGGCCAAGCATGAACAACCTTCACTGGCGAACAGAACGACAGGTTTAAAACCTTTACGATGCCCCCAGCGGAGAATTGAGCCCCGTGACAGGCGGGGACACTAACCACGATGCTGTGGAGGACAGTAACATCGAAGGAGACCCTTCAGCCTGTTGTGGCCGCACTTGTCCAACACAACTGCTAAACGACCTGAATCAAGTTTTCCATTGTTTAGCCCATAATCTTACATGTTTTGTCATCGCAATTTAACATCTCAACTTTTTTTAAGGTTAGAATGATTTCCGCCCCTCTGACCCTTTCCGCAAATCTACTCAAACCTTTCTGCCTTTTCCCAAAATCTCTTGGCCCCAGTGTTCGATCCCCCCAACAATAACAAAAGCTTCTTTCAGTCTATCCGATCCATATCCCTCAGTATTTAGTACATCTCAGTCATATCTTCTCCAATCTCCTCTGCTCGGCGACAAACAATCCCAGTCTGTCCAATCTCTCCTCACAACTGAAACTCTTCATCCCAGACAATATCCCAGTGAATCTCGACTGCAACGTTCCCAGTGCGATCACATCCATGCAGTACTCTGAATTGTAGAACTGCACACAGTAATCTAGCTAGGGCCGAATGAACTTTTTTTTCTATTCTGTGACAGTATGAAGGCTTCGCTGGCTCGGCAGTATTGATTGCTATCCCTAATTGCGCAGCGGGCAGTTGAAACTCAACCATCTTGTAGTGAGTCTGGAGTCACATGGAGCCCCGAACAGGTAAGAATGGCAGTTACATTCCTTAAATGACGTCAGATGGTTTTGTTTTTTTCAACAATTGAACATGGATATATAGGAGTTATTATATTCGTAATTCCAGATATATATTGAATCCGAATTCTACCACCTAGCATGGTCGGAGTTAAACCCAGGTCCCTGGTGTCGGAATTAACAGTTCAGTATTCAGTGGTCAGAGCGCTCGGCCATTGCAGAAAAGCAGTGAAACTGATCATATCCAATTCAGTCGCTTTTCCCCGATACTGTTCTCTGCCATTTTCCTGAGCTTGATCCCCCCCAATAATATCTGGTCCATATCAGTAAAAGCTGCTACATGACTATTGATCTCACAACATTGGTAACCAATTGGATCAAATGGTCTGTAGGTCCCGGTGGTGGGGTTGGGGCACGTTCACCCAGCAACAGTGACCCCAGCCACACAGACTGATCAGTATCAATGGGAGAGTCTGTATTAGATTATGCAATGCCTTAGTGAAATAGGAAATGACTCCACAAACACATGATGAAAGAGCAGCGCTCCGAAAGCTTCAATTAAACCTGTAAGACCATAACCTGGTGTTGGGTCATTTTTAACTTTGTGCTCCATAGACCAACACCGGCATCTTCAAATTAATGAAATGGGGGTATTGGATGGAAAGTTCAGTTAGTGATCGTAGGAGGGAAGAAATCTCTGAGAACAGGTGGATTTGAATTCTGACATATGAAACACAGAGATGCAAGCGAGCAGAGCTTGAAGGAAAATAAAATCACCTTGGAGAAAATCAAAACTTTAAAACAACTGATTCCTTTGTGTTTCACAAAAGACTGGAACACAAAGAGAAGTTACTGCCGTGACGCGGATTCGAACCGAGGTTGCTGCGACCACAATGCAGAGTACGAACCACTATAGAATCACGGCATGACACAGAAGAACACATTAAGCTCATGCAATAAGTACAGTATTATAAGGAATGTTAGGCAGAGCACCAAATGCACAATATCAGTGCTGAGCGAACAGTAGCAGATATGTGGGAACTGACCGTTAAACATCGGTTTCCCCCAGTGGCTGTGTTGATTCCATCATTAATGTGTTGAGGGCTGAGTTAAACAGATTTCTCCAAAACATCAAAGTCACCGGGGACAGTGCAGCTTTTGTTACCTGCACCTCCACCAATATCATTTATTGTATCCCTTGCTCCCGGTGCAGTCTCCTGTTCATTGGGGAGACTGGGCGCCTCCGAGCAGAGCGCTTTAGGGAACATCTCTGGGACACCTGCACCAATCAACCACACAGCCCTGTGGCCCAAAATTTCAACTACGCGTCCCACTCTGCCGAAGACATGGATGTCCTGAGCCTCCTTCACCGCCACTCCCTCACCACCAGACACCTGGAGGAAGAACGCCTCATCTTCTGCTTTGGAACACTTCAACCCCAGGGCATCAATGTGGACTTCAACAGTTTCCTTATTTCCCCTTCCCCCACCTCACCCCATTTCTAAACTTCCAGCTCAGCACTGTCCCCATGACTTGTCCTGACTTGTCCTACCTGCCTATCTTCTATTCCACCTATCCATTCCACCCTCCACCCCGACCTATCACCTTTATCCCTTCTACCACTGAACTATTGTACTCTATGCTACTTTCTCCCCACCCCTTCCCTCCTCTCACTTATCTCTCCACCTTTCAGACTCTCTGCCTGAATTCTTGATGAAGAGCTTTTGCCCGAAACGTCGATTTTAATGCTCCTCGGATGCTGCCTGAACTGCTGTGCTCTTCCAGCACCACTAATCCAGAATCTGGTTTCCAGCATCTGCAGTCATTGTTGTTACCAAGCTTTTGTTGAATCATATACTTCCATAGCAATGCAGTTTAACATCGGTTACTTCACAAGTTTCCCCACACAAGGCAGTAACCACTGCTGCCACATGGGCCCATCTCCCAGCCCCAGAATCAGAGGAACTGAGTGGCACAGTCGCGAAGAACCAACTTGAAATCGGGATGGGAATGAGGTCGCAGAGATACTCGATAGCTCAAGTGACGCAACCGAAGAATGCATGGTGTTTCTATGATGGTTTAGAGGTGCAAGCAATTCCGAGGTTGGGAGTGCTTCTGGTCAAAGACGGGGCAGAAGGGAAAATCTGTTCCCGTTTATAATAACAGCAATCTACAGTGTATCTTGCTGAGACAGCTGAGTGCTGCAACTGGAGCGTGGACAGCTTGTTTGAAATTTAATTTTGCTTCACTATCACCCACTTCCCTGGAATGAATTGCTTTCACCATTTTTATTTCCAATTGTTTAATATCTCCCTGCAGTCTGCGGTTTTCTTCCTCATGGTTAATTGCATGATTAACTGTTGTATGATCTGCACACTGCTAAATCACGGCAACTCCAAGTAAATAGGAATCATTGATCTATATGAGAAAACAGTGGAATTAACAGCAGCATGCTTTGTAGGTTTGCAGGCGACACCAGAATTGTAGACAGTGTGGAAGATTACCTCAGTTTCAAAAGGATCTTAATCAAATAAGTCGTTGGACTGAAAAATGTAACATGGAGTTCAATCTGGATAAATGGCAGATATTGCATTTTGGTACAACAAAAAGGGTATGGCTTTGCGTATGTTGGAAAACAGGGAAGCTCGGTGTGCAGGTACATAATTCCTTGTAATTTGCATTACCAACAGACAAGATGGTTCAAAGGCATTTAACATACTTCCCTTCATTGCTCAGTCCTTTTTGTATAGTAGTTGGGATGTTATGTTGAATTTTTGCAGGACATTGATGAGGCCTCTTCTGGAATATTATGTCCAGTTCTGGTCGCCCAGTTGTAGGAATGATATTATTCAGCTGGAGTAGGTTCACAAAAGGTATACACGCTTGTTGCCTGTGGAGGGTTTGAGTTATAATGAAAGGCTAGATAGGCTGAGACTATTTTCAGACTCGAGATCAGGGTGCTGTAAAACCACATCAGATAAGGCAGCATCCCAGGAGCAGGAGAATCATTTTTTTTCTCGCAAGTGTCCTTCACCAGGCTCTTCCCTGAAACGTCGATTCTCCTGCTCCTCAAATGCTGCCTAATCTGCTGTGCTTTCCCAGCTCAACACTCTCGAGTCTGATCTCTCATCTGCAGTTCTCACTTTCTCCCAGTTGAGTGTGTTTTCACTCTAGCTTAGGGGTTTGAACGGCGATCTGACAGAAGTTTATGTATTATTGAGAGACAAGTTTAGAGTTAACGATAGCGGCCTTTTGTCAGGAGGGGGATTTCAAGACGAGAGGGCATATGTTTAAGATGAAAAGAGATTTTTTTTAAAAAATGACATATGTGGCATTTTTTTAGAGACGGTGTTTTACGTTTGTAATTAACTTGTCGAGGAAGAGATGGATGAGGGTACGTTTGCAACATTTAATGGTCAATTGATTCCAAACATGAATGGGAAAGTGGGATTTTCAAAATAAATTTATTTTTGCCTTGTACGTCAGTTATTTCCCAGAGAGCTTTTAAGAGTCACCCATGATATTATCCATCTGGAGTCTCATGTGGGACAGAGCAGATGAATATGACAGTTTGCTTCCCGAACTGGCATGAGTGAATCAGATGGGATTTTCCACACAACTATTTCAGGTCATCACGAGACTCTTCAATTCCAGGTGCTTATTGAATTCAAACTCCACTATCTGTCATGCCAGGACCTGAACCTTTTGTCCCCAAAATGCTACCTGGGTTTTGGATTAACAACACAGTAATAAAACTACAAGGGCATTATCACCACTCAGTGGGTACACGAGAAGGCAGATGGGACTAGATTAATTTGGCGGTATGTTCAGCATGGATCGGTTGGACTGACAGGCCTGTTTTCATATTGTATGACTCTGACTGACGCTATGGAGCTGGCATCTGGTTGGGATTAACAGCCGCATTGACAGCATAACCGAACACCTGATGGGATCTGTAATCCTGCTGGAGTCTCCGGAGGTTGTTTTGCTCAGTGATCCCTTCCCACACACGGGACTGGTGAACGGTCTCTCTCCAGTGTTCCTGATTAAATGAGTTTCCATTTCTGTGGTTATTTGAATCCCTTCCAGCAGTTCCCACATTACCTTGCTTTCTCTGTGGTATCAGTGTCCTTTTTTCTACACAGGGTGAATGATCCTTTCAAATTATGTCCACACAGATAAAAATTCCATTTTCCATGTTGTTCATGTATTTTCATTCTTCCTCATTCACCCACAGGGCGTGAGTATCACTGGTCAGGACAACATTTATTCTTCACCCCTCGTTCGTTGCTGACTGGCTACACCACAAACCCGGGTGTGATCCCAGCCTCGGGTGTCTGTCTGTGGGCAGTCTACACATTCTCTGTGTGATTGCGTTTTTATTTCTCCCTCTGGCCAAAGATGTGCCAGTTACAGGGATCACCAATGGGAAATGCAGGTTTATGGGACAGGGAATACCCTGGGGTCTGGTGGGATGAGCTTCGGATGTGCGGTGTGGACTGGAAGGGCCGATTAGACTGCTTTGCCACACGATGGAGATTCTTGAATTAAGGGTCAGCTCATGTTTTTCTGGTCCTGGAGTCTCTCGTCGGCAGGACTAGGTGAAGATGGTAGAATCCCCTGCATAAGGGACGTGAATGAATGGGATTGCAGGAAATTAAAGTCATGATCTCTGTTCCTGAGGTCAGGCTTGTATTTCATGTTTTATTCATCGAACGTAAACATCACCGTTTCCGTGTCCCAAACCCCAAGGATGACTAGTTTAAAATATCACCCCAACACCACCTTCTCCTGGTTGAAGTCTTGACTGTGTGGAAGAAACTGATACTGAGCTGATGCGAGCAAATGTAGCTGCCACCGCCAGTGTCGGAAACACAGATACAAAGGAAAAATCATTTTTAAACTCATCACTGCAAGGTTAAGATCTCAACACGCTCCACTCAGCTGTCTTAGAAAGATGCACTGTAAATCGCTATGATAGTATAACGGGGGCAACTATTCCCTTGAGCAGGAGCACACTCAACCGAGGAATTTCCTGCGCCTCTATACCATCACAGAAGGACTGGACGCTCACCTATTGCATCACTGGAGCCAGAGAGTAACTCCGCGCACACATTCCCATCCCCATTTCTGGTTGGATATGGGCGGCTGTGCCAATGTTTCGCTAAAATGCTATTGAAGCATACATTTCAACAATATCCTGTACTGTCCCCCGAGTCTTTGGTGTTTTATCGAAATCGATCAATCTCATCCACATGTAGGCCAGACCAAGTAAGGATAGCAAATTCCATCTCGAAATAACATCAGTGGAACATATTGTTTTTTCAACAATTGTCAATGGATATATAATAGTCATCAGATTATTCTTTGCCGTACCTGAGCCGGTCCAAATCAACTAACTAAACATGCCGCCCAATTTCTAGGCATCCGTATCCCTCTGCTTCTCACTTACTCATGTATTTGTAGGCGCATCGTTAAATAATCTACCATGCCTGCCTCTGCTACCTCTGCTGGCAACGCATTCCAGCACCTACCACCCTCTGTGTAAAATAATTTCCATGTCTATCTCCCTTAAACGTTTCACCTCTCTCATTGAACGCATGACCTCTCATTATTGAATCCCGCATCGTGGGAAAAAGCTTATCTCTATCCACCCTGTCTGTGCCCTTCATGATATTGTAGACCTCAATCAGGTCTCCTCAATCTCGTTTTTTCCTAATGAAAGCAGAAGTAATCTACTCAAACTCTCTTCAGAGCTTGCATCTTCCATACCAGGCAACATCTGCGTAAACCTTCTCCGCATTCTCTCCTAAATGTTCACATAATTTTGGTAGTTTGGCGACAAGAACTGTACAGAGTATTCTAAACGCGGCCGAAACAAACTCTTCTACAATTTTAGCAGGACTTGCCTGCTCTTATACTCAATGGCCTATCCGGTGAAGGCAGGCATGCCATATGCCTTCTTGACCACTCTATGCACCTGTGCAGTCACCTTCAGGGTACAAAGGACATGAATTCCCAGACCTAATTCTTATCAAGTTTACCCGAGGCTCTTCCGTTTAATGTATACTTGGCTCTGGAATTAGACTTCCCCAAATCATCACCTCACATTTGCTTGGATGGAACACCATTTGCCACTTCTCTGATTAACCCTTCTGTCTATCTATATTCCCCTTCATTCTTTGACAGTCCTCTATGTTTTCTGGCTACTCTACCAATCTTTGTGTCATCTGCAAATGTAGTGGTGAGATACTGGGCTAGCAACCCTTGGAGATTGGAACATGGCAGTTGTTCATCCCATGCTGCAAGGAATCATGTTTGGATGCTTTTTCCCAGTGAAGTACCACTGTTTCCTGATGTAGATCAATAATTCAAACTTTTTCATTAGGAGTCATGATTTAGAAGTTTACTGATGATACATAGTCGTGCAGTTGACTATGATGAATAACGTCATGGACCGCAGGGATGTATCCATCAGGTGGAAAGGCAAAATGGTGAATACAATTGAATCCAGACCAATGAGTGGTAGTGAATTTGGGGAGTTGTAACAATAACAGTGAGGATTCTGAGTGGTGTACAGGAACAAAGAGATCTTGGAATGGGCATTCACAGGTCCCTGAAGACAGGGACAGGGATGTTTTTGGATATTTTCTATTGTTGACGATAGACTATGGATGATATTCGATCTTTAGTAACCGCCAGTTTTGGAAACAACCAAAGGAAGGAGCACAAGTCTGGTCCATGCAATAATCTACATTTTTAAAAATTAAAAGATGAAAGATAGAGGGCTGAAGTTTAAATCTTTGCCCATCAAACTACTTCACCACTCAATGAATTTACCACTGATTCCTCTTCAAGTCATGCTGGCATGAGCCTTGGACGGTAATTTGCAAATGGTGAGGTTCTGTGCATCTTCAACCGTGTCCTTATGATCGGTACAGTTTTTGAGCTTTGAAGGTTCTGTCAACAAAGCCTGGATGACTTACTCCAGTGAATCTTCTCTGTGGTGCACTCTGCTGCAATTGTGCCTTAGCAGTTAAGGGAATAAATATTCAGATGTTGTACAATATGCAGTTAAGTGACTGCATTGTCGTGGAGGGTGTCCAGTTCCTTCAGTGGTGTTGAAGCTGCACCCACCTCGGCAAATGGAGAGAGTTCCGTTAAACATCTAATTTGTGTGTTGCGGACAATGTAGGTTTCACGAAGACAAGAGTTGAGTTAATAATCAAACAAAGTTGAACCACGGACACGTTTTTGTCTTCAACTTCTTTATATGGGCGCTCAGTTTCCATTTTTCCTAAATACTAGCTCCCAGGACGATTCCACGGAGAAATTCAGTTGCATTGAAGCCATTAAATGTCAATCGAATATGATTAGATTCTCATTTGTCAGAGTTATCTTCGCTGTATTTAGTCCTTCTGTGGGTCAATCCGATTCTAATTGCTTTCTGATTTCAAGTTTCAATTCCCGTCTGCGCCTGAAATTTCAACCCGTTTCCTCGCCGAAATTTCTCCACGTGTCTTAATAATATGTAAGGATGCTGTAAGGGACAGCGCAGACTTACTAACATTTTGCTGACTCTGAATACAGTAGAACTTCGTGAAATGATTGGTTAGGCTGGGATTATTCTCCTTCAAACAAAGGAGGAGGAGGGGAACTTTATAATCACAGAATGACAATTAAAAATGTTCAATATTCGTGGGATCTTGACAGGGTAGATACGGGCAGGTGGCTTGCCCTGTGCTTTGAGGAGAGCACCAGGGGACATAATCTCAGAATTAGATATTGCCCATTTAATTCAGAAATGAGGAGTAATTTCTTTGCTCAGGGGTCAAAGAATCTGTGGCATTTTCCAAGTAACCGCTGTTGAGACCTTGTGGTTGGGTATTTTCAAACTGTGCCAGATAGTTAATCAGAAAAATGATGAAACTTTGTCGAGCTAAGTGAGCAGAAAGGAATTCAAGATTATCAGATCAACTATGTTAAAAATCACACAACAACTAGGTTATAGTCCAAAAGGTTTAATTGGAAGCACATTAGCTTTTGGAGCTACGCTCCTTCATCAGGAGATAGTCACAACCTGGTGTTGTGTGATTTTTAACTTAGTCCAAAACCGGCATCTCCAAATCAGATCATCCATGAGTTCATTGAATGGTTGAGCAGACTCCTTGGGCTGAATAGCATACTTCCACTTGGTTTAACATTTCGTCTAACGCCTTATTTCATTTATAAGTTCAGAATTGTGAGGGGATGGGATGAAGTGTCAGGAAAGGTTTATTAAACAGATCAGAAAGGTCAGGAACAAAGCTCATAAACGCAGGAAAAAGAAATGTGCTGTGACCTGGGGGCAACAAATGACACTGGGCCCCAGCATAGGTGGCTGTGGACAGAAGCTGTGATTGCTGAAGGAAGTTGCTGGATCTTATACAGTAGGCACGCTCACAGTCAGTGACCACGTTGGATGATGCATGATCCACACACAGCAGAAATTGGTGAAAGAATGAAATGTTTGTTTCATTGGAGAAATTTTCTGCGGTTGCAATTCCGAGTGACTGTTTGAAATACTGATCAGATGTTTGTGTGAACTGTTAGGTTAAAATACTCATGAACAACCCCACTGGATAAACCTGTGCTCCCGATCTCTTGTTATTTTTTTCTCTTTCTTTCGATGTAAATTCATAGAAAGACAAGATGGAATGTAGGGCGGAAAGAAAAATGCGTTCCTTCTCATTTCACCAATTTCATCTACAATTGAATGACTGCTCTCACTCTTCATTATGACTTTAATGTGGTGTCGATTATTCCTGAATCTCCCGTGCAGTGAAGGGCAAGAACAAGTTTCTCGATCCAGTGTATACCAGAGGTGTGAGGTGCAAAGAAAAACTGCTAGAGCGGTGCGTAAACTTAGTAACCAGAGTGTGACTCGAACCCATGAATATGGAGCACAGCAGTGTAATAACCCACCACCATAATCTCTCGGTCTCCTTTGCACATTTTGTAATGGGGTGACATGTGACCTCATCAAGTTACATGTGGTGAAAGTCTTGGATGAGAAAGTTCCAGAGCGGAATCAAATCCACACCATTGCGTTTCTGCTTTCACTAGAATTATCATAACAGCAAATTCCAATAAATAGCCAAGCTGGTCAGAATGAATAGCTGTCATTAATATATTCTGAGTCAGAACTGAGTCAGAATGAAACAGGGCAAGAATTTTCCGTCATATTTACACCTACATTTGGCACATAATTTCTTCAGTCACTTTCTCTTTCACGTGAAGAAGCAGCCATGGTGAGTGAAATAAAGGCGATGTTCTCGCTCAATGTCCTTTCTCATATGGCTGAACCTGAATTGGATTAAATCGCAAGAAATGCTGATTTGTTCGTTACATTTTAATTTTGCTGAAAACTCACAATGTTCATTGTAATAATCAGAAGTGAATTAGATATATCACATTGGAACGATTAATGTTGTATTCAAATTTGCTCAGCAAATTTATTTCAGCTTAAGGAAAATACTGCTTAGAAAAACAGAGGGTTAAAGTACAAAAGGAAACCCACCAGTTTTGTTGCTCGTTGCTTTGCCAGATTTCACTGAGTATTAAATGGACCAAACATCATGGTGTTTTTCTCACATCCTGAACACCTGTGATGAAAGCAGGAAGTCGATCTCCAAACAACTAGTCACTTCTTATTCAGTATGTTATATCTTCCCTTCACAATAAATAAAAATCCACTCAGTTCCATTTACAATGCTTTAGGTGGAACATTATGCGAAATCTTTCAAAATGCAGAGTTTTGGAACCGAATCTTATTCAGCTGCACACATTAAATAAATTTCTTTACGTTTAAAGTCAATCAACTTCGACATTGCTTCCCCGCAACATCCTACCGACTACACCCCACCTCTGCATCTTTACCTAGCTACACGCTGTCTCTCCTTGTGAAATTTATTCCTTGTATGTCATCAAATGTGCCTTTCCAAATACTTTGAAAAACAGATTCTCTGAGTGACAGCGATTCTGTTCTCATCATTTCTTTGTCCTTCAAAGGTTTTATCAAAGGTAATGCCTCACATCTAGATGTTTACTTACTTAAAAGTGGGAATTTTCCACCTATTTACTCTGTCCAAACACTTCATAACCTGAAAAAACCCCATTAGGTCTTCCTTGGTTCAGGGAAAACTGTTCTCAATTTTCCAAGAAGACAAGTGAATAAAATCTCATCCTCAGTACACCCCCATCAGCATCTTATCTAATGGCAATACACCCCAGTAAACACCGTCATTATCAATTCATAGAATCACAGAATCCTCGAGTGCAGAAAGAGCATTTCAGTCAATCGAGCCGGTATTGACTCTCTGAAGAGCATCTCACCCAAACCTAGCTCCCCTCCCTATTTCCTTATATTTCACCTGAAGAAGGGGAATCCCCCCCCCCATATGATTTCAAATAAACCTGTTGGAGTATAACCTGACGTCCTGTGACTTCTGACATTATCCCCGCGTTACCCATGGCTAATTCACCTAACTTACTTAATTCACTCCCTGGACACGAGAGGGCAATTTAACTTTGCCAATCAACCTAACCCTCCCTCTGAACAGCAGTGCGAATTACTGAGACAATGTTCCATCATATTGAGCAAATGCTGTATCATTTTTTAATGGTATTATACCCTGGTAAAACTGTTCAAAACAAAGGAAGACAAATTCAATGTATCAAAACGCTACTCTGTCCTTTACAATTTCATTCGTGCTGCGGGAAATGTTTCTGCACTCATATTTGAATGCGTTTATGTTGTTTCTTCCTCAGCTTCCTGCTTCTAGTAAATACTTCAATCCGGAACAAGTCTGTCAAATGCTTTTCATTCCAACATAGTCACAAGGTAAAGTTTGCAGAAGTCACATGTTTGGACGTTCACTGACACTCTGCCTCCCTGAGAGCTGCAGCCCTTTCCCACCTTGATTCAGGCAGCACTGTCCTTCCTGTGACATGCCCCATCGAGAATGGAAGGAAAAGTATCAATACCCGCACTTGGGAATGGAGCGACAGTTTTAAAACGTTTACACTGTCCCCAGCGGAAAATTGAGCCCTGTGACAGGCGGGGACACTAACCATTATACTACTGAGGACAAGAGTGTCAAAGGAGGCCCTTCAACCAAATGTGGCCACACTTGTCAAAAACAACTGACTAATGAACTGAATCCCATTTCAGAATGCTTACCCCACGGCCTTATATTTCTTGGCATCAAAAGTTCACATGTGAATATTTATTCAGGTTATAAGGGTTTCTGCAGCTCTGAAAAATGCAGACAGTGTATTCCAAATTCCAACCACCCACTGGCTGATAAAGCTTTTCCGCACATCTTTTTAAACCTTAATCTTTCTCCTTCAGTCTCTGGCCGCTACTGATCGATCCCTCCATCAATGGGAAACTCGTTCAGTCAACCCTGTCCATACTCTAACTCAATCATGTCTTGTCTACATCTCCTTTACACTGCGACAAACACTCCACTCTGTCCTGTCTTTCTTCACAACTGAAACTCTTCAGCCCAAACAGTATCCCGGTAAATATCTCCTGCAATATTCTCAGTGTGATCACATCCCTGCTATAATGTGACTTGCAAAACTGCACACAACACTCTTGCTAGAGCCTAATGACCATTTGTTTTAAAATTTCTGGATTAGTATGAGGGCGATTCTGGCTTAACAGAATTTATTACGCATTTCGAACTGCCAAGAGGGCAGTTGAGACTCAACCATATTGTTATGAGTCTGAAGTCACATGCAGTCCAGACCAAATAAGGATAGTAACTTCCATTCCAAAATGACATCAGTTGAACAGACTTTTTTTTTCAAAAATTGTCAATGGATATATAATAGTCATTAGATTCTTCCTTGCAGATATTTTTTGAATAAAAACTTGACAATAATGACATAGTGGGACTCAAGCCCGAGTTCGCAGACTATTACCTCGGTCTCTGGATTATCAGTCCTATGAAATTACCACAAGACCAACACAGAAAGCCACAAAAGCTGATCTTTTCCAATAAAATGTCTTTTCACCCAAACTGCCCTGGGTATTTTCCATGAGCCTGTCTCTCCAATTGTCTCTGGCCTATGTCAGTAAAAGCTGCTACATGGGGATTGATTTCACAACCGCGGGATCCAAATGGATCGATTTGTTTGAAGGTCCCGTTGGTTGGATTGTGGCACTTTCATCCAGCAACAGTCACTGCAGCAGCAGCACAGACAGAACAGTATGAATGTGAAATAGAGTGATAGATTGTGCATTGCCTCAGAGAAATGGGGGGAGGGACGCAAAGGAGGTTTAATGATCATGGGAAGGAGAGAAATCTCCGACAACGGGTGTGTTTGAATCCTGATATATGAAACGCAGAGATGTGAGAGAGTGGAATTTGAAGGTAAAACAATTAATTTCTGAGCATGTGTCACAAAAAGGACAACGGAGAGAACACTTAGTGCCGTGTTTTGGTTTCAAATTGAAGTTGCTGTGGTCACAATGCAAAATACCGACAACCACCATCACAGAAACCACAGAACAGGATGCTTGCATGCAACAATAAGTATACTAGCAGAGGAAATGTTCGGAAGATCAGCACATGTACAATATCAGTACCCAGAGAACAGTGACAGATATGTGGGAACTGAGAATGAGCTGAATCTTTCAGTTCGATGTCCTCAGAGGCTGTTGAGATGCCTTGAATGAGAATGTTGAAAGATGACATTGATTGATTTCGACAAAACATCGAAGACTCGGGGGATAGTACAGGATATTTTTGAAATGTATTCTTCAATAGCATTTTAGCTTAACATCGGCACAGCTGCCCAGACCCAACCGGAAATGGGGTTGGGACTGTGTGCTGGGAGTTACTCTCTGGCTCCAGTGATGCAATAGATGAGAGTCCTGTCCTTCTGTGATGGTATAGAGGAGCAAGAAATTCCTCGGTGGAGTGTGCTCCTGCTCAAGGGAATGGTTGTCCCCGTTTATACTTTCATCGCGATTTCTGGTGCACCTTTTTAAGACAGCTGACTGGCACAGGTGGAGCGTATTGAGCCTTTACTTTGCAGTGGTGAGTTTAAAAGATGATTTTGCTGTTTGGATCTGTGTTTCTGACACTGGCGGTGGCAGCTATATTTGCTTGCATCAGCTCAGTATCAGTTTCTTCCACACAGTCAAGACTTCAACCTGGAGAAGCTGGTGTTGGGGTGATATTTTAAACTAGTCATCCTTGGGGGTTGGGACACAGGAACAGTTATGTTTACTTTCTACGAGTAAAACATGAAATACAAGCCTGACCTCAGGAACAGAGATCATGACTTTAATTTCCTGCAATCCCATTCATTCATGTCCCCTTTGCAGGGGATACAACCATCTTCACCCAGTCCTGCCCACGAGAGACTCCAGGACCAGAAAAGCTGACCCTTTATTCAAGAATCTCCACAGTGTGGGGAAGCAGTCTAATCGGCCCTTCCAGAACACACGGTCCATCCGAAGCACATCCCACCAGACCCCACGGTATTGCCTGTCCCATAAGCCTGCATTTCACATTGTTGATCCCTGTAACTGGCACATCTTTGGTCAGAGGGGGAAATAAAAAAGCAAACACACAGAGAATGTGTAGACTGCCCACAGACAGACACCCGAGGCTGGGATCGTAGCCGGGTGTGTGGTGCAGCCAGACAGCAACGAACGAGGGGCGAAGAATAAATGTTGTCCTCACCAGTGATACTCACCCTGTGGATGAATGAGGAAGAATGAAAACACATTCACAACATGGAAAACAGGATTTGTATCTGTGTGGACACAATTTAAAACGATCGTTCACCCTGTGTAGAAAAAAGGACATCGATACCACAGAGAAAGCAGGGCAATGTGGTTTCTGCTGGAAGGGAGTTAATTAACCACAGAAATGGAATCTCATTTAATCAGTAACACTGTGGAGAGACCGTTCACCTGTCCCGTGTGTGGGAAGGGATCACTGAGCAAAATAACCTCCGGAGACTCCAGCAGGATTACAGACCCCTTAGGTGTTCGATTATGATATCAATGCTGCTGTTCATCCCAACCAGATGCCAGCTCCATAGCGTCAGTCAGAGTCATACAACATGAAAACAGGCCCGTCAGTCCAACCGATCCATGCTGAACATACTGCCAAGCTAACCCATTCCCGTCTACCTCCTCCTGTACCCGGTGAGTGGTGATAATGCCCTTGTAGTTTTATTACTGTCTTGTTCATCAAAAACCCAGGTCATATTTTTGGGACAAAGAGTTCAGGTCCTGGCATGACAGATAGTGGAGTTTGAATTCAATAAGCACCTGGAAATGAAGAGTCTTGTGATGACCTAAATCAGTTGTGTGGAAAATCCCATCTGATTCACTCATGCCAGTTCGGGAAGCAAACTGTCATATTCATCTCTTCTGTCCCACAGGAGACTCCAGATGGATAATACCGTGGTTGATTCTTAAATGCCCGCTGGGAAATAACTGATGTACGAGGCATGAATAAATTTATTTTAAAAATCCCACTTTCCCATTCATGTTTGGAATCAATTGTCCTTTAAATGTTGCAAACGTACCCTCATCCATCACGTCGTCAGCAAGTTAATTGCACACGTAAAACACCGTCCCTAAAGAAAATGCCGCACATGTCTTTTTTTAAAAAAGTAATCTCTCTCTTTTCATTTTAAACATATGCCCTGTCGCCTTTAAATCCCCATCCTGTGAAAAGGCAGCTATCGTTTACTCTAACTTGCCTCTCAATAATTCATAAACTTCTGTCAGGTCGTCACTCAAACCCCTAAGCTAGAGTGAAAACACTCTCAACGAGGAGAAAGTGAGAACTGCAGATGAGAGATCAGACTCGAGAGTGTTGTGCTGGGAAAGCAAAGCAGATCAGGCAGCATTTGAGGAGCAGGAGAATCGACGTTTCGAGGAAGAGCCTGGTGAAGGACACTTGCGCGAAAAACAATGATTCTCCTGCTCCTCAGATGCTGCCTTACCTGATGTGGTTTTACAGCACCCCGATCTCGAATCTGAAAATCGTCTCAGCCTATCTAGCCTTTCATTATAACACAAACCTTCCACAGGCAACATGCGTGTATACCTTTTCTGAACCTACCCCAGCTGAATAATATCATTCCTACAACCGGGCGACCAGAACTGGACATAATATTCCAGAAGAGGCCTCATCAATGTCCTGCAAAACTTCAACATAACGTCCCAACTGCTATGCACAAAGGACTGAGCAATGAAGGGAAGTATGTTAAATGCCTCTGAACCATCTTGTCTGTTGGTAATGCAAATTACAAGGAATTATGTACCTGCACACCGAGCTTCCCTGTTCTCCAACATACGCAAATCCATACTCTTTATGTTGTACCAAAATGCAATACCTTCCATTTATCCAGATTGAACTCCATGTTACATTTTTCAGTACAACGACTCATTGGATGAAGATCCTTTTGAAACTTGGATGGTCTTCTCCACTGTCTTCAATTCTGGCGTCGCCTGCAAACCTACTAAGCATGCCTACTGTTAGTTCCACTGTTTTTTCATGTAGATCAATGATTCATATTTACTTGTAGTGGCCGTGATTCAGCAGTGTGCAGATCATACAACAGTTAGTCGTGCAATTAACCATGAGGAAGAAAGCCGCAGCCTGTAGGGAGATTTCAAACAATTGAAAATAAAAATGGTGAAAGCAATTCATTCCTGGGAAGTGGGTGATAATGAAGCAAAATTAAACTTCAAACCAGCTGCCCTCGCTCTAGTTGCGGCCCTCAGCTGTCTCAGCAAGATACACTGTATATTGCTGTTATTAGAAACAGGAACAAATTTTCACTTCTGCCCCGCCTTTGACCAGAAGCACTCCCAACCTCGGAATTGCTTGCGCCTCTAAACCATCATAGAAACACCGTGCATTCTCCGGTTGTGTCACTTGAGCCATCGAGTATCTCTGCAACCTCATTCCCATCTTGATTTCAAGTTGGTTATTCGCGACTGCGCCACTCAGTCCCTCTGATTCTGGGGCTGGGAAATGGGCCCATGTGGCAGCAGTGGTTACTGCCTTGTGTGGGGAAACTCGTGAAGTAACCGATGTTAAACTGCATTGCTATTGAAGTATACATTTCAACAAAAGCTTGGTAAAAACAATGACTGCAGATGCTGCAAACCAGATTCTAGATTAGTGGTGCTGGAAAAGCACAGCAGTTCAGGCAGCATCCGAGGAGCAGTAAAATCGACGTTTCGGGCAAAAGCTCGTCATCAAGAATACAGGCAGAGAGTCTGAAGGGTGGAGAGATAAGTGAGAGGAGGGTGGGGGTGGGGAGAAAGTAGCAAAGAGCACAATAGTTAAGGGGATGAAGGTGATTGGTCTGGGGGGGAGGGTGGAATGGATAGGTGGAATAGATGATAGGCAGGTAGGACAAGTCAGGACAAGTCATGGGGACAGTGCTGAGCTGGAAGTTTGGAAATGGCGAGAGGTGGGGAAGGGGAAATGAGGAAACTGTTGAAGTCCACATTGATGCCCTAGGGTTGAAGTGTTCCGAGGCGGAAGATGAGGCGTTCTTCCTCCAGGTGTCTGGTGGTGAGGGAGGGGCGGTGAAGGAGGCCCAGGACCTCCATGTCTTCGGCAGAGTTGGAGGGAGAGTTGAAATTTTGGGACACACGGCTGTGTGGTTGATTGGTGCGGGTGTTCCAGAGATGTTCCCTAAAGCGCTCTGCCAGGAAGCGCACAGTCTCCCCAAAGTAACAAAGAGACTACACCGGGAGCAAAAGACACAATAAATGTGGATGTGCAGGTAACAAAAGCTGCACTGTCCCCGGAGTCTTTGATGTTTTGGAGAAATCTATTTATCTCAGCCTTCAACACATTAATGATGGAATCACCACAGCCACTGGGGGAACAGATATTAAACGGTCAGCCATTCTGAGTTCCCACATATCTGCCACTGTTCGCTGAGCACTGATATTGTGGATTTGGTGCTCTGCCTAACATTCCTTATGATACTGTACTTAGTGCTTGTGTTTAGGGTGTTCGTCTGTGGGTTGCTGTGATCGTATAGTGGTCAGCGCTCTGTGTTGTGGCCGCAGTAACCTCGGCTCGAATCCGAGTCACGGCAGTAATTGCTCGATGTGTCCCAGTCTTTTGTGAAACACAAAGGAATCAGTTGTTTTAAAGTTTTGATTTTCTCCAAGGTAATGTTTTTCCTTCAAGCTCTGCTCGCTCACATCTCTGTGTTTCATATGTCAGAATTCAAATACACCCGTTCTCAGAGATTTCTTCCCTCCTACGAGAACTAACCGAACTTTCCATCCCATACCCCCATTTCATTAATTTGGAGATGCCGGTGTTGGACTATGAAGTACAAAGTTAAATATCACCCAACACCAGGTTATGGTCTTACAGGTTTAATTGAAGCACTAGCTTTCGGAGCGCTGCTCTTTTCTCATGTGTTTGTGGAGTCATTTCCTATTTCACTAAGACATTGCAGAATCTAATACAGACTCTCCCATTGATACCGATCAGTCTGTGGCTGAGGTCACTGTTGCTGGGTGAACGTGCCCCAACCCCACCATCGGGACCTACAGAACAGTTGATCAATTTGGTTACCACTGTTGTGAGATCAATACTCATGTAGCAGCTTTTACTGATATTGACCAGATATTATTGGGGAGGGTGGGGGTCAACTCAGGGAAATGGCACAGAACAATATCGGGAAAAAGCGACTTAATTGGATAATATCACTTTCACTGCTTTTCTGCAATGGCCGAGCGCTTTAACCACTGAACACTGAACTGTTCATTCAGACACCGGGGACTTGGATTTGACTCCAACCATGCTAGGTGGTAGAATTGGGATTCAATAAATATCTGGAATTACGAAGCTAATAACTCCTATATATCAATGTTCAACTGTTGAAAAAAGAAACCATCTGACGTCATTTAAGGAATGAAACTGCCATTCTTACCTGCTCGGGCCTCCATGTGACTCCAGACTCAATACAAAACGGTTGAGTCTCAACTACCCGCTGTGCAATTAGGGACAGCAATCAATACTGCCGAGTCAGCGACGCCCTCATGCTGTAACAGAACAGAAAAAAAAAGTTCATTTGGCCCTAGCTAGATTACTGTGTGCAGTTCTGCAATTCAGAGTACTGCATTGATGTGATTGCACTGGGAACGTTGAAGTAGAGATTCACTGGGATATTGACTGGGTTGAAGAGTTTCAGTTGTGAGGAGAGATTGCACAGACGGGCTGTTTGTCGCTGAGTAGAGGAGATTGGAGAAAACATGACTGAGATGTACTAAATACTGAGGGATATGGATAGGATAGACTGAAAGAAGCCTTTGTTATTGATGGAGAGATCGAACACTGGGGCCAAGAGACTTCGAGAAAAGGCAGAAAGGTTTGAGTAGATTTGTGGAAATGGTCAGAGGGGCGGAAATCATTCTAACCATTAAAAAATTGAGATGTTAAAGTGTAATGCCAAAACATGTAAGATTATGGGCTAAACGATTGAAAACTTGATTCAGGTCGTTAAGCAATTGTGTTGGGCAAGTGCGGCCACAACAGGCTGAAGGGCCTCCTTCGATGTTGTTGTCCTCCACAGTATCGTGGTTAGTGTACCCTCCCTGTCACAGGTTTCAATTCTCCGCTGGGGTCATCGTCAAGGTTTTAAACCTGTCGCTCTGTTCCCCAGTGAAGGTTAGTCATGCCTGGTCTTCCATTCTCGGTGGGACATGTCACAGGAAGGACAGTGCTGTCTGAATCATCTGGGGAAGGACTGCAGCTCCTATGGAGACAGAGTGTCAGTGAAAGTGCAAACACGTAACTTCTGCAAACTGCACATTGTGTTTGTGTTGCAATGAAAACCATGATATAGAGTTGTTCCTGATTGATGTGTTTATTTAAAGCAGGAATCTGAGGAAGAAAACAGAGTAAACTCATTCAGATCTGAGCGCAGAGACATTTACAGCAGAACTACTGAGGTTGTACAGCGGAGAACCGCGTTTTGATGCATTGAATTCGGGTTGGTGGGCACAGCTTGCTTTCTCTATGTGGAGTTACCAGTGTGTAAAGCCATTATACATGATATAGATAGTGTTCAATGTGATGGTACATTTGCACAGAGGTTCTCACTGCTGCTAAATCTGTAGGTTCGGTGGATTGGCTATGTTAAACTGCACTGATGTGTCCAGGGAGTGAATTCAGTTAGTAAAGTGAATTAGCGATGGGTAACGCAGTGATAAGGTCAGCAGTCACACGATGCCAGGTTTTATTCCAAAAGTTTTATTTGAAATCACAAGCCAGAGGCCTACGGGGATAGAGACGAGAGCTCGGCCTGGTTGAGATGCTGTTCAGAGTCTCCCTACAGACCCGATTGGCTGAACTGTACTTTCTGCCTTGTAAGGAATCTGTGATTCTATCAGAGAGGACACTGCCAGCGTTTACTGGGCCGCTAAGACATGAGAGACGATGCTGATGGCGTTTAGTAGGGATGGAATTTTATTTATTTGTCTGTTGGAAAATTTGAAACTAAACCAAGAAAAACCGAATGGAAGTTTTCCTGAATATTTGAGATTTGGAGAGAGTAAATATGTGGTAAATTCACTCTTTCAAGTTCATAAATTTCTGAAAGACAAGATTTCAAAACCATCGATGTAGGACAAATAAATGATGGGAGCAGAATTTCTGTCACTCAGAGAATCCGTTTCCAAAATATTTGGAAAGGCACATTTAGAAACACGCAAGCAGTGAGTTTCACCAGGAGAGAGACAGCCTGTGGACAGGTAAAAGTGTAAAGCAGGGTGTAGGGGGTCGAATGTGCGAGGAAACAATATCTAATTTGGACGACTTCAGATGCAAATAAATATCAGAAACGAATGCAGCTGAGTAAGATTCAGCAAAAAAAAAACTCAGAGTTTTGAAAGATTTATATTAATATTCCACATGAAGCATTATAAGTGGAACTGAGCAGATTTTGTATATTGTCAAGGAAAGCTATTCCATAATGATTAGGAAGTGACCCGTCTCTTGGAGATCGATTTCCTGTTTAATCCCATGCCTTAAAGATGGGAGGACGATCACCATGATGTTGGGTTCATTTGACAATCATTGAAATCTGCCAACGTTACTGAGCATCAAAACTGGCATCTTGTTTTGTAGTTCAACCTTCTGTTTTTCTCATCAGTATTTTCTTTAAGTTGAAATAAATTCGGAGCAAAATTGAACACAACATTAAGCGTTCCATTCATATAAATCCAATTCATTTCCGATCATTGGAATGAACAGAGTGAAGTTGCAGCAAAATTAATAAAATGAAACGAACAAAACTTCACTTCCGGGAATTTTACCCAGTTCAGGTTCAGCCATATGAGAAAGACCATCGAGCTAAAACATCACCTTCACTTCTCTCTCCATATATACTTCTTCACGTGAGAGAGAAACTGAAGAAATTATGCTTCAAGACGAAATGTGCGTGTGAATGTGACGGGAATTTCATGCTTGCTGGTTCATTCCGAGACAGTTCTGACTCGAAATAAATCAAGGACAAGGTATTCCTTCCATGGACGTGGTCAATCCCTTGGATTTTGCTGGTATTATTATTCCGCTGAAAGCAGAAACATAATGGTGTGGATTCGATTCCGCTCAGGGAATTTCTCATCCCCGAGGTACACCATATGTGATCTTGACAGGGTCACATGTGAGCCTCTTTGCAATGGGCTGAGGGGCCCAGAGGTTAAGGCGACAGGTTGCTCTTCCATTGCGCATGTGTGGATTTGAATCCTTCTCTGGCTGTTACTTCCATCATAAGCAGCTGTGGTTTCCCTTTGTGCCTCGCATCTTTCGGATACTGTGGGTGGAGAATCTTGCTCTTGCCCTTCATTGCACCAGAGATTTGTGATAAATCGATACCTCATCAAAGTCGAAGTAGAGCAATTTGGTTCTGTTGTAAGTTACATTGGGATAATGAAAAGGAGGCAAACGTTTCTATTCTCCTTTCATTCCATCTTGATTAGCTATAAATTTACCCATAGAAAGTGAAACAAATAAGGAGAGATTGGGTGCAATAGGTTATCCAGTGGGATTGTGAATTTTAATGTAATACTCCACACAAAGTTCTGATCAGTATTTTAACCAGTCTTTTGAATTGGAACCGAAGGAAACTTTTCCAATGAAACGAATCTTTCATTCTTTCGCAAACTTTTGCTGTGTGAATCATACCGTGATCCATCATCCAGCGTGATCACCAAGTTGGCAACAATATTAGATCCACCAATTTTCTTTAGCAATCACAACATCTGCACACACAAATCTGCGGTGTGCCCAGTGCCATTTGTTGTATCCAGGACACAGTACATTTCTTGTTCATGAACTTATGAGCCTAGTTCCTGATCTGTCTGATCAGTTTGAAAACCTTTTCTATCACTTCATCCCATCCTTTCAGAATTCTAAAGATATCAATAAAATAAGGCGTTAGACCAAATGATGTAGGATTGGAAGTCGGCCATTCAGCCCATCGAGACTGCTCCACCATTCAGCGAACTAATGGCTGATCTGATAATCCTCAACTCCATTCTCCAGCATTGCCTCGACAAAGCTTCATCACCTTTCTGGTTAAATATCTGTCTGGCACAGTTTGAAAATACACAACAACTCAACCCCAACAATAATTTCGGCAAGGAGTTCCACCGATTCACTGGATCCTGAGCAAAGAAATTACTCCTCATTTCTGAATTAAATCGGCAATATCTAATTCTGAGTTCATGTCCTCTGGTGTGCTCCTCATACAGAGGGTGAACCACCTGCCCGTAACTACCCCCTGTCAAGATCCCATGAATATTGAACGTTTATAAATATTATTATGTGATTATAGAGCTCCCCTCCCTCTCCTTTGTTTCAAGGAGAATAATCCCTGCTTAAACAATCATTCCACGAAGCTCCATTTTCTCCAGTGTTGAAAAACATGTTCATTAATCTCTGCTGTCCCCTTTAGCGTCCTTACATGTTATTAAGGCAGGTGGAGACATTTATGTGAAGAAACGGTTGAAATTTCAAGAACAGACGGCAATTGGATTTGAAATCAGTCAGCGACTGGAATCAGATTGGTCCACACAAGGCCGAAATAGAGTAATGATCACTCTGACAAATGAGAATTTAATCATATCTCATTGACATTCAATAACTTTACTGTAAACAAATTAGCCCGTGTAATCGTCCACAGAGCTATTATTTCGGGGAAAAAGCTAAAAGAAACTGGCTACATAAACACTTTGACAACAATAACATGTTCTTGAGACACTTTTTGATTATAAACTCAACTCATTGTTCTGTGAATCCTACATCGTTTGCAAGGCACAAATGAGACGTGGACTATAACTCTCTCCATTTGCCTAGATGGGTATAACTTCAATAACACTGAAGGAACTGGACACCGTCCACGACAATGCAGTCACTTGTGTGTACCCTCTTCAACACCTGCAATATTCATTCCCTTCACCGCTAAGGCACAATTGCAGCAGAGTGCACCAACTATAAGATGCACTGGAGTAAGATATTCGGGCATTTTTGACAACCTTCAATGCTCAACAGCTGTACTGACTATAAGGACAAAGTTGGAAGATGCAACAAAACGCCACCATTTTCAAGCTACCCTCCAAGGCCCATAGCACCCTGACTTGGAAAGGAATCAGGGAGAAACTCATTGGCGAAACGGTCTTGATGGGCAAAGTTGCATACTTCAGCCTTCCATCTTATATCTTACAATTTTAAGAAAAATGTTGATTTATGCCATGACCAGACTTGTGTTCAGTCCTTTAGCTGTTCCCTAAACTGGTAGTTGCTAAAGTTCTGTTATCATCCATAGCCTGTGGTCAACAATAGAAAATATCCGAAAACCCTCTCAATCAACTGACTCCCCTCAAGATTAGAGTGGTGTTGGAGAAGCACAGCAGGTCCGGCAGCATCTGAGGAGCAGGGAAAAATGGACGTCTCAGGCAAAAGTTTCAG
Source organism: Chiloscyllium punctatum (assembly GCF_047496795.1). Classification (NCBI taxonomy): domain Eukaryota; kingdom Metazoa; phylum Chordata; class Chondrichthyes; order Orectolobiformes; family Hemiscylliidae; genus Chiloscyllium; species Chiloscyllium punctatum. Next base: position 30,196,118 of record NC_092761.1, on the reverse strand, counting down.
GAATGAGACTGGGAGCACATGGGATGAAGAGATAAATGGGAAGGGCGTGGGGCTGGGGAGAATGTAGCTGATAGTGCTGTAAGTGGATGCAGGCGGGGGGTGAACATGATATGTCAGAGAAGTAGGTGGAGTGGATAGGTGGGAATCAAGATGCACAGGTGGGACAAGTCAGGCGGACGGTGTTGAGCTGCAAGGTGGGAACTGGGGTAAGGTAGGGGGAGGGGAAATGAAGTCCAAATTGATGCCATGGGTTTGAAGGGTCCAGAGGCGGATGATGAGGCTTTGTTCCTCCAGGCATCGGGTCGTGAGGCAGTGGCGATACAGGAGGCCCAGGACCTTCATGTCCTTGAGAGTGTGGGAGGAGGAGTTGAAATGTTTGGCCATGGGGCACTGGGGTTGATTCTTGCGGGTATCCTGGAGATATTCTCTGAAGTGATGTGTGAGAACGCATCTCCTCTCTCCAACTTAGAGGAGACCGCTTTGGGAGGACTATATACAAGAAATGGCATGTGTGGAAGTGCAGGAGAAACTTTGATGGATGTGGAAGCCTCCATTAGAGCCTTGGACAGAGGTGAGGAGGTAGATGTGGGTGCAGGTTTTGCAATTCCCGCAGTCACAGGGAAATTTATATTTCCCTCCCCACCCTTATCCACTTTTCACAAAGACTGTTTCCTCCATGACTACCGAGTCAAGTCCACGCCCTCCCCTCGTGGCACCTTCCCCTTCCACCACAGGAATTGCAAAACCTGCACCCACATCTTCCCTCTTACATCCTTCCAAGGCTCCAATGAGTTATCCACATCCATCAAATGTGCATGTGCACTTCCACACGTGTCATTTACTGCATCTGTTGCTCGCGATGTGGTCTCCTCTACACTGGGGCCAACAGACACATTCTCGGAGAGCACTTCAGAGAACATTTCCAGGACACCCGCAACATTCAACTCCAACGCCCCATGACCAAAAACATCAATTACCACTCACCCACCACCCCATCTCCGACTCTCCCAAGGACATGCAGTTCCTGGGTCTCCTCCACCGCCATTCCCTCTCCACCAGACGCCAGACCATCCACCTCGGGACCTTCAACATCAACGTGGTCTTCACCAGTTTCCTCATCTCCCCACAGCCACCTTATACGAGTTCCAACTTTCTAACTTGGCACCATCCTTCTGACCTGTCCCACCTGTCTAACTTCCTTTCCACCTATCCGCTCCACCCTCTTCTTCGACCTATCACCTTTAACCCCATCTGTATCCACCTCTTGCACTCTGAGCTAAATTCTTCCCAGACCCAATCCTCCCGTTTATCTCTCCACCATCGAGGCTCCCAGCTTTATTCCTGATGAAGGGCGTTTGCCCGAAACGTCAGTTTTCTCTGCAAGTCGGATGCTGCCTGACCTGCTGTGCTTCTTCAGCACCACTCTAATCTTGATTCTGATTTCCAGCACCTGCAGTACGCACTTCCGTCCATCTGATTCCCCTCTCTATTGATCTTGAATAGGCCGTTTCTAAAGTTCCAGCATCGTTTCCCTGCTCTTATATTCCCACCTGCGGTCAAGAACAGAAAGTATCTCCAACCGATCGAGACCACTCGATCCCTTGTCCAATCACTTTCAAACATTCGTGAATGTCGACTCCAATTTCTCTTTTATTACTTTAGACCACTCTGTATTCACACTTTTCTCATTGTGCGTCCTCAAATTCATTATCACCCACTTCACTGGATTGAATTCCTTTCAGCACATTTTCTTGCCAATTGTTTCCAATCTCCCTGCAGTCTATAGCTTTCTTCCTCATGGTTAACGACATGACTAATTGTTACCTGATTTGCAAACAGCTAAATGATGGCCACGACAAATAAGTAATAATCATTGACCTATATGAGAAAACAATGGAACTCATAGAAGCCATGGTTCATAAGCTTGCAAAGGACAGCAGAATTGGAGACTGTAAAGAAGGTGATCTAAGGTTCCAGAAGGATCTTGATCCATTGCGTCTTTGGGCTGAAAAATGTCACATGAAGTTCAATCTGGATAAATGGAAGGTGTTGCATTTTGCTACATCAAATAAGAGTAGGGGTTATACAATTAATGATCGGGCGTCGCATCATGTTATGTAACATAGAGGCCAGGAATGCAAGTACATAATTAATTTTAGTTTGCTTCATATATAGACAGAATGGTTAAAAAATGTCATCTCGCCTTCGTTGCTCATCCTTTGAGCGTAGGGTTTGGTACGTTATGTTGAAGTTGAATGGACATTGGGTGATGCGTCTTCTGGAATACCGTGTCCAGTTCTTGCCGCCCAGTAAAAGCAAGGAAAATATTCGGCTGGAGTAGGTTTAGAACAGGTATACCAGCGTATGGCTAGTGGGGAAGGTTTGTATTATAATGAAAGGTTGGATAAGCTGAGAATATTTTCAGTCGAGCACTGGAGGTTGAAAGGCGACGTGATAGAAATGTAAAAATTATTGAGAGTTCGGCTGGAGTTAACTGTAACTGTCTTTTCTCCAAGGAGGGGGGACTTCAATACGAGAGGGAAATGTTTAAAGTGAAAAGAGGGATTTAAAATTAGACATGAGAGGCTTTTTTAACAGAAGATAGTTTATGTGTGCAATTCACTTCCTGAGGCAGTGATGAATGAAAGTACATTTGCAATATTTACAGGATATTTGGATCGATAAATGAATTGGAAAGTATCAGTGGGATTAACAAAAGCTATTCATTCATGCCTAGTACATAATTTATTGCCCAGTGGGAAGATCAGAATCACCCACGATATTATGGATCTGGAGTCACATACCAGCCAGACACAGACGACAAGCAACATGAATTCGACTGGGACAACACAAGCATTATAGGGCAAGCCAAACAGAGAACAGCCAGGGAATTCCTAGAGGCATGGCACTCATCTACAGACTCTATCAACAAACACATCGACCTGGACCCAATATACCGGCCACTACAGTGGACAGCTCGAACTGACAACCGGAAGCGGCAGAGACAGGCCAGTATAAATGCCGGAGGAAACAGCACAGAAGCGCTTCACAGGAGGCTCCCAAGCACTGAGGATTTCACTTAGACAGGGGACGAAACGTTTGCAAGACAAATTCCCAGCTCGGCGAACAAAACCACAACAACGAGCACCCGAGCTACAAATCTTCTCCCAAACTTTGAGTTTCCTTCCCTATCAGGCATTAGTGAATCAGATCTACAACAACTGATTCAACATCATCATTAGACTCCAGGAATTTATTTAAATAAAATTCCAGCATCTGCCTTGCCAGGGTTTGAACCCGTGTCCACAGAATTATATCTGGACATTCATATTAACAATGCAGTCATAATATCACAAGGGCATTATTAACCCTCAGCAGTTAAAAGAGCCATCAGATGCGACTCGTCTAGTTTGGCATTATGTTCAGTATGAGCTGGTAGGACTGAAAGGCCTGTTTTCATGCTGTGTCAGTCTATGATTTTGACGCTATGAAACTGGCAGCTGGTTGGGATTAACAGCAGCATTGACAGTTTAATTGATCTCCTTCTGGGATATGTAATCTTGTTGGTTCCTCTGGAGGTTCTTCTGCTCATTGAGCCCTTCCCACACACGGGATTGTTGAATAGTCTGTCCCCAGTTTGACTGAGTAGTTGAGTTTCCACTTCAGCAGGAAATTAAATCCCGCATTGCGCTGGTTTCTCTGTGATATCAGTGTCCTTGTATCTACCCAGGATGAACGATTGGTTCAAATCATGGCCATGCAGACGCAAGTCCCGTTGTCCATGTTGTGAATGTGTTTTTATTCTTCCTGATATATCCACAGGGTGTGGATGTCGCTGGTCAGGTCAGCATTTGTTGTTCTTCCTGATTCGCTGATGCCTCGCTGCACAAAAGATATGGATTCGATCCCAGTCTCGTGTGACTGTGTGCAGTTTGGACATTCTCTCTTTGATTGTGTGAGTTTCCTCCCACAAGGTGTGCAGGTTACTGGGATCAACCATGGGAAATGAAGGGGAACAGAATAGATATGGAGTGTGGGTCTGATAGGATGTGCTTCAGAGGGATAGTGTCACACACGGTCGTCATTCTCGGATTAAGGGTCAGCTATTTTGTTCAGGTCCTGGAGACACAAGTAGGCAGGATTGGGTAAAGATCGTAGCATCCCCTGTATAAGCGACATGTATGAATGGGATTGCAGGAAATTAAAGTCATGTTCTCTGTTCCTGAGGTCAGGCTTCCATTCCAGGTTTTATTCATCGAACTTTAACATTACCAGTTCCGTGTGTGAGTCCCCAAGGATGATTATGTTATTATATAACCACAACACCACCTTCTCCAGGTTGCAGCATTTATTGGAAACAAGAAGCTGATTCTGAGCTGATGCGAACAAAAGCAGATGCCAATGTCAAAACCAATGATCCAAACAGGAAAGTGAAATTTCGAACCTTGCCAGCTCAAAGTTAAAGTCTCCACACGCTTTAGATGCGCCAGTCGGCTGTCTCAGCAACATGTACTGTTTATGGTCATAATATTATAAATGGGGGCAAGTATTCCCTTCCGCCCTGCTTTTGACCAGGAGCTGTCCCAACCTCGGAAATACATGCGCCTCTCTCCTGTCATTCCATTCCAGTTTCCAATTGGATCTTCGTGCATGCTTCCCACAGTTTCTCTGATTCCGGGTCTGGAACTAGGATTATGTGTGATTGCATGCAACAATTGGTCCTGCCTTGTGTGGGCAAAGTGATGAAGTAGCCGATGTTCAAATATAATGTTATTGAAGCATAACTTTCAACAATATTCTGCACTCTCCCAAGAGTTTGGAGAGTTTCATTAATCCCATTCTCCTGTACTCTCATTCATGGAATCTCCACAGTCTCTGGGGACGCTAAAGTTAAAGATTCGGTTCATTCTGCGTTCCAACATGCCTGTCGCTAAGTCCTGATATTGGACATTCACCCTGACATTTCCTCTGCTACCATCCTGGTTGCAGTTTGTAAGCATGTTCTGTGGAGTGCTGTAACCGTTTAGCAGTTCGTATTCTGCGTTGTGATTGCAGAGACCTCGGCTCGAATTCACATCATGGCGGTCCGTTCTCTCAAAGTTTTACTTTTGGTGAAACACGGTCAGAAAGTAGTCGTTTTTACAAGATAATATTCTCCGAGGTGATGATCGGTTTTCCATTGAATTTTGTTATCTGATATTTCTGCGTTTCATGTATCAGGATTTAAACCCAAAAGTTCTCGAAGATGTCTCTCCCTCGCACTCTCCCTAGCTCTCTTTTATGTCCCTCGTCCCATTTGACTGAGACATTGCACAATCTAACATACACTTGCACGTTGGTACCATCCAGTCTGTGCCGTTGCACTCATTGTTGCCCCAATCTCTTCGTTGGCACCTTCAAACCATTCGATCCGTTTTGATATCGTGGCTGTGAGATCAATTCTCTTTTAGCAGCTTTTACTGACATGGACCAGAGATTATTGCAGCGTGAGGCTCAATAAAAGGGCATAGGGAATAACTGGGGAAAAGAGACTCTATTGGAAAAGATCCCCCATGAGGGCTTTCTGCGATAGCCTAGTGGTATTATTGCTGGATTGTTAACACAGCAAAGCCAGGTAATATTCTGTGGAGACGGGTTGGATTCCCACCACACCACGACGATGATAGTATGTGAATGCAATAAATGCCTAGAATTAAGAATACGTTGTCTGAAAAACTCATCTGTTTCACTGACGTCCTTGAGGGAAGGAAACTACCGCCCTTATCTGGTCTGGCGTCCACGTGACTCCAGACCGAAAGGCAATAAATGCTGCAGAGCCACCCCCGATGCTGTTACAGAATAGAAATATGTTCATTCGGCTCAGTGCTAGAATTGTCCAGGGATGAGATCGCACTGGGAAAGTTGCAGGAGAGATTCACTCGGATAGTGTCGAGGCTGAAGAGTTTCAGTCATGAAGGGAGACAGGACAAACTGGGGTTGTTTGTCACCATGCAGAGGAGTTCGTGAGGGGTATAGATAAGGTAGACTGAACGAAGCGTTTCCCATCGATGGAAAGAACGATCACAGGGGGGCAGAAATTTAATGAGAAAGACAGAAACGTTAAAGTAGATGTGGAGAAAATCGGTTTAGGCCGGCGGGTGTTGGAATTTGCAACAACCTGTCTGTAAGGCTCAGAGAGACAGCAACCCTTATAACCTGAAGGAATATGCAGATGTGAATATGTTCTGCCAATACCTGTAAGGTTATGGGCTAAACCATTCGGGTCGTTAAGCAGTTGCTTTTGACAAATGCAACCACAAAGGGCTGAAGTGTCTCCTTTGAAGCTGTTGTCCTTGCTCGTATAGTGGTTAGTGTCGCTGTATGTTATGCGGGAGTTAGGAGCTCAATTCCTGGCTGGGGCAGTGTAAATATTTTAAAACTGTCGCTCCGTTTCCAAGTGCGGGTTATTAATGCCTGTCGTTCCATTCTCCATGGGAAATGTTACAGAAAGGACAGTGCTGTCTGAATCAGCGTGGGGAAGGTCTGCAGCTCCCGGCGAGACAGAGTGTCAATGAAAGCGCAAACACGTGACTTCCGCAACCTGCACCTTGTGTCTGTACTGGAGTCTAAACCATTTAATAGAAAGAAGGAGGAAGCTGAGGAAGAAACAGGGTAAACCAATTCAGATGTGAGCGCAGGAACATTTTCCGCAGCATCTTGAGGAAAACTGACAAACGGCTCTGAGAAAGAGTTTGTCTTTCAGAACTGTTAGTACACAGAGATGTTTTTGGTTCCACTCAAGCCCTTAAGAAATTGAATAACAATTTAACTAAGACTTGAAATGTTAGAACACACCAGGCGATGAGTCACGTGCTGGAAACTGTGTTTACAAGCCATATGTTTGATAACTGATAATGATGCAATAGGCTGAAGGACCATTCGCCATTTTTTTAAAAATTCAATGACTGTCATTTTTCAACTGAACCAAATTGGCAAACATAAAGTCATCAAGACAAGTACCAAGGATTGCATATGTCGTCCTTGGTGCGAAAGTGCTGAAATGCAGCTGTCTCACTGCTATTTCTCAATGTTGATTTCCAGTCAGCGAAAAAATTTTGTTGTTCCTTATGGAAATCTTAAATTGAACATGAATTCCTGACATTACAAAACAGCAAAGGTAGCAGTTCTGTCAGAGTCAGTGAGAATTTCATATCAGAGATGAAATCAAATGGGAAGAAACGCTGAAATAAGTTGCCTTTGCCTGCTGAGACTCAGTACTACAAAATGATCCTCATTGAAACATATAGGTATTTTCAAGGATTTAATAAGTTGGATGCAGAAAGTTTAGTTCTGTGACCAGAGCACCTCGTATTGAATGACTTGGAGATGCCGGTTTTGGACTGGGGTCTGCAAATTTGAAAATCACACAACCCCAGGTTCGAGTTCAACAGGTTTAATTGGAATTACTAGCTTTCGGACCACTGCTCATTGATCAGGTGATTGTGGAGTACACAGTTGTAAGACACAGAATTTATAGCATATGTTTGCAGTGTGATGTAACTGAAATTGTACATTGAAAAATACCTTGATTGTTTGCTAAGTCTCCGATCTGTTAGAGAGACCAGGTTAGCTTCACTTCTTTCATATGCATAGCGCAAAACTTTTTTATTTTAAAGTTTTATTCTCAGGTGAAGTTTAACAACTGGTGTCTGCCCCCCGGTGCTGCTGTCTGTTCCATAATGTTTAGACTGATTCTAATTTATAAAAATGAGTTACCTGAGACTTACATGGATTCATGATGTTTTTGAGCAAAGTACAATGTAACTCTGCATGTACAAATTCACCCCACAGACGGATGTGTGTGTGTCTGTGTGTGTGTTAGGAGGGTCTCTGTTTGTAGATAGGGCAATGGGATCACCTGTACTGTGACATGAACCCAATGACCATGGGTACCGAATTTAGCTATCAGCCTCTGTGGGGGCACTTTTAGCTGCTGCCTGTTCCGAAGACCGCCTTGGAGGATTGTCACCCGAAGATCCGAGGTCGAATGTCCTGGATCACTGAAGTGCTCTCCAACTAGGAAGGGGAACACCTGTCTGTTGATTGATGCATAGCGCTCATTCCGTTGTTGTAGCCTTTGCTCAGCTTCACCAATGTACCTTGTCTTAAGGCATCCTTGTCTGCAGCATGTTGTTTTTTTTAGATTAGCGTCAATCTGAACATTATGGCATGGACGCAGCACACAGGGACTAACACCTTCAACATATTATCTGTACTGACACTGATTGGTAAAGTCCACCTGAGAATGTAACTGTTAAAAGAAAGTTTTTCGTTTTACATAAGAGAGAAATGAACCTTACATAGTCATTCTAACAAATGGAAGACTTAACAAGCAATCAAGGTATTTTTCCAATGTATAATTTCAGTGACATTACACTGTAACCTTTCGCTATAAATTCTGTACCTTACCACTGTGTACTCCACAGCCAACCGGTTAAAGCAGCAGCTCTCCAAACGCTATTGCTTCCATTAAACCTATGGGACTATAGCCTGGTGTTGTGCGATTTTTAACTTCGTATTAGAATGCGGATCTCTCAATTAAAATAGAGACGAAGAAGCATTTATTCTCTCAGACAGTTCTTTATCAGTGGACTTTCTTGTAGCAGAAGGCTGTTGAGGAAGTGTCATTAGGTGTAATGAGGCTGAGATCGGCAGATCTTCAAACTGCAAAGACATCAAGCATTATGGTGAAAGGCAAGAAAGTGCAGTTCAAGGTTATCAGATCAGATATGAAACCATTCAATAGCGGAGTAGACATGATGGTCTGAATGGTGTTTATCTGTTCTTAAAATTGTTGGCCTTAATATGAAGCTGCAAAACCGACCTGAATAAAATGTGCCAAATTTTAAAAAAGCGTGTTCTCCCGGAGCACTGAACAGAGGTGAAATGTACAAAGAACAACACACAAAGGGCAAACAATATTGGGTAATTGATCCGTAGTGTTCAGTATACCAAGGTAAACAGGAAAACCGATATTCATTATCTGCATTGAACCTGGCTCCACGAGGTATGTAGTTAACTCTCACAAACCACTGTTCCCCTTCCGTTTTCCTGACGCCCCCTCCGTTCTTGTTTTAAACTGATTGAACGTCAGGCAATTGCGGATGACATTGCTGATTTGGAACTGTAACAGATAGAACATAGAACATTACAGCGCAGTACAGGCCCTTCGGCCCTCGATGTTGCGCCGCCCTGTCATACTAATCTGAAGCCCATCCCATCTACACTATTCCATGTACGTCCATATACCTCTCCAATGACGACTTAAATGCACTTAATCTTGGCGAATCTACCACCGTTACAGGCAAAGCATTCCATGCCCTAACTACTCTCTGAGTAAAGAAACTACCTCTGACATCTATCTTATACCTATCTCCCCTCACTTTAAAATTGTGACCCTCGTGTTTGCCGTCCCCAAACTTGGAAAAAGACTCTCCCTGTCCACCCTATCTAACCCTCTGATTCTCTTGTATGTCTCAATTAAGTCACCTCTCAATGTTCTTCTCTCTAACGAGAACAGCCTCAAGGCCCTCAGTCTTTCCTCGTAATACATTCCTTCCATACCAGACAACATGCCAGAAAATCCCCTCTGCACCCTTTCCAAAGCGTCAACATCCCTCTTATAATGCGGTGACCAGAACTGTTCACAGTACTTCAATGTGGCCGTACCAGATCTTTGGACAGCTGCAGTATAACCTTCTGATTCCAGAACTGAATCCCTCTATTAATAGAGGCCAAAACACTGTTTTCCTTCTTAACAACCCTGTCAATCTGGGTGGCAACTTTCAGGGATCTGTGTACATGGACACCGAGATCTCTCTGCTCATCTGCACTCCCAAGAGTCTTACCATTAGCCCAGTACTTTGCATTCCGATTACTCCATCCAAAGTGTATCACCTCACACTTGTCCACATTAAACTCCATTTGCCACCTCTCAGCCCAGCTCTGCAGCTTATCTATGTCTCTCTGCAACCTACTACATCTTTCGTCACTATCCACAACTCCACCGACCATAGTGTTGTCCGCAAATTTACTAACCCACTCTTCTAAGCCCTCATCCAGGTCATTTATAAAAATGACGAATAGCAGTGGACCCAACATCGACCCTTGCGGAAAGCCGCTAGTAACTGGACACCAAGATGAACATATTGCATCAACTACAACACTCTGTGTTCTTTCAGCGAGAAAATTACTGATTCAAACTGCTATATCACCCACAATCCCATTACTCCGCATTTTGTGTAATAGCCTACTGTGGGAACCTTATCGAACACCTTGCTGAAATCCATATACAGCATATCAACCTGTTTACTCTCATCCAGCTTGTTTGGTCACTTTGTCAAAAAACTCTCAAGATTCGTTAGGCACGATCTACCCTTTACAAAACCGTGCTGACTGTCCCTGAGCAGATTATTATTTTCTAGATGATTATAAATCCTATCTCTTATAACCTTTCCAAAGCTTTATTAACAACTGAAGTGAGACTTACTGGTCTGTAATTACCAGGGTTGTCTCTACTACCCTTCTTGAACAAGGGAACCACATTTGCAATCATCCAGTACTCAGGCACTATTCCTGTAGACAATGATGATTTCTAGATCAATGGCACAGGCTCGGCAATCCCCTCCCTTGCTTCCCAGAGGAGCCTAGGATAGATCCCATCTGGCCCAGAGGACTTGTCGATTTTCACACTCTGCAGTATTTCTAATACCTCTTCCTTGTGAACCTCAATCTCTTCGAATCTAGATGCAAGTATCTCTGTATCTTCCTCGCCAACATTTTCATTTTATATCGTGAACACTGTCGAAAAATATTTATTTAGTGTTTCCCATGTCTGCTCTGACTCCACACACAACTTCCCACTATTATTCTTGATTGGCCCTAATTTAACTCTCGTCATTCTTTTATTCCTGACATACCGATGGAAAGCCTTAGGGTTAACCCTGATCCTATCCGCCAACAATCTCTAATGTCTCCTCCTGGCTCTCATGTCTCCTCCTGGCTCTTCTGAGCTCTCTTATTAGGTCATGCAGTGAAACGATTCTGTCTGCTGCACAACATCATTCTGCTTTGAAATATCAGGCAGTATTTCATACTGATTACTGTAAACGTTAACCTTTAACAAGTCATGACAGTGAAATCACTGAATCCTCATTACTATACTACCAGGGAAGATTTCTGTTAACATCACCCTGGACACCATGAGATTCGCCGTTCTATTCTCCCATCCTTGCGTGCGTGATCCCCTCGGCCCTATTCGGGTCTTGTTGGTTGGTTTACAATACTGAGGCTATCCAATCATCTTTGCATTTCAGTTTCTAAAGGATGAGACCTTCTCTCTGAGCTGGCAATGTGCTTGCTCAGTGGTGATAACACTGTCCTTGTAAACTAGAAAAGTGCTTGAAATAGGCCATTCCTGTTTTTCATTCCAAGAACTTGAGGCAAACCGTTCGGCAGGACAGGAAAAGGTGGGCGTGAGCAGTGATCAAGTATGGCAGCAAGAACGAGGTGAGGCACTATAAACTACAGAGTAATGGGGAAACAATGGGCAAGGAACACTGGGACGGGAGGGGATGAATGCTTCCTTTCTTTGCTGTAACCAGACATTGGTGTTGAACTCTGAAATGGGACAACATCAGACCAGTCGGTGAAATCTTACATTCTGCTTGTTTTCTCCCGAGGCCTGTGTCACACTTGGGGAAATGTGTCTGCGTGCTTCAGTCGATGGGTAAAAATGGGGTTCAGTTCCCATCTCAAACTTTAATCCCATTTATTGTGTTTTACGAGATTAAAACGTTCAAGAGAAATTAACATTCAGGTGAAACGTTAGAGTTCACAAGGTTACAGACCAAGTGCAGGGAAATGAGATGAAGGGACCCATTTCTGTGCTGTAAACACTCTATAATTCAATCATTTTTGAGGGGAAACATATCTGCAGTGACATAATTCCAAAAACTGTGTGATGAAGAAACGGTGCAACTGCTTCTGCCCTCATCCCTGGTGGCCTAGTGGTTAGTATTCAGCGCTTTAACGTGGTGGCCTGGGTTTCATTACCGTTCAGGAAATCAGGACTTTTCGTTCCTGACGCAGCGAGAGCAGCTCTACCAGGAATCTGTTTCATGCCTTAGATCAGTCAATACCCCAGCTCATCAAAGAAGGGAAAAGTGCCTTCCCTCTCTCTGCACAGTCGGACAGTTAATCCTTCATTCTCCTCTGATTCCACTTCCCAAAGAGTTTCAAAATATTGTCAAAACTGCGTCTCAGCTATTTCTTTTCTGCCTTTTGATACATAGAAGCTGCAGCGATTGAGTGCGTTGGTTTCTGAAAATGAAACGTACCCATGAGCAATGTGTGGGGCTATTCCAGGATTGCCTTCTCTGACAGCCCTGGGACATGACTGATGTTGTCTATGATATGGAAGTGCCATTGTTTGAGTTGAGTAGACAAAGTTAAAAATTACACAATATCAGGGCAGAGTCCAGCAGGTTTATTTGGAAGCACTAGCTTTCGGAGAGCCGCTCCTTCATCAGGTGGGTGTTTTTCTCCAGAAACTTGGTGTGTGTGTCAACATGCGCGATCTTTTGGAAGATCATCTGGACTTTAACCGACCGTTCGTGGTGTCGACGGTACCCATGCCTTGGAGGTGTTGGTGTTGGACTGGGGTGGATACATTTAATAATCACACAAAGCCATTTTAGATTCCAACAGTTGACAAACACCTGATGACGAAGCAGTGCATGGAACACTAGTGCTTCCAAATACGTCTGTTCAATACCATCTGGTGCTGTGTGATTTTTACTCTGATAGCATTTGGTAATGTTTAACTGAGCGAAGACAGTGAAAGAATTTTCGCTCGTGAAGATGAAAATTTCAAATATTATCCACCTCAGCATAACAAAAATGATTAGGTTGGATGTGTGATGAATCTCCACAATGCGTTTGCGCAAAGTAAAAGGCGAACTTACAACTGCCTGGTCCGTAGCCAGCAATACGAATGGTTGTACCACTGGCCCGATGCACAACTGAGATTTTACACGCGGCAGAGCTGTGGTGTTAACAAGGACATGAGCAATAACAGTAACAGTCACAAGGTGAACAAAGAACAAAGATAATCACCATCATGATTCACTTCAATTTGGCCTCAAAAAAACGACCATTCACAATCTGATCAGCCAATCAATGAGGTCACTGCCGATCTTGGAAATTGCAACTGACTTTGATGCGTTTTCACCATAATTTGAGGTAAACTCCAGCATAATCATAACATCGCATATTCCCATTAATTTTTATATTTAGATATCGTTAATGACCTGTCCGTATTTGCAGGAAATGAGTGAAAACGTCCTTCCGATGACGTAATCCAGCGCAGAGTCGGCCAGAAATGAAAAGACAAAGACATGAAGCATCACTCCCATTTTTCTCTGTACCAATGCGTTTTCCTGAGTTGAATATTTGCAGGACTTGTCTATACTATCTAAAGAATTAATTATTTTCCCGGGAAAGATTCTTCATAAATCAATTAACATATGAGGTGTTGCAACATATTTTACTTTAGATTAAAATAGTTGAATATCCTTTCCCCCAGCCTAATGTCCCAATGCTCCCTCCTCTTCCATGTAAATACAAGCTTCTACAGGTGATGTTGGAGCTCCCAACCTGACGTTACAATGCTCCTTGCTGCTCCATGTCAATAGAAGCTGCTCTACTTGAAGTTGGAGATCCCAGTTTGATGTCCCAATGCTCCCTGTTCCATGTCATTACCAGTGGTGCAGTTGAGGTTAGACCTACCACTCTGATGTCCCAATGCTCCCAGCTGTTACATGTCACTAAAAGCTGGTCCTTGTGAGGTTGGAGCTCCCAGTCTGATGTCCCAATGTTCCCTCCTCCATGTCAAGAGAAGCAGTCCAGTTGAGGTTGGATGTATCACTCTGATGTCCCAATGCTCCCTGCTGCTACATTTCATTAAAACCTGCTCCAGGTGAGAGTGGAACTCCCAGACGGATCTCGCAAAGCTCCTTGCTCCATGTCAACTGAAGCTGCTCCAAATGAGGTTAGATCTTGCATTCAGATGTTCCAATGCTCCCTGCTGCTCCATGTCAATGGAAGCTGCTCTAGGTGTGGTTGGAACTCCCAGATTGATGTCACAATGCTCTCTGGTCCACGTCAAAAGACGCTACTCCAAATGAAGTGGGCGCTCTCATCCCTGGCAGCTCACATACTTCTATACCATCATAGAAATACTGCCCACTGAACATCCCCACCACTGGACCCATTGGTGGAATATCCACATCATGAGAACCTAATATTATTTTTAGTCACCACCGATTCATTATTTCCAAAAGTCATTCTTTCTTAAACCTTATTTCGCATGTGCATACTGCAGTCAATCCGAAGTAAGGTAATGGTGCTAATTGAAGCATGCTTAATAAAAATTACATCCTATTTTTCATGTTGAGTAACTGCGAGTTAGCAAGGATAATGTTTGTATTCAAAACACACTTTTATTCCAGGGGACAGAATGTGGTTTCCATTATTTAAAATGCACGTGTTCACTGCGTAAAATAATCAAATAGATCTCAATTTCAAAACAACATTGGTAACGTTGTCATCCATCTTGAAATGTGGTGTCTTCTTCTTTCAACCAGACGGGTATTATAACGAAAAGTCTATTAATGATATGCGTATAGACACTTCAAATCGCAAGGTTTGTGAAGGTTTGTAACTCAGGTTGAGGTTTAAGGTGTAGGTTTGCTCGCTGAGCTGTAGGTCTGATACCAGATGTTTCATTACCTGGCTAGGTAACACCATCAGTGGCGACCTCCAAGTGTAGCGAAGCCGTTGTCTCTTGCTTTCTCTTGGATGGGGTTCCTGTGGTTTGTGGTGATGTTATTTCCTGTTCGTTTTCTGCGGGGTTGATAGATGGCATGTAGATCTATGTGTTTGTTTTTGGCGTTGTGGTTGGAGTGCCAGGCCTTTGGGAATTCTCTGGCATGTCTTTGCTTAGAATGTCTGAGGATCAAGGTATTCCACAAGTCGAACCAGACTACCAAAAATCCATTAACCAGGAGCCCCCCTCAGACCCATTGTCTCATTACCTGGAACACTAACTTACAGACGGGCCAAAGAACTACACGAAAGGCTGAAATGCCTCATAGAAGAGTCACAGCACTCCATCCACTCCACCCAGGATTTCCTAAAAATCATCAAAAACACCAAAGTGGAAGAAGAGGAAGCAATGATCTCATTCGACATAACAGCACTGTTCACCTTCATCAACATAGACCTGGCAAACGAAACACTTACCATACTTTTAGAAGAGACCATCACAGACGCACCAACAACCATCAATCACATTACCAACGAAAACATCATGAAGCTAGTGAACCTGTGCCCCACAACCAACTTCACCTTTAACAACATAGTCTACAAACAAACCAATGGCACACCCATGAGATCTCCGCTATCAGGATTCATAGCAGAAGCGGTAATGCAAAGACTAGAACAAACACCCCTACCAACAATCAAACCAAACATCTGGGTCCGCTACGTAGATGACACCTTTGTCATCACAAAACAAAGCAAGATAGTAAAGACATTTAACATCATCAACAACACCCTCACAGGCATAAAGCTCACCAAGGAGGAAGAAACCGACAACAAACTCGCATTCCTGAACGTCACAGTAGAAAGAAAGGACAACGGAGAACTACAAACCTGCGTTTACAGAAAACCAACAAACGCTTACGAAATACTTAACAACACCAGCAACCATCCCAACACACACAAACGAAGCTGCATTGGAAAACTATTCCAACGATCCACCCCACACTGCAGCACAGACGAACTTCGGAAAACAGAGGAGAACCACCGACACAACGTATTAGAGAAGAATAGATACTCAAAAAATACACTTCGCAGATTCCTCAAGAACAAACCACGACAAGCAGACTAAACACAGCCAGAAACCCTAACCACCTTACCATACATCAAAGAAGTTTCAGAAATGACAGCCAGACTACTCAGACCCCTCGGAATCCTAGTAGTACACAAACCCACCAACACTCAAACAAACACTTACAAACTTAAAAGACACAGTTCAACCGATGGACAAAACCAACGTCATCTACAAAGTTCCATGCAAGGACTGCCACCAACACTACGTAAGACCAACAGGAAGAAAGTTAGCCACCAGGATATACGAACACCAGCTAGCCACAAAAAGACACGACCTTCTCTCCTTCGTAGCCCTACATACGGGTTAAAAATACCACTATTTCGACTGGGACAACACATCTAACCTGGAACAGGCTAAGCAAAGACATGCCATTGAATTCCTAGAGGCCTGGCACTTCAACCACAATGCCATAAACAAACACTTAGATCTGGATGCAAACTATCAACCCCTCAGAAAACGAACAGGAAATGACATCACCACAAACCCCAGGAACCCCATCGAGGAGAAAGATATAAATAGAAAGCAGGAGACAACAGCTTTGCTTCAATTGGAGGTCGCCACTGATGATAATGTTACCTAGCCAAGTAATGAAACATCTGGATATCAAAGTTACAGCTCAGCGAGCAAGTCTACACCCTACATTTTAAATCATTTTTCATGTTTATGTTGCATGAATCTGCGGTTATTGATCCACAGTTTAGTTTCACTCCCTATAGGTAACATGCTGATTTCTCCAGTTGTTCATCGTTCAATGTGATACATCCAGTGTGTGCATAACGAGAGGGAGCTTGCTTCCTACATCTTGTATTTATCTGTGCCTTATGTCCAGCATTCATCAATGGCGAGAGCAAGAAGCGAGGGTGAGACCAATGTGTAAGTCTCTCCATGCCCATGCACGGCACCCACAGCGGCAATTCTCCACTGTGCATTTACAGCCAGTTCTCAGTGCCCCGAAACCCACGCCCTGCCCCTTTGAAATATCTCCATTATTTTGTGCTGTTTCGCTGTGCTCTTCTCACCAGGATGAATTAAATCTACTCAACGTCCTCCAGATTTCATCTGACAAAATATTCATGAAGAATCCCTTTGCATAAACAAGCACTTCACAGCTCTCATTATTTGATTTTCCTGGATGTCTTTCATACAAAAAAACGTTCACAGCAGCTTGACTTGAAAAAAAAATCACGTTTCTTTTCATTAACCCAAAGCAAACTACATTTCAATATAGTTTAGTCAAAAAGCACAAACTATTCCTTGAGATTTTGTAACAGCGTCAATGCATATAAACTGACCATTGGAGTTCCAGTTTCAATAAAACAGCTGCGATCATCTGAAAACAGCAACTTTGAAAGCCGTTG